>NC_059114.1:22416548-22779952 GCF_020740685.1 Jaculus jaculus
TTCTCTCCCTCCCTCCCTCCCCCCTCTTCAAATAAATAAATATTTTAAAAAAATTTTTAGGGATGGAGAAATGCCTTAGTGGTTAAGGTGTTTGCCTGCAAAGCCAAAGGACCCAGGTTCAATTCCCCAGGACCCAAGTAAGCCAGAAAGACGTACAAGGGGCACATGGGTCTGGAGTTTGTTTGCAGTGGCTACAGGAGGCCCTGGTGCGCCCATTCTCTGTCTCTCTTCTGTCTCTCTCTCTGCTTGCAAATCAGTAACAATTATTAAATACACACATATTAGGGACTGGAGAGAGAGATGGCTTAGCAGTTAAGGCACTTGCCTACAAAGCCAAAGGACCACAGTTCAACTCCCCAGGACCCATGTAAGCCAGATGCACAAGATGGTGCATGTGTCTGGAGTTCGTTTGTAGTGGCTGGAGACCCTGGCATGCTCCTTCTCTCACTTTCTCTGTCTCTTTCTCCCTCTCAAATAAATAAATAAAACAAAAATATTTTTAGTCAAAAAAATGAAATAAAACAAAGCAGTGTCTAATTGAAAGAACTCATAGAGAAGTGTCTGAAATGATCCTGGGATGCTTAAAAAATGTGAGCCGTGGGGAAGGGGATGGTGAGGATTTTAGCAGCTCCCTACATTTTGACTAATAGGGATATGGTGCAAATCACAAAGGTTTGACGAAAGTTCTATGCAGAGAGCCCTGACCTACAGGTGACCGCCTCGCCTCCATGTAGCCCTGCCAGGAGCCTTTCACCATCAATCAGCCCAAACAATGCAGAGCAGGAGGCTGGGAACCCAGGGGCTCCCCTGGAGGGAAAGGCTAGCCTATGGCCACCAAAGTCAATCTAATGGGAGGCTCTTTATCTTAATTAAAGAAAGGGCTTTATTCCACTATTTGCAAATACCTGCAGGCCAGGGGGCTCTGGAGGCAGAGAGCAGCAGCAGGCAGTGTGTTCTGGGTATCCATCACAGTGCTCAGCCCCCAGGCTGCCAGTAAATGCACCAATGTAAGAAAACCCGCAGGACATCACAGCAACTTACAGGTGGTAGAAGTGGGAGATCAGAAGGTCAAGGCCATTCTAGGCTGTAGTCAGTCCAAGGCCACCCTGGACTACATGAGATCCTGTCTCAAAAAAACGCCACAGAGAAGGATGTAGTACATCAATAAAGTGCTTGCCTACCAGAAGTGAGGCCATGGGTTCCAGCCCCAGCAATACCAAAAACAAACAAAAAACTTCAGAGCTGAAGTTGTATAAGGCCCATTCAAGCCCTCAGCACTAATTCCCCCTCGCCCACACAAACAAGGACAGAGCAAAATGTGGACCAGCACAACCTACAGCAATGGGGTGAGGCACAGATTTTTTTGACCCAAGTTTGAAGGCTGCCAGGTCTTCAGACACTGGTCTGTGGTCACAACCACAAGACAATACCCACTCACAGATCATGTATAAAAAATGAGTGGCCCATTCAGCTTCTCCAGTCACACACCCACCACCACCAATAGCTCATTAAACATTCAGCAGTGACATTTTCAAGTACTAAGGAATAAACACTTGTTAGAAGGAAATAAAAAAAAAAAAACAACACAAAGAGAGAAAAAAAAAGATGCACCTGCACTTAGAAGAAAAGAACTGGGGGCTGGAGAGATGGCTTAGTGATTAAGCGCTTGCCTGTGAAGCCTAAGGACCCCAGTTCGAGGCTTGATTCCCCAGGACCCATGTTAGCCAGATGCACAAGGGGGCGCACTCGTTTGGAGTTCGTTTGCAGTGGCTGGAGGCCCTGGTGCGCCCATTCTCTCTCTCTCTGCCTCTTTCTATGTCTGTTGCTCTCAAATAAATACAAACAACAAAAATTTTTTTTTAAAAAAAGAAAAGAACTGGGTCTTCCCCCACAAGTATGCCTAAAGTAATTTCATTTAACAAGTATCTTTAGTGCATGTTGCCTACTGTATACCAGGTTCAGGCTCAAAGCTTTCTCATTTTAAATTTTATTCTTTTATTTGAGAGAGCGACAGAGCGAGTGAGCGAGCGAGCGAGCGAGCGAGAGAGAGAGAGAGAGAGAGAGAATGGGTGCGCCAGGGCCTCCAGCCACTGCAAACAAACTACAGATGCATGTGCCACCTTGTACATCTGGCTTACGTGGGTCCTGAGGAATTGAACTGAGGTCCTTTGGCTTTGCAGACAAATGCCTTAACCACTAAGCCATCTCTCCAACCCAGCTTTCTCATTTTTAATAGGGAATCTCCAGACAACTAGAAATACAAAAAGATCCAACCATTTTCTTTGCTCCCTAATGGTTTTCTAACTCCAGGGTCTGACCAAACATCTGGCCCAGCAGTTCTCAACCCTTGCTGTGGAGCCAGGCTCCAGCCAGCATGAGCCATGGTGGGCCTTTACCACACAGAACAAATGAGTACCATGAATCACTACCCTAGCACCACAGTACTCCCCAGGCCTCTGAGATGCCATATGCATTTAAGTAGTCCCACATTCCGTTTCCAAACTGGTCCTTCCTCTTGAATTTCTCAGCCTTGTAATGGCAACTCCAACATTTGTAGTCTCAAGAATAGACACCTCAACATTCTGCTAGATGGAACCCTCACAGGAGCTCCTTCATCCTCTGAGATCTCCATCAAGTCTTGCTGGTTCTGTCTGCAATGCCTGGAGTCCAACTCCTACCAACTGACCAGCTGCCCTGGCTAAAGTCAGTGGAGCTCACATGATTTCAGCAGCTCTCCTCTGCTTACCAATGCTGCCCTCGGCCTGTTCCCCCATCTGCCCTTGGCATCCACCTGTTTTTACAACACTGCCATGTCTGTGTTTCCCCTTTAGCCAAATTCCTTCTTTGCATACATCATCCTCAGTGGCATGCATCTGTAAAAAGCTCTCTAGGACCCGTGAGAAACTAGTCACGCTGCTTGTCTCTTCAGAGGACTCCGCAGCTAGGTGACAAGGGAGAGGGAGAGGACACTGTAAGTCCTTTTTGCATTTTAAAAATCACTTGAAGCCGGGCATGGTGGTGCACACCTTTAATCCCAGCATTCGGGAGGCAGAGGTAGAAGGATTACTGTGAGTTCGAGGCCATCCTGAGATGACACAGTGAATTCCAGGTCAGCCTGGGCTAAAGAAAGACCCTACCTGAAAAAAACAAAACAAACAAACAAAACTTCCATTTGAAATTTGTGCTACTTGAATGTACTGTCTCTTCAAAAGCAACCAAAGAAAAACACCACCTTCTACTGAGGACATAGTTCAGGGATAGAGCACTTACCTAAGCACATGCAAAGTACTAGGTTCAATTTCTAGCACAGCCCCCATCACCCAAAATCTTCTAAAGCTACCAAGAAACAACAAAACCAGGCATGATAGCACATACCTTTAATCCCAGCATTCGGGAGGCAGAGGTAGCAGGATCGCTGTGAGTTTGAGGCCACCCTGAGACTACATAGTGAATTCCAGGTCAGCCTGAACTAGAGTGAGGCCCTACCTCATCCCCCCCCCAAAAAAGAACAAAAAAAACTGTACCCTAAGATAGCAATGATGACCTTCAACATTTGGCCTTGACCTATTTTCTTTCCGTCTTCCTTTCTTTTTTCTGTTTCTTTTCTTGTCTTTTCTTTGAGACAAGGTCTCATGTAATCCCAGGCTAGCCTTAAACTTACTATGCAGTTGAGTATGACCTTGAACTTCAGGTCTTCCTCTTCTCAACTGAACCCAGGGCTTTCCGACCTTGCTTTGCTTGTTCCCTCTGGTCTCCTCTCTCCCTCTCTCCTCCCCCTTCCTCTTTCATGTATGCGGAGATCAGAGAACAATCTCAGGTAACATCCTCAGAAATATGGTCCAGTTAATTTTTTTTTGAGACAGTTTCTCATTGGCCTAGAGCTACCAATTAAAGCAAGCTGCTTAGCTCATGAGCCCCCATACTGGGGGTCACACTCAGGTCCTCAGACTTGCACAGCAAGCACTTTACCCACTGAGTTATCTCCCCAGGACCCTCAACTGTTTTTTTTTTTTACATTTATTTATTTGAGGGGGGTTGGGAGGGAGAGAGGGAGGAAGAGAAGGAAGGAAAAAGAATGGGAGCACCACAGCCTCTAGCCACTGCAAATCAACTCCAGACACATGCAACACCATAGCTTATGTGGGTACTAGGGAATCGAACCTGAGTCCTTAGGTTTTTTAGGCAAGCACCTTAACTACTAAGCCATCACTCCAGCCCTCAACCTAACAGTAATCTTTGGCAATGTCCCCCATCTGGCCCCTGGCAGCCACAGAACAGCTATAGCTTGGAGAATCATTGCTGCCCCCCTCAGCACTGAGTATGCACCTTCAGCACTGAGGCTGTGCATCTGTCCGCCCTCCTCCCTAGACTAAGAAACAAAGAGGGCTGCCGCCTGTTTGCTCTTGTCTCCGTAGCACCTGTCAGGCACTAACTGGAAACAACCAGCAAACAATGAATTCACTTGAGTGCACTGAAAAAGTGGAACACCACCACCGTTATCCAAATACCACCACTCATGTATACAAACTGTCACCCAAGAATGCAAAAATAAAAAAGAACCCAGCCGGGATCCTGGTGATGCACAAAGGTACAGTGCCCTGGGTGGAAGCTGGCTTCAAGATGCTCCTCGCAAGCAGCAAGCTGAAGGCTGGTGGACAGAGCACACAAAGGAGTTGGACATAAAACTACTGCCAGTTTTGTTACTGGCTGACACAGGACACTGGCCAAATTACTTCTCTAAGCTTTGGTTTCCTCATCATAAAATGAAGGGCAGGAGGACAAATTCTCTCTAGAGTCCTTTTCCAGGCCTAATACTGTGGGACTCTCAATCGCAGTGCAAGATTAAGAGCCCATTTTAGAAACTGAGAAAACAAAGGTTGACAATGCAGCTCTTCTTTGCACCTCACACGGCACAACTGATTGACAGACAGACGATAGACAGACAGTAGACAGACCATGGCACTAACTAGCTTTGAGGAAAGGCTTCAGTTCAGCTCCAGTGCCCAGTGTATCCCTGGCCCTTAGCATACAGCCACATGTATACTTTGAGAAGTTTCAACAAGAACTAGAAAGAATAAACAGTGCCCCTCGTCCCCTGACTTCAACTTTACCCACCTGGCAAAAATGTTTAAAAAGACTTTTTTTTTCCTTGGTTTTTCCAGGCAGGGTCTCACTCTAGCCCAGGCTGACCTGGAATTCACTATGTAATCTCCAGGTGGCCTCGAACTCACAGTGATCCTCCCCAGTGCTGGGATTAGTGTGTGCCACCACGCCCGGCTAAGGCAGTAATGTTTTTACTGAGTCCCTGGGGCTCATACCAACAATTAAATTCTGGAACTGTTCCCGAGCTATAAACTATTCCCCTCAAAAATAACCACAGAAGCAGCTAGTTACTGTGTATGTGCAACATGTGACACGAAGCTCACTGACTAGAGCACCAGGAAAAGCATCAAGGCAGTGCAGCTTCTGAGGGCTGGACAGCAGAGGCCTTGCCCTGGCTCCTCCTTGGGAGTCTGCCCTAAGGAAATAGGCAGGTGTGAGGCTGGAGAGATGGCTCAGCGGTTACAGCAGTTGGCTGAAAGTGTGATGACCCGAGTTCAGTTCCTCAGTACTCACATAAAGCTAGATGCACAAAAGTGGTGCATGTGTCTGGAGGTGGTTTGCATTGGCATAGGCCCTGGCACCCATTCTCTCTGGCTCTGCTTGCAAATAAACAAACAATAAAAATACTCAAAAACGAAATACATGTGAAGAGATACTCACCTGACAACACTCTAGCTCACAACAGTGGGCTAGTTAAAAAAATTATACAGCATGGATGCAGGAGTTATGATGCAGTTATGTTTACCAGTATTGGAAACATGCTCAATCTACTCTTAAAAATAAAAAAAGCACTGCAGTTGGGCATGGTGGCACACATTTTTTATTCCAGCACGCAGGGAGGCAGAGGTAAGAGGCTCACTGAAAGTACAAGGCCACCCTGAGATTACATAGTGAATCCCAGGTCAGCCCCCACCCTACCCCCGCCCAAAAAAGGCATTACTGTGCTGGAGAGATGGCTAAGTGGTTAAGCGCTTGCCTGTGAAGCCTAAGGACCCTAGTTCGAGGCTCAATTCCCCAGGACCCACGTTAGCCAGATGCACAAGGGGGCGCACACATCTGGAGTTCGACTGTAGTGGCTAGAGGCCCTGGTGTGCCCATTCTCTCTATCTGCCTCTTTCTCTCTGTCTGTGGCTCTCAAAAAAATTTAATAAAAAAATTTTTTTTAAATAAAACAATTAAAAAAGGCATTACCGAGCAGAATCTTTACTAACCCAATGTGTTTAATAGTTAGTAACAGTATGCATACACAATTACATATGCAAAGGCTGGAGGGAGCCATACTGAACAGTGCCAAGTGATGAGCAGCACTATTCTGAGCGCGTGCTTCGTGCACAAGCACAAGCAGAGCCATTCCTGTAACAGCACGAAGCAAGCCAACAAGAACCTTGGGTGGGCTCAAGCTCTAAGAAGGATTCTAGCTGTACCACACCTGCTGACCAGTCAACTTCATGTAGGAGGGAACGGGTAAGAGAAGCCACTTGAGTTGTAAAGATTAACAACACAATCACTAGGACTTGAGGTGTCTAAAGCCGCGAAGTTCCTGTCAGATGCGCAACGGCTGGCTTAGGCCTCTCAGTCCTGAGAACATTGCCTCTTCTACCAACTCACCCCTAGATCCTGCACTTTGCATTTCTTTTTGTCTTTGAACACCTTAAACTCTATACAGCTGGAGGTGTAGCTCAGCTGGCAGAGCACTTGCCAAGCATGCACACAAGACCCTGGGTCTGATTCCCAGCACACTTCAATGGTGTGGTGGTGCACACCAGTAATCCCAGTACTCGGAAAATGGAGGCATTAGAAATTCACGGTCACCCTTAGCTACACAGTCATTTGAAGGTCAGCCTGGGCTACATGAGAACCACTCAAACCCCAAAACAAAACAAACACACCCACTAAATTGAAAGGTCTCTGGCAAAAGGCAGTAAAGTACTGCCTCTCAAGCTCTCATGTTAACTGCGAAAATACCCTCTGCAGCATGTGCAAAGTGAGTTTTTGATTGACTCTGTAAACGTTTCATAATAGAAAAGAAATATTAGGTTCCATGGAAACAGGAAACTCGGACTTTAAAAGTATACAACTCCCAAACAAGAGTCATCAATTTTACTAGCAACTGCAAACCCTGGAGTCCAGGGCACTACCACTTTCAGTTATTTTTAAAATATTTTATTTACTTATTCAAGAGTGAGTACGGGCCTGCCAGGGTCTCTTGCTACTGCAGGTAACTCCAGATGCATGTGCCACTTTGTATGTCCGACTCTCCACGGTGCCAGGGAACTGACACTGGCTAGCAGACTGCAAGCAAATGGCTTTAACTGCCAAGCCATCTTTCCAGCCCCGGGGCAGTATTTCTTAGACCAAAGTTAGCTAATTTTTTTTTTTGAGGGGGGGTGTTGAGGTAGAGTCTCACTCTATCTAGCCCAGGCTGACCTGGAATTCACTACATAGTCTCAGAGTGGCCTCGAACTCATGGTCATCCTCCTAGGTCTGCCTCCTGAGTGCTGGGATTAGTGTGTGCGACTATCCCCAGCTCCAAAGTGTTACAGCAGTTTTGAAACAATTTTGAAAGAAAATTATTTTCAATTGACTAAAGTAAAAATTTCCCCTTTTTCTTTGTTTTCTTTTTTGAGGCAAGGTTTGGCTCTAGGCCACATTAACCTAGAACTGACTCTGGCCTAGGGTGCTCCTACATCTTGAAAGTGCTGGGATTAAAGGCAAGTTACCACATATGGCTTAAAAGTCAAATTTATTTAGAAATAAAATACTCTAAACTTATTTTCCTGAAAATTTTCAATCCCAAGCCCCAGGTAAGGCCTTTCTAAATGGGAACAATATAAAATGAAACTTGACATTTAACTTGAACGTAAGTATTTGCTCTAGCCAGAGGACATGGCTGTAGGTCACATTCTGACCTGGTGCAGTGTTTCTGGAGTCACGCACTGGTACAAACTCCACTTGGACACTGCTGCAACCATTCAGGTTACTACTGCCCAGTTTCATAAAGCCACGCTACAGTTCAGGAAACAGCCTCCTCCCCCCAAATACTCCAAAACCAGCTTTATTCTGTATTCTACTTTCTGCTAGGGTATAAAACATCTTTAAGAACATCTACTAAAAAGTATAAGTATGTGTCTATGACTCAACATCTGTCCTAAGAGCCATCTAGAATCAAGATCATGAACAAATTGAGGGAGATCAAAAGTCAGGACAATCTACAACTAAGAAAATTTCTAGCTTATAGACTTGAGAACAAGGAAAAGGAGGGAATGAATTAAAAAATAAAGGTGTCTCATAAGCACTTTATAAAAAGTATAATATGCTGGAGAGATGGCTTAGTGGTTAAGGCACTCACTGGCCAAGCCAAAGGACCCAGGTTCAATTCACAAGTACCCACATAAAATCAGATGCACAAGGTGGCACAAACATTTGAAGTTTGTTTGCAGTGGCTAGAGGCCCTGGAGTGCCCATTTTCTTTCTGCCTCTCTCAAATAAATAAAATATATGTTTTAAAAAGTATAATACAGCTGGGCATGGTGGAACAAGCTTTTAATCCCAGCAGAGGTAGGAGGATTGCTGTGAGTTCAAGGCCACCCTGAGACTACACAGTGAAGTCTAGGTCAGCCTGGGCTAGAGTGAGTCCCTACCTTGAAAAAACGAAAAAACAAAAACAAACAAACAAAAAGTATAATACACATATACAGGAAAAATATCCAGGGGCATGAGTCTTGGAAGCAAACAGCAGAGTTCCCTATTGCCAATGTAGAACTATATATTCATACTATTCACATCATAAACCAATTTACAGTATGTCCCAGCAAATCCACTATGTGTATACCTGGGGGGAGGAGGGGAGCACATGTTTATACAAAGTGTTATATACAAATGTGTACAACACTACTCACAACAGTCAAAATGTAGGAACACCCAATAACCACCAAGCACTAAGTGAATGGATCAACAGAATGTGGTACATTCACGCATGCAACAGAATGTTACTCGGCCATAAGGATGAAGTACTAACACGTTCTCCAACATGAACTTTGAAAACACACTGAGTGAAAGGGAACAGTCCCAAAGGTCACACATCGTGCTTACGATCCACTGACTCCCACAGCATGTGACACTGCAGTTCAAGTTTTTAAAGTCACTTCAAGGTCACTGTTACCAACAGGTAGATCAGGCTGCAATCTGACTTTAAATTCTACCTAATCTACCTACCAATTTAGATCTGTGTGCTGTTCATATAATCTTTACACCTTAAATATTTTTAATTATTTGCAAGCAGAGAGAAGACAGAGAGAATGAGCACTCCAGGACCTCTAGCTGCTGCAAACAAACTCCAGGTGCATGCACCACCTTATGCATCTGGCTTTACGTGGGTACTGGGGAATTGAACTCGGGTTGTTAGGCTTTGCAGACAAGCACCTTAACCACTGGGCCAGCTCTCCAGCTCACAACTATTTATAAAAATCAGCAAAACTTAAGAAAGCATTTCAAAATTCGGGCCAGTCAAAAATCAAACCAAAGGCTGGAGGAGAAAATTGTTTTATTTTCATGTTTAAGCTCCAAGTCAAACCAAGCTTAAACAAACATCCCACATCTTTATAAGAATTGCTTTATAACTCAATATTTGGAGGTCAGAATTTACATGGAATAGACCATGCCTGCCACTTTCAAATAAATGGTTTCTGTAAACTGTGGTTTAACAAGCAGGGGAGTTTTTGTTGTATTTCACTTATGAGTCAGAGCAAATAAAGCAGCTATAAACACACACACACACCCTAAGTGGGAAAAGCACCAGAAAGACAGTTTCAGGGGACACACTGCTTCAGAACCCAGGTACCTCATCAAAACCCGGGACGGGCCGTGTAACAGAAGAGACCCGGGCTGGGAGACGGGTACTAGTCCCGTCCTGCCACTACCGAGTGGAGCAAGCTCAACTCTCATCACTAACATGAAAGAAATGGGTTCCAAGGTTTCTAGGTCTTCCATTCTATTGTTAAGCCGCTTAGCCCTGTCAGAGCTCAGTGATTACACCAGGCAGTTCTCAGTTTTGTGTACCTAAGAAAGCACGCCATGTAGAGTGATGAGAGCAGTAAGGGCGCTGGCCTGGCGACAGGGAAGAAGGAACAAGAAAAGGCTCCACAGCTCCTGCTGGTACTGGTTCACTCCCGCTGGAGTAATAAAAGAAAGCACTTTTGCCAACTTTCCAGGGGACTCGAGTGTTGCTTGTGCCTCACCACACCCACACCCACCACAGCTAGTTTTTCCTAAAAGAAATCCAGAGAGGACTATAAAAATGTGAAGCATCAAGTACTTTTAGTCACTACATGACTAATGGGACAAGGCAATTCTAAATTCTAGCTTTAACTAGAAAAAAAAAACAACATCCACCTTCTCACAGAGAAAAGATGAAGAGCTTTCATGCCCAATTCTCAAGGAGTCCTAGAAGACCTGTGAACAATCTGGGCCAATCCAAAGAGAATGAAGTATTCACAGAACTTGAAGATTCAAGCTGAGGGCTGGAGAGATAGCTTAGCACTTAAGGTGCTTGCCTGCAAAGCCAAAGGACCCAGGTTCAATTCGCCAGGAACCAGGTTGCTTGCAGAGGCTGGAGGCCCCGAAGCGCCCATTCTCTCTCTAATAAATAAATAAAATAATTCTTAAAAAAAAAGAAGATTCAAGCTGAGTGCGGTGGCTAGTATTTGGTAGGCTGACGTAGGACAGTTGTGAGTTTGAGGCCACCTTGGGTTACAGTGTGAGTTCTGGGTTGGCCAGAGCCACACAATGAGACCCTGTCTCAAAAATAAATATAAACCACCAAAGAAAAATCAAAAAAAAACAGAAGATTGGAGTCAGGAATGGTGGTGCACACCTTTAATCCCATTACTCAGGAGGCTGAGGTAGGATTGCCCTGATCTCAAGGCTTGCCTGAGCTACAGTGAAACTTTACCTTGAAAAAGAAACAAAAACAAAAAAGAACTAAAAAACTAGAAGATCAAAAGCACTGAGGCTCAGGCTGGAGAGACGGCTTAGCGGTTTAGGCACTTGCCTGCAAAGCCAAAGGACCAAGGTTCAATTCACCAGGACCCACAAAAGGCAGATGCACAAGGTGACGCATGCATCTAGAGTTCACTTGCTGCGGCTGGAGGTCCTGGCGTGCTATTTGCTTTCTCTTTCTCTCTCATAAATAATAAAGAAAAAAGAAAAGAAATAGTACTAAGGCTCAATCTATTATTATTGAACGGAATCTTTTAATGCAATTAAGCTGTAGCTGCTGCCAATCCAGCCTGTGATGGGATGCTGTTATTAAAATAGTAGAAGTCATCATCCAGTGAACTGGTTCATGGCCACCAAGGAGCAAATGAGGCCAATGAAGTTGTTTCAGGTGGCTCCCAAGATGGTTTTCTGGAAGGGCTCCTCCACAACAGTACAGTCCTGGAGAACGTGCCCCTCACTGTTCCCAAACCCCTCCCCCATTTGCAGGTGTGTGTGTGTGTGTGTGTGTGTGTGTGTGTGTGTGTGTGTGTATTTGACAGAGAAATCTTTTGTCAAATGTGACCGATCACCACTTCTTGGTCACATAAGCAGCCATCTGTCTGGCTATGCCTGGTGCCATTCCTTCTGAAACAGAAGCTGGGAATCTCAATTCAGACCCAAGCCTGGGTCCATAGGTAGTGTGTTGATGGACTCCATGCAGCCAGAAAAATCCCTCACAGCCTGTGCAAACTTGTCTCTGTATTCACTCTTCTGGGGAGCGAGCCCTTGACAGTCCAAGATCCTGCAGCCCATGGACCAAGCAAACTTCAGAGCTGCTTAATGCTAGGTACAAAACAAATCTAATAAAGATGTCCATGGTATGAGACAGGAAGGCATGCTGTTAGAGGTGTAAAATAAAGAGAGCCATCTTTGCAAAACAAAAGGAAAGTATAATTTGATAGCCAAAGTTGCAGTCCTAAAGGGTCAGGAAGTCCAAACGTCTCTTCTTCTCGTCTAGGTAAGGAAAATGAGACAAGAGACGTTCAGCCCAAGACCACAAATCACAGAGCTGCTAAACTGCAAAGCTTAACCTCAAACTAAGCACAGTGTCTGACAGAATGCCAGAGCATAAAATTATGTCCATACAACTTTAGAATGGGTTTGACCAAAATTTCCCATATCCTTGTAAATATGCTGTACCAATAAGAAGGTGACATTCTAAGATTGTAAAATCAAGCTTCAGCATAGAAATTTAATACATTTAAATTTAGTAGCCCCCTTTCTTCCGTGGGGGGATACATTCAAGACCTAGTGGATACCCAAAACCACATATATTTTTCATATAGACATATGTCCATGATAAAAGTTTAATTTATAAATTAGGTATCGTACGAGACTAACAGTAGAATAGAACAATTAAAGCAACACACTGCAAAAAACAGTTCTATGAATTAGTCCTCCTTCCCTCTCACCCGATAACCAAGATGGCTACTAAGTGACTAAAGACCTGGTAAGACCTGGTGATGCTTGCCTGAAATCCTAGCACTCCTGAGACTCAAGGTACCCAGGAAGGAAGATTTCTTGGGCCATGAAGTGTATGGCTATCCTGGACAATACAGCAAAATCCTGTCTCAAAACAGAACGATAGATGGTGAACACCTTCAATCCCAAGCACTCAAAAAGCTGGAGGTAGGAGGATTGCTGTGAGTTCAAGGCCAACCTGAGACTACATAGTGAATTCCAGGTCAGCCTGGGCTAGAGCAAGACCCTACCTCAGAAAAAAACCAAACCAGTAACAAGACCTCTGTGTAAGGTGCACAAGATATTTCATCACACTACTCAGAATGGTGTGCATTTTATTTTAAAACTTTACTTCTGTAATTTTTCCATTTGATACTTTCAGACTTTAGTTGACAGACACTGGATAAGCTTATTTTATAAGCAGATTTATCAGGCGAATCTTAGTGGCTCATTATTCCTTATCTTCTATGAGAGCTGAATTTTTTTTGGGGGGGTGGTACTAGTGTTTGAACAATGGGCCTCACACATCCTAAGCAAACAATCTGACTTACACCCTCCAGCTGACTGTAACTTTAAAAGCAGTACAGATTACATACTCACTACATAAAGCACTTCAAAGGTAATGAGAAATACAACTGTCAGCCTCTTCAGATTGAGTCTGTAGATTTGCAAAATTTTACTATGTAACCTCCCTGACATGGTTAAGGTGTCGCCAAAGGTTAGCATCAACAACATGGTCTAAATATTGGAAGATTGCTCTCCATGCAGGCAATGGGTTTTTTCATAAATTAAACTGAAAACAACCTTTCCAGTGTCATGTTCAAAAACACTACATGTGGGCTGGAGAGAAGGCTAAGCAGTTAAGGTGTTTGCCTGTAAAGCCAGAAGACCCAAGTTCAATTCCCCAGGACCATGTAAGCCAGATGCATGTCTGGAGTTTGTTTACAGTGGCTGAAAGTCCTGGTGTGCTCATATTTATTCTCTCTCTCTCTCTCAAATAAAATAAAATAAAATTTAAATTAAAAAACTGCATGTGGTACAACTAAAAGGTACCAATTATTCTAAAATCAGATTATAAAACAATTGCTGTTATTAGTCAAGAGTGGTGGCACACAACTGTAGTCTTAGCACAGGGATGGTGAGGTAGGAGGATCAGGAGTTCAAGGCCAGCCTGTGTTACAAGAGGCCCTAGCCTTAATTACAACACTCGGGAGGCAGAAGAGGTAGGTGGATCACTGTGAGTTCGCGGCCACCCTGAGACTACATTGTGAATTCCGGGTCAGTCTGGGTTAGAGAGTGACACCCTAACCTCGAAAAACCAAAAAAAAAAAAAAAAAAAAAAAAAAAAAAAAGGTCGTAGGAATCCTACAGAATCAATGTTCTCAATGCCAAACATTGTCTAAGCATAAAATTTAAAGTGACCAAAAACTCAATGTCACCTGTGACGTGAAACCAACGTGACATTGGAACTTAAATTCAATGACAGTATGTCCTTCAGTTTCAAAAGCACTTTATCTACTGAAAGAGTTGTGACATATGCAAAATAATAACAATAATACACTAGGTGAAGTTTCTGAGTTCTTGGGAAGTCTATTTTAGCCCTTTCTGCAAGCTCGCTCGCTCCTTCTCCTGGTTTCTCTCCCCTCCAAGGTGTAACTGGGATAGGCAGGCCCTAGGAAGCACCTGTGGCCTGAAAAGGCTGCGACCAATTCCCAAAGCTTTCTTGGCTGCTGCCTACGAGCAGATCTGTCCATTCTATTTTAGGTCAAGGAGGCCGTCTGCCACCCCAAGTGACCTCAAGTGGACAAGACTGGTTTGAGAGATTGCACTGTGATACATTTTTCACTAGGCCAGGAAGCCCCACTACCAGAACTCCTTTAAACGATGGAGAAATAGGACCCAGATCAAAGCAAGAGAAAATAATGTTTGGGCTGTCGGCTGTGTGTGTGTGTGGGGGGGGGGGGTGCTCCGGCAGTGTGCGTGCCCGGGATCCGGCAGCGTGGGCCCCCCGAAGCAGCAAAGGGATTCCCCGGGGGCGCGCGGAGGGACGAGGGAGCGAACCCGAGCGAGGGGGGGGAGCCTGCAGGTGTCGCGGAGGGCCGACAGAGCCAAGGGACGAAGACACGGCGCGGCTCCGGACGGGGACAGCCCTTGGTGCCCGGTCTCAAGCGGTGACCTTGAACTCGTGGCTCCACCGCTCTCCGCCTCAGTTTCCCCGACTCTAACGATGGGTGGGGGACGTTGAGGCAGAAAAACGTTCCTGCGGGCGCTTGGCACGACGCCTGGCTGCCAGGGAGCGCTCCGGGCTGCAGCCGCCCGGAGGGCCCGGGGAAGCCCCGCGCAGGGAAGTCCCCGGGAGGCGGATCCCGGGCGAGGGGGAGGACTGAGCCCCGCGGGAAGGGATGGGGGTGCCGGGAGACTCACCGAGCACGTCGGCCGTGCGGTGCCGGGCCACGAAGCACGCGTCGTCCCCGTAGCACGCGCCCTTCTTCAGGAGGCCCTTACGGAAGTCCTTGCCGAAGCCGCAGCCCGCCGTCACCAGCCCGTAGTCGCCGCCGCCGCCGCCGCCGCCGCTACCGCCGCCTCCGCCGGCCCTGGGGTCGGTCTGCGAGAGGCCGCCGAGCACGGCGCGGGCCACCAGGCGCCCGTACGAGAGGACCGAGAACATCGCCGCCGCCGCCCCCCCGAGGAGGCGGGGGCCCCGGGGAGCCGGAGGACGCCGAGGCCCGGAGCCGGCTCGCTCCTGAGCTGCAGCCGCAGCCGCGCCGCCGGGGCGCTGCTCTTCACGGCGGCGCACAGCGACCGCCGCCGCCGCCGCCGCCGCCCCTACCCGCCGCGCGGGGTCCCGCACACGCCCCGCCGCGCGCACCGGAGCCAGAGCGAGGTCAGAGCCCGCGGTCCTTCCGTCTCAGCCCCGATGGGGTTCGGGCTGCAGCCGACGCCGCCGCCGCCGCCGCCGCCATCTTCCGCTCCACTAGCGTGTTCCGGGCGGCGCCGGCAGCGCCCGCCCCCGCCCAGGCCCCGCCCCCCGGCCCCGCCCACGGTCCCGTGGACCAGGCGCCGGCCCCGCCCCCTCCGGCCTCCGTGCCCTATGCAGTCACCGGGATGGAGCGTGCGCGCTGGGCGTGCAGTGTCTCCTGGGAATGGTAGTCCAGAAGTTGTAGTCTCTTTTGACTTGGCTGCCTAACTCGGATTTCCCAAATACCCACGTTAATGAGAATTACAGTGGGTAGCTTTGGTGGGGGTTGGGGGGTGGGGGGTCGGGGGAGGAGTCTTCCTGTTTACTCCCATCTGGTTTTAACCATCTCCCTTTTTCTTCCATTTTATTTTATTTTATTTTGAGACAAGGTCCCATGTAGTCCATGATGGCCTCAAACTCTTTTTGTAACCCAGACTGCCATTGAATTTCTGATCCTCTTGCTTCTGTCGCCCAAGTGCTGGGATTATACGTAGTGCACCATGGTCCTCGCCCAATTTAACCGTCTCTTTTACTGACACACGAGTGTACGTGTGTGTTCTTGCATTTTTTTTTTAAACAAAAACCTGAGAGAAAGCAGATTCAGGGCACCTATACAGTATGTGCACATTGAGAAACAGCAGTACACTAATGTTTTGGAAGCGTCTTGGGCAATCTGTTTGGAAAGACTTTTTGCATAGTGTTTTAGGAAGAATTGGGAAACTGTCTCTATCAATGTGCAGAGGAGGATGGAGAATAGAAGCACACTGTAGACCTGTTAAAAAACAAGTGTTTCAAACTTTGTAGGTGGTTCTTCCGAGGTGGGAGCAAAAATTCCATATCCAAAATGTCTCCTCCTAGATCTCAAGTTTCTTGGCAGTACCTGGCCAAGCAGATCTTCTCCCAGCCTCAGACTTGGAGGTGCACAGAAGACATGAAGGTCCAAGAGCTGGTCAAGTTGAGGTCCATTTCCTTTTCCTACCACAGCTGCCACCTCTTCTCATCAAAAGAGCTTTTGTTTCAAAACAGGAAGAGCTCTCCTGCTTTACTTTCTTTAAGCTCTCAGCCCACCTCTAACAAAGATATGGAGTAACTAACCTTTACCAGATATTGACTATTACAAGTAACTTATTTTCCTCTGAAAGTTATTTAAGTTGAGTAATAGTTAAGGTTAATGGGAAGTTTATAATCAATCTCCACATAAATATGAATAATGTTTGCTGTGTGCATGAAGGTATAAACATTCAGGTTTTAGAGATGTTTAAAATGGTATGTAGTCCAGCCCCATCAAACCTTTCCCACCCATTTGGTGTCTTGTCAGTTTCTCTCATTGGCCTCCAGTCATGCTTACAGCTGCCTCAAGACCTTCACCCTTGCTCTTCAGTCTCCCCATTATCTGAGGGCCCTGTGTTTCTTGATACTATCTTCTCAGAACATTTGGGCACACAGTAAAGACTTCCTTTACTGACTGAAGGAATAAGTGAAAGCATTTCACTACAGTTAAGTTCCCCAAAGACAATGCTTGGCACACAGTAGGGGAGTTTGTAAATGTCTGTTAGGTAAAAAGAATATGGAATAGGGGCTGGACAGATGGCTTAGTAATTAAGGCATTTGCCTGCAAAGCCTAAGGACCCGTATTTGATTCCCCAGAACCACAGAAGCCAGATGCAGAAGGTGGCACATGCATCTGAAGTTTGTTTGCAGTGGCTGGAGGTCCTGGTGCACCCATATTCTCTCTCTCTCTAATAAATAATAATAAATATTTTTAAAAGAACATGGGGGATGTGAGTGTGATCTGGTGCAACATCTGCCACCCCACTGATCTCCAGGGTCAATTTGGCTGATCTGGCTGGCCA
The DNA here is from genome assembly GCF_020740685.1 of Jaculus jaculus. Taxonomy (NCBI): domain Eukaryota; kingdom Metazoa; phylum Chordata; class Mammalia; order Rodentia; family Dipodidae; genus Jaculus; species Jaculus jaculus. The sequence goes on from NC_059114.1 coordinate 22,433,961, forward strand.
GGTGCATGTCCCCTTCCTCCCTCACCATCCATGGGCGTCCCTCCCGAAGCTGTGCACTCGGTCAGTAGAACAGGACTACCTTCCCCAAATAGAAGAGGACTGGCCTATGGTCAAGGTTATATGAGTAGCTGCGCTCCCCTGCTGCAACCTCCAAACAAGCTCTCAAGGTCCATTTGTAGGAGAACATAGGATAGTCAAGCTTCCCAGACTCTAGACACATCCAAATGAGGTGCTGCATGTGGCAGTCTGCATTTGTTAAAAAAAAACAAAAAAAAAAAAAGAATATGGGGGCTGAAGAGATGGCTTAGTGGTTAAGGCACTTGCCTACAAAGCCAGGGGACCCAGGTTTGATCATCCAAGACCCACGCAAGCCAGATGCACAAGATGGTGCATGCATCTGGAGTTTGTTTGCAGCAGCTGAAGGCCCTGGTGCTCCCATATTCATTCAATCATATTCTCTCTCTCTCTCTCTCTCTCAAATAAATAAATAAAATTAAAAAAATAATATGAAGACAAACCAAAAAAAAAAAAGGATATGGGGCTGGAGAGATGGCTTAGTGGTTAAGGCGCTTGCCCGAGAAGCCTAAGGACCCATGTTCCTCTCCCAATATACCACGTAAGCCAGACACATAAGGTGATGTATGTGCAAGGTCATATAGGAATAGGAATCATAAGTAAGAAAATAAATGAATGAAGTTCCCAAACAAAATAAAATAGAGCTTTGGGAAAAATAATCTATTTGGAATAATTTTTAGTTTAATTGAAACATAAAGCTATGCCATCCAGGAATATTGCTCCTTTTCCAGTTCCTTTTGTAATAAAAAATATGTTAGTTATTTCTTTATTTGAGAGAAAGAAAGGCTGATAGAAAATGGGCACACCAGGGCCTCTAGCCACTGCAAACCAACTCTAGACACATGTACCATTTTGTGTACCGGGATTTATGTGGGTAGTAGGGAATTGAACCAGGGTCCTTGGGCTTTGCGGGCAAGCACCTTAACCTCTAAGCCATCTCTCCAGCCCTCCAGTTAACTTTTTTTTTTTTTTTTTTTTTTTTTGGTTTTTCGAGGTAGGGTCTCACTCTGGTCCAGGCTGACCTGGAATTAACTATATATTCTCAGGTTGGCCTCGAACTCACGGTGATCCTCCTACCTCTGCCTCCCGAGTGCGACACCACGCCCAGCTCCAGTTCATTTTTGACAGGATTTGCAGTTACTTTGGGGATTCCCATGTGGTTCTCTAAATGCTCCTTTATTTAGACTTTAATATACCTAAAGTTCTGCCAACTATCCACTCAACACACATTATTCTGTTACCCTAATTACTGTCATCATTAAACACTTTTATAGTTCACAGTGTGCCAAGTATATGTTTCTGTACTCAAGGGTTTTCACTAAAATGGAACCAGTTACATCACTTCACATGGCAAGTGGCATGTGGTCAAACACATTAATATCATTAAAGACCATTTCCAGAATAAAGCACATAGAGTTTTCAACAATGCAATCACACCTTGCTAATTTTTTTTATGTCACAAGAATTGGAGCATGCCCACAGGAGGGGGTGGCACCTCTTGGAACCCTCTGCTTGGCATTTCCATCTCTGCCAATTGCTCTAAAGGTCGTTCTTTGAACTATGTACACCACTACCAATTCCCAGCCAGCCTGTCAGGGAATTCTACCCCAAGGACAAGCTTTTTAAAAATGATATGTCAACCTCTGTTCCTCAGCTCCAATCTGACCTCTCAATTTGTAAGGCGTGCATTACTCAATTGCCCTGTCAGGAACAAGAACCGGTTGGATCGGACCAGTTGGATTGGACTGGTAGGAACAGAAATGTTCACTTGCCTGCCATCGCTGTAACTGACGTCCCAACTAAGCCAGCACTCTGTCCTCATGGGGCTGTTCTGCTCAGTCTGGTGACTTGAGGAGCACATGCCTTGAGTTTCCAGCAGCTGAGATGCCTGCAAGTGAGTTGGACACTGGAGCGCATGGCAAACAGGATCCTGTCTCAAAAGCAACTTTATTCTGTTGGGGACCGGAGAGGACATGGGGCACTGTTCAAATTCCTTTGCATCGTCGAGCCCAGAGCCAGCTCTGAAGCTCCACCTGGGCAGAGAAGTCCAGAGAGGGGACGTTGTAAACCAGCCTCTTTGCCCTGCCCTAGAGACATGATTCATGGCTGACATTTTGCTGGACGTAAGAAGCCCTGACTTTTCTTCCTTAACAGAGTTACATTCCGAGCACTTCAAGGATTCCTGGGAGGTCACTTGCTGCTCTCAGAGGCCAACAAGTGGTGAAAATATCATCTGGGCTAGCTGGGCACCTCTCTGGCATTAGGAAAGTTCTTTGCACTGGGGTTACCACAGCCTCAGCTCCTAAAAAAGGAAAAGAAAGAAAAAGGAATGAATTTTCTAATGAGTACTTCCTCCCAGACTGGGACAACTGACCTTTTCTGGTTTCTTTTTTGCCGGCCTGATCAACAACAACCCTCATTAGTTTATGGCAAGGTTTCTCAACTTTGGTGCTATTGACATTTGGGGCAAACTATGTCTTTTTTTTTTTTTTTTTTCAATGTAGGGTCTCACTCTAGCCCAGGCTAACCTGGAATTCACGCTGAATTCTCAGGGTGGCCTTGAACTCACAGCGATCCTTCTACCTCTGCCTCCCAAGTGCTGGGATTAAAGGCATGCGCCACAACAACAGGCTATGTCTTTTTTAAAAAAATATTTTATTTTTATTTATTTGTAACAGAGAGAGAGAATGAGAATGGGCATGCCAGGGCTGCCAGCCACTGCAAACAAACTCCAGATGTGTGTGCCCCCTTGTGTAGCTGGCTAACGTGGGTCCTGGGGAATTGAACCCTAGTCCTTTGGCTTTTCAGGCAACACCTTAACCACTAATCCATCCCTCCAGCCTCAAACTACGTCTTTGGTGGGGAAGAGTGTTATGGGCTCCAAACGGGACTTAGCAGCATTCCTGGCTTCAACCAGTAGATGCTAGTTGTACCTTCCCACTACCTATCATCAGGACAACTGAAAATGTCTCCAACTATTGCCAAACATACCTGGGGCTGGGGCAAAACAGTCATGGTTTAGAACTGCTTAGTTATAGCAATGTCAGGTAAGTGATCAAATATTTGTCAAGCATATTTGTTTGAGACAGTCTGTAACGGCACGGCAGTCACAGCATAGTTGGAGACAGTTGTGTGACGCAGTCCTCTGAGCAAAACAAAGATTGCAGTCTATCAGAAGCAGCTGTGTCTGCACAGGAGGGAGTCTCCATATTGGGCCTATTGGCATTTCCCCATCAAAAGGGAGGGACAGTGGGCTGGAAAGATGGCTTAGCAGTTAAGGTGCTTGCCTGCAAAGCCTAAGGACCCAGGTTCAATTCTCCAGGCCCCGCATAAGCCAGATGCACAGGGTGGCACATGCATCTGGCGTTGATTTGCAGAGGCTCTGGCACATCCATTCTCTCTCTCTCTCTCTCTCTCTCTCTCCCTATCTGCTTCTTTCTCTGTCTTTCAAATGAATTAAGCAAGCAAGTTAATTTAATTTAATTTTTAAAAAGGGAGGGATGGGGAAAGATAGACTCTCACCTGAGATTCAGGTAAACCCTGTGCCAGCTGTATTGCATGATACACTGGATCTTGTGACCTTGGTAGGAGATGGCATATAGAGAGGGTAAAATATCAAGGTGGGGGAGCACCTCTTTCCAGTCAGGGGGAGATTGTCATCTATGTTGAGATGAAACCATTCAATGCGGCTGTTTGGGGGTCTCTACACTCCTGTAAGTAACTCCTTGCCCATGCTCTGTCAGAAAGCCCAACAAACTCATTAGTTGGCCAAGGTAAGCTTTGGTGGACTCAGCCTTCAGTTTCTTGGGCACTCATGGAGCTTTTCCTCAGAAAAGGGTTCTCACAATAGTGGCAAATGTTCAGTGGACATAGAGAAAAATAAGTGCCATCAATTGAAATATTGGAGATATCCAGGAAGGAGAAATGAGGCCTGTTAGGGTTGAAGGACACTTCATGGAGAAGTGATATTTGGCTGGGTGTGACAGCACACAGTTTTAATCCCAGCACGCGGGAGGTAGAGGTAGGAGGATCGCCATGAGTTCGAGGCCACCCTGAGACTACATAGTGAATTCCAGGTCAGCCTGGGATAGAGTGAGACCCTACCTCAAAAAAAAAAAAAAAAAAGGCTGGAGAGATGGCTTAGCGGTTAAGCGCTTGCCTGTGAAGCCTAAGGATCCCAGTTCAAGGCTCAATTCCGCAGGACCCACGTTAGCCAGGTGCACAAGGGGGCGCACGCGTCTGGAGTTCATTTGCAGTGGCTGGAGGCCCTGATGTGCCCATTCTCTCCCTCTCTCCCTCCCTCTCTCCCTCCCTCTCTCTCTCTCTCTCTCTCTCTGCCTTTCTCTCTCTGTCTGTTGCTCTCAAATAAATAAAGAAAAAGTAACCAAAAAAATTTTAAAGAAAGAAAGAGAAAAAGAAAAAAAGGATTTATGTAGTCATACATGTGACAACATGGATGAACCTCAAAAGAAAACAGATAGCTGGGTGTGGTGGCGCATGCCTTTAATCCCAGCACTCAGGAGGCAGAGGTAGGAGGATTGCTGTGAGTTCGAGGCCACCCTGAAACTACATAGTGAATTCCAGGTCAGCCTGGGCTAGAGTGAGACCTTACCTCAAAAAAAAAAAAAAAAAAGAAAAGAAAAAGAAAAGAAAAGAAAAGAAAACAGATACCAAAGGCCACATGTGATATAGTTCCATTTCTTATTTATTTATTGAAGAGGGAAAGAGAAAGTCAGTGAGTGGGGTAGATAGAGAATGGGCACACCAGTACCTCTACCCACTGCAAACTCCAGATGCATGCGCCACCTTGTGCATCTGGCTTTATGTGAGTACTGGGGAATCGAACCTGGATCCTTAGTCATTAAGGGCTGGGCCTTCTCTCCAGCCCATCTTTTTTATAAATATTTTAAATTTTTATTTATTTTACTTATTTGAGAGAGAGAAGAAGGCAAATACAGAGAGAAAGAGAGAGAGAGAATGGGCATTCCAGGGCCTTCAGCCACTGCAAACAAACGCCAGATGCATGTGCCACCTTGTGCATCTGGATTATGTAGGTCCTAGTGAATTGAACCTAGGTCCTTAGGGTTGGCAGGCAAGTACCTTAACCACTAAGCAATCTCTCCAGCCCCTCCACCTTTTTCTTTAATATTTATTATTTATTTACAAGGCAGAGAGATAGAAAATGAGAATGGGTACATGGGGCCTCCAGCCACTGCTAACAAACTCCAAATATGTGTGCCCCTTTATGCATCTGGCTTTAAGTACGTAGTGGGGAATTGAACCTGGACCAGCAAGCTTTGCAAGCAAGTGCCTTTAACCATTAAGCCATCTCCCTGGCCCATATGGTTCCATGTCTATGGAATGTCTAGAATCAGCCATCCAGGGGCAGATAAGTGCTGCTGGCTGCTGGGATGGGAAGGGATATGGAGAGAGAGCGCCAATAGGTGCTGGGTTTCTTTGGAAGATGGTTGCACAGCCTTATAAGTCACTGATAGGTATTGAATAGTATCCTTTGTGTGTGTATTGTATGTGTATGTGTGTGAGTGAGCATGCACATGCCATGAAGCACAAGTGGCTGTCAGAGGACAGGTGTCAGCTCTTGCCTTCTACCTCATGTGAGGGAGGGTCTCAAGTGGTTCGACACTGCTTCTGGCAGATTCTCCTGTCTCTGCCTCCCTCCCGGCGTACAGATCTGCCACAGAGTTTGGCAGTTTTTTTAGGCAGAGTCTCACTCTACCTCAGGCTAATGTGAAGTTCACTCTGTAGCCCAGGCTGGCTTGAGGCGATTCTTCTACCCGTGGCGATTCTTCTACCGCAGCCTCTTGATCGCAGGTGTGTGCCACTCTACCCCGCTTCAGCTTTTTTCTTTTTTTAAATATGGTTCTTTTTTTTTTTTTTTTTTTTTTTGAGGTAGGGTCTCACTCTGGTTCAGGCTGACCTGGTTCACTATGTAGTCTCAGGGTGGCCTCGAACTCATGGCGATCCACCTACCTCTGCCTCTTGAGTGCTGGGATTAAAGGTGCATGCCACCATGCTGGGCTTTTTATAAACATGGGATCTGAGGTTCTGAACTTTGGTTATTTTGCTTGTATGGCAAATGCTTTATACACTTAGCCATCTCCCCGGTCTTTTAAAAAGATGGGTGCTGTGCTGTGTGAATTATATCTCAAAAAGGCCCTGCAGGGAGTTTTCAATGCCAGTCTAAAGGTGAATAATGCTAATGCAGATGTCACCAAATGCTTCGTGTATCTACTTGATGGTTCCGGGGACTGAACCCAACATATTGCATGCTAGGCAAGTGTTCTACCACTGAACTACATCTCTAAGCCTTAGAAAGGAAAAACGATTTTAGACAGGGTCTTGCTAAGCTGCTGTGGCTGGTCTTGAACTTGCTCTGAAGCTCAGGTAGGCCTTGAACTCACATTCATTCTGTCTCAGCCTCCTGAGTACCTGGCATTACAAGCCTGTGCTACTTGACCCAGCTACCAAATGATTTTTGTTTATTTGTTTGTTTGTTTAGATAGGGTATCGCTCTAGCCCAGACTGACCTGGAATCCACTACATAGTCTCAGGGTGGCCTTGAACTCACAGTGATCCTCTACCTCTGCCTCTTGAGTGCTGGGATTAAAGGAATGTACAGCTACGCCTGACTACAGAGAGAATGGGCAGGCCAGGACCTCTAGCCACTATAAATGATTCCAGTCGCATGCGCCACTTTGTGCATCTAGCTTTACGTGGGTACTGGAGAATCAAACTCTGATCATTAGGCTTTGCAGGCAAGTGCCTTAACCGCTCAGCCATCTCTCCAGCCCCCAAATGCTTTTAATACACGAGATAACAATAATGACAATAATTGTAATGGGACAGATATCAACAGAAGTCATAGACTGAGGGTCTACCACAGGCTTTCCTGTACCACCTGACTAGCTATTAAACCACATAACAGTTCCATCCCATTGGCAATTTTCTTCACAGCCCATATTTATTTTGTTTAATGCCTGTGTTCCCCTGGACTAAAGTGTAAGTCCCACCAGAGCAGTTTTTTGTTCGTTTGTTTTTCGAGGTAGGGTTTCACTCTAGCTCAGGCTGACATGGAATTCACTATGGAGTCTCAGGGTGGCCTTGAACTCATGGCAATCCTCCTACCACTGCCTCCCAAGTGCTAGGATTAAAGGTGTGTGCCACCATGCCCAGTCAGAGCAGTTTTAAAAAAGTATTTTATTATTATTTATGTGTGTGAGAGAGAACAGAACACACAGCTCAGGAAAGGGACCAAATAAGCTCATCCTATAGGAAGCCAGGGGGTGGAGCAGGGCTGAACTACAGGCCTGGCAAGGTGTCCTGGACACTTGTAATGCTAACCTGCAAAGCCCATTGGAAGGAACTGGACAGTCTTTCCAGTTAACTCATTTGCTTTGCATGGTGTGTGATGGTGGTGTTTTTCCCTTCTGGAATTCAGCCACCTACTCCTGTGATACTAGAATTTTGTTTCTTTGGAGGAACAATCTAACACCCCTGAGGAACTTTCGTTTGGGTAGACCTGGACCAGTGCCAAGAGTAATCACGTGACCTGGTGCTATAGTCTCTTTTCTAAAAAATATTTTATTAGCCGGGCCTGGTGGTGCACGCCTTTAATCCCAGCACTTGGGAGGCAGAGGTAGGAGGATCGCCATGAGTTCAAGGCCACCCTGAGACTACAGAGTGAATTCCAGGTCAGCCTGGGCTAGAATGAGACCCTACCTCAAAAAAACAAAAAAATAAAAATTATTTGAGAGAGAGACAGAGAGAATGGGCTCGTCAGAGCCTCCAGCCACTGCAAACAAACTCCAGATATATGCACCTCCTTGTGCATCTGGCGAGATTGAACCTGGGTCCTTTGGCTTTGCTGGCACGTAACTTAACCACTAAGCCATCTCACAGTATCTTGAGCATTGTGATTGGCCCAAAGAGAAACCACCAGACCCAAGCCAGACCAATGAAACGATGCTGAAAGTAATAGGAAGGAGAAATTCCCATGGGGTTCTGGAGCTGGTAGACAGACGGCCCTCGGGGGATCTCTTCACGACCATCTCTGCTCAGTGGGAAGAACTCGCTGGAAAATGAAGGCAAGGCAAGAGCGAAGGAAAGCCCAGGGGTGTTATGGCGCAGAGGCCTGGTGACATCCACCAAAGCCCTGCATCTTGCTTTGCCTGAGAGACAGTCAGCCCCCAAGTCACACTTGGTCCACACTGGTCTAAGCCTCTGGTTTTGGCTTGCAAAACAGCAAATCCTGACAACACATCATGTGACCAGGTTCCATGGCTACCAGGACTTGATTCAAGAACAAAGTTCCCAAACTAGAGGCAGCTGCTAGGAGGGAACGTCCCTGCTTATTTGCATAGAGGAGCGAGAACCTGCACTTCTCAGCACAAAACTCACTGACAGAAATTTCAGACTTCTTTCTTGCACCCTTCTATAAGAGGAGCCGAGTGACGCTTCTCATTGGTGGTCTCGAGATGTTGACTGGCTTCATCCCTTCCTCCTCTTTACTCCTTCCTTCCTTCCTTTCTTTGTTTCTTTCTTCTTTCTTTCTTTCTTTCTTTCTTTCTTTCTTTCTTTCTTTCTTTCTTTCTTTCTTTCTTCTTTCTTCCTTTCTTGGTTTTTTGAAGTAGGGTTTCACTCTATCCCACACTGACCTGGAATTTACCATGTAGTCTCAGGGTGGCCTCGAACTCACAATGATCCTTCTACCTCTGCCTCCTGAGTGTGTATTCCCTTTTCTTTGTGTGTGTGCATCTGCTTTAGGAGGCCCAGAGGTCAACATCAAGTATCTTCTTCAATTGCTCTCCACCTTATTTTTTCAATTTAAAAATGTTATTTATATTATGAGAGAGAGAGAGAGAGAAGGAAAGAGAGAACAGGAGCACCAGGGCCTCCTGCCAGTGCAAACAAACTCCAGATGCATGCCCCATCTTGTGCATCTGGCTTTACGTGGGCACTGGGTAATCGAACCAGGTTTCTTAGACTTTGCAGGTAAGTGCCTTAACAATTGAGCTATCTCTCCAGCCCCCTCTCAATCTTCTTTTTATTATTATTCTTATTATTATGAGACAGGATCTCTCACTAAACCTGGAGCTCACCAGTTGGGCTTGACTAGTTAGTCGGAAAGCCTCCCATCTCCTGCTCCCCAGCGCTGGATCACAGGCATATGCTACTATGCCTGGCTTTTTTATCCCCCCAAGGTAGGGTCTCACTCTAGCCCAAGCTGACCTGGAATTCACTATGTAGTCTCAGGGTGGCCTCAAACTCACCGTGATCCTCCTACCTTTGCCTCTCAAGTGCTGGTATTAAAGGTATGCACTACCATGCCCGGCATGCCTGGCTTTTATGTGGGTACTGGGCATCTGAACTCAGGTCCTCATGATTGCATGGTAATCACTTTATCTACTGACCCATCTCTCCAGCCCTAACTCTCTTCCTCTTTTTTCTTTCTTGCTGGATCCTGAACTTTGAACATTCGTGATTTCTCCCGCAACATGGGAGCTTATCTGTAAGGAAAAGGCTTGCAGTCGCCCACCCCAGGACTAGGAAAATTTGTTGGATCCTGAGGGTAGCTTGTGTGATGGAGCCGGGTAACATATCAGCCTTGTAAACCAAGCTGATTCTTTGGAGCTTTAGCTTCCTGACTCGCACAGCTATTTCCCAGTGGGTGTGGTGGTTGGAAAGGCTAAGATGGGTGTAATTAATCATCACCTCACAACCCCCAACATGTTCACTGAAATTTTCTCTTCAGAAAGCTTGGAGAGGCAGACTGAGGATGATGGCTTGGGCTAAAGTAGCATATAGAAATGAAATTTTCGAGAGACTGATTGAGAGGGGGAGGGGATATGATGGAGAGTGGAGTTTCAAAGGGGAAAGTAGCGGGAGGGAGAGAATTACCATGGGATAGTGTTTGCAATGATGGAAGTTACCAATAAGAAAAGAAATGAAATTTTCGGTGCAGGCCATCCCTGGGCTGAAGGGTAACTGTAGGTCAAGTGGATTCTTGAGCTGGGCAGTTTGTGACAGCAAGAGCTGTCCAGCTGGATTGTAACGGGCAAAGGGCCTGAGGACAAGGGCCTCTGGCACTGGCCTTGACCTCAGCAGGCAGCTGGAACAAGGATTAAATGACGGGGAAAAGCCATCCCAGCAGAGGCTTACCTTAAACTGTTATGTGCTGGTGGGCCGAAGATTTGAGCTGCCCGCTGTGTCTCTTTCAGCCAAAATTTAGGCCAAATTGACTCTGGCTTGTTTATTGAAAAAAAAAAAAAAAAAGTGGGGGGCATGGCTTTGGATTTGGAGAACCCAGACTCTGAATTTACTGGGAGAATATGAGTCATTTATTTTCCCTTGTTTTTGTTTTTTCGAGGTAGGGTCTCACTCTAGCCCAGGCTGACCTGGAATTCACTATGTAGTCTCGGGCTGGTCTTGAACTCATGGCAATCCTCCTACCTCTGTCTCCCAAGTGCTGGGATTAAAGGTGTTTACTGCCACACCTGGATCTGAGTCTTTTTTATTAATAAAAAAATGAGCAGTATGTGGTGGACCATGCTGTGATCCCAGCACTTAGGGTGTGGAGGCGGCAGGATCATGAGGATGTGGTTCAGTTGGTAGAGTGCTTGCTTAGGATGCGTGAATGAAGCCCTGGCTTCAGTCCTCAGCACTGTGTCAACTGGGCATGGTGGTATATGCCTATAATCCTAGCACTCAGGAGGTAGATGCAGCAGGATCAGAAGTTCAAGGTCAAAAACTACTTAAGCCGGGCATGGTGGAGCACCCCTTTATTCCCAGCACTTGGGAGGATTGCCGTGAGTTCGAGGCTACCCTAAGACTAGTGAATTTCAGGTTAGCCTGGACTAGAGTGAAACCCTATCTTGAAAAACAAATCAAACAAACAATATATATATACACACACACACACACATATATACATTTAAAACAGAAGTTCAAGGTCATCCTAGGCTAGCTAGTACATATATAGATATATAGATAGATATAGATATATATAGCTAGTTTGAGGCCAGCCTGAACTACATATTAAGACCCTATGTAAAAAAAAAAAAATTGGGCTGGGCATGGTGGTGCACGCCTTTAATCCCAGTACTTGGGAGGCAGAGATAGGAGGATTGCCATGAGTTTGAGGCCACCCTGAGGCTCCATAGTGAATTCCAGGTCAGCCTAGGCTAGAGACCCTACCTCAAAAAACCAAAAAAAAAAAAAAAAAAAAAAAATTGGATTCCCGGGCTGGAGGAATAGCTTAGTGGTTAAGGCATTTGCCTATAAAGCCAAAGGACCCAGGTTCGATTCCCTAGGACCCATGTTAGCCAGATGCACAAGGGGGTGCATGCATCTGGAGTTTGTCTGCAGTGGCTGGAGGCCCTGGCACGCCCATTCTCTGTCTCCCTCTTTCCTTGTCAAATAAATAAATAAATAAATATAAATAAAGTATTTTTAAAAATGGATCCCAGACTGGAGAGGTAGCTTAGTGGTTAAGGAACTTGCCTGTAAAGCCTAAAGACACAGGTTCAATTCTCCAGGTCCCAAGTAAGCACATGGTGGTGCATGTGTCTGGAGTTTATTTGCAGTGGCTAGAGGCCCTGGCATACTTATTCTCTCTCTCTCTCTCTGCTTCTTTCTCTTTCCCTCTCTCTCAAATAAATACATAACTAAAATATTTTTATTTGTTTCCAAGCAGAGAGAGATAGAAGAAAGACATACTATGGGTGTTTCAGGGTCTCCAGTACCTGAAAACAAACTCCAGTGGCATGTGTCACCTTGCACAACTGGCTTTATGTGGGTACTGGGGAATGGAACTTAGGTCATTAGGCTTTGCAGGCAAAAGCCTTAACCACTGAGCCATCTCTCCAGCCTGTTGCTGTTGTTTTTAAGGTAGGATATCACTCGAGCCCAGACTGACCTGAAACTCACTATGTTCCCAGGATGACCTCAAATTTACATTGATCCTCCTACCTCAGCTGCCCTAGTGCTGTGGCTATGTGCCACCATGCCTGGCTCAATAACTGGCGTTTAAAACTTTCAGGAAAAAGTCTAAACTATCTGGATATAAAATGATGGTTTCAATCATGTGAAAAAGAAAAATGGAACCAGGCGTGGCAGCATACACCTTTAATCCTAGCACTCAGGAGGCTGAGATAGGAGGATTACAATGAGTTCAAGGGCACCCTGAGAATACATAGTGAATTCCAAGTCAGCCTGGGCTAGAGCGAGACCCTACCTTGGAAAAAAAAAAAAAGCCAGTAAGAAAAATGTATACATTGTTAAGGAAAACTGCAATTTGACTACAGTAAAAAGTAAACATTTAGGGCTGGAGAGATGGCTTAGTGGTTAAGGCGTTTGCTTGCAAAGCCAAAGGACCCAGGTTCAATTCCCCAGGACCCATGTAAGCACAATGCACAAGGTGGTGCATGCATCTGAGTTTATTTGCAGTAGCTAGAAGGCCTGAGGCACCCATTCTCTTTCTCCCTTTTCCTTTCTCTCTTTCTGCCTTTCTTCCTTTCTCAAATAAATAAATAAAAATAAAAATATATTTAAATTTTTATTTATTTGCTTATTTTCAAGCAGAGAGCGAGATAGAGAGAGAGGAGATAGAGAGATAATGGCCCCATCAGGGCCTCTACATACTGCAAAGGAGCTCCAGATGCATCTGGCTTACGTGGGTCCTGGAGATTGAACCTGGGTTCTTTGGCTTTTCAGACAAGTGCCTGAACTGCTAAGCCATCTCTCCAGCCCTAAAATATGTTTGTTTTTTTTTTTAAAAGTAAACATTTATCTACGCATGGTGGCCCAGGCTTTTAATTCCAGCACTCTGGAGGAAGAAGTAAGAGGATTACTGTGAGTTTGAAACAAGCCTGGATCTACAAAGTGAGTTCCATATCAGCGTGGGCTAGAGTTAGATCCTGTCTCAAAAAACCAAAACAAGGGCTGGAGAGATGACTTAACGGTTAAGGTGTTTGCTACAAAGCCAAAGAACCAGGTTCAAGTCCTCAGGACCCATGTAAACCAGATGGACAAGAGGCACATGTGTCTCGAGTTTGTTTGCACTGGCTACAGGCCCTGGCATGCCCATTCTCTGTCTCTCTTCTCTATCTCTCTCTTTCTCTGCTTGCAAATAAATAAATTTTAAAAAACCTATCAAACAGAAGGATCAAGGCCTATGTTTATATTTATGTATTTATTATTTTAATAAAATTCAGAAGGAAACATAAAGCCATTTCATAGATATGACATCAAAAACCCAGGTATTAACAACAACAAAAAAAGAAGAAAATAGATTAGCTGGACTATGTCAAAGTTTAAAACTTGTGTGAGCTGGCAGAGAATGAAATCAGAGAACCACTCCCATTCACAATTACCTCAAAAAAACAAAAACTACCTTGTAATAAACCTAACCAAGGAAGTAAATGATCTCTACAATGAAAACTTTAAAAACACTCAAGTGAGAAGTTGTAGAAGACACTAGGAAATGGAAAGACATCCCTTGCTTTTGGGTTGGAAGAATCAATATTGTGGAAATGGCAATCTTACCAAAAGCAATTTACACATATAATGCAATTCCCATCAAAATTCCAATGGCATTCTTCACAGAAATAGAAAAAAAAAAACAATTCAAAAATTCATTTGGAAGCACAAAAAACCTCAAATATCTAAAACAATTTTAAGCAACAAAGATAAGGCTGGTAGTATCACCATACCTAATTTTAATCTATATTACAGAGCCATAGTAACCAAAACATCATGTTACTGGCACAAAAATAGACATGTTGATCAATGGAACAGAATAGAGGACCCAGATGTAAGTCCAGGTAGCTAAAGCCACCAGATCTTCAACAAAAATACCAAAAATACTCATTGGAAAAAAGACAGCCTCTTCAGCAAATGGTGCTGGGAAAACAGGATATGTATCTGTAGAAGGATGAAAATAGATCCTTATCTCTCTCCATGCACAAGAATTAAGTCCAAATGGATCAAAGACCTTAATATCAGATCTGAAACTCTGAAACTGCTAGAGGAAAAACTAGGGGAAACCCTTCAACATATTGGTCTTGGTAAAGACTTTCTGAATATAACCCCAATTGCTCAGACAATAAAGCCACAGATTAACCGCTGGGACCTCATGAAATTACAAAGCTTTTGTACAGCAAAGGACACTGTGAATAGAGCAAACAGGCAACCTACAGAATGGGAGAAAATCTGCCAGCTATACATCTGACAGAGGATTAATATCCAAAATATACAAAGAGCTCAAAAAAAACTAAATAATAAGAAATCAAGCAACGCAATAAAAAAATGGGCTATGGAACTAAATAGAAAGTTCTCAAAAGAAGAAATATGGATGGCATATAAACATCTAAAAAATGTTCTACATCTCTAGCCATCAGGGAAATGCATGTTAAAACTACATGGAGATTCCATTTCACTCCTGTCAGATTGGCTACCATCATGAAAACAAATGATCATAAATGCTGGCAGGGATGTGGAAAAAGAGGAACCCTTCTACACTGCTGGTGGAAATGCAGTCTGGTCCAGCCATTGTGGAAATCAGTGTAGAGGTTCCTGAGACAGCTAAAAATAGATCTACCATATGACCCAGCTATAGCACTCCTAGGCATATATCCCAAGGACTTGTCTCACTTCCTTAGAGATACTTGCTCAACCATGTTTATTGCCACTAAATTCACTATAGTTGGGAAATGGAATCAGCCTAGATGTCCCTCAACTGATGAGTGGATAATGAAGGTATGGAGTTCTACTCGGTGGTAAAGAAAAATGAAATTTTCAGGAAAATGGATAGATCTGGAAAGGATTATACTTAGTGAGGTAACCAAGGCCCGGAAAGCCAAATGTCACATGTTCTGTCTCATATGTGGATCCTAGCTACAAATGATTGGACTTCTATGTGAGTAGGAATAAAACTCAGTAGCAGAATCCAATAAGCTAGAAAAGAAGAGAAGGGAAGAGAAAGGAAGGGAGGGGTACTTAATAGGATGGTATTGTATATATGTAAGTAGAAGAACAGATTAATGGGGGTGAAAAGGCCTAAGTGAGGTCAGGGGAAGAGATAGAGTAAAGGAAAGGTGGAGGGAGGGCTAATCAAAATCTAAGAGGATATAAATAAGGCATATGGAAACCTACTGTTTTGAACAATGGAACACTCAGAAGCCATAGATTGTTAATAGAAAATTTTCAGTGCCAGTGATGGGATACCTTCCAGTGTGTTGCTGGTCAGGAAGGTCACTGATACCCCCAAAACATTACAGGCCATTGCTGAGGCCCTTGGTTTCCCACCAGGAATAGATGGTAAGACCCTATTGATGAAGACTCCACATACTTGGGCATCAAGGTCACTAAGAAATCCTGCTTTAACTGAGCTGAAAACCTCCTCCATGTAGACCAGCTGACAGAAAGCTAGAAAAAGCCACACTG
This sequence comes from Jaculus jaculus, assembly GCF_020740685.1. Classification (NCBI taxonomy): domain Eukaryota; kingdom Metazoa; phylum Chordata; class Mammalia; order Rodentia; family Dipodidae; genus Jaculus; species Jaculus jaculus. The sequence goes on from NC_059114.1 coordinate 22,449,498, forward strand.
CACAACAGTTCAATAGGAGAAAGAGAAATCACTAGTGACGATACTCAACAGTGGACATTGCAAGCCTTAAACTTGGTCAGCCAGGCCAAATGAGCCAACAGGTGCAATAGTGGCACATCTGTTATGGTGGAAACCAATGTCTCTATAATTGGAGGCCCACTCTACAGGAGGGAATATATCCCTGATACTGAAAACCTACAACAGGGGTAGTCATGAGCCCTAGGGGTGTAACATCTGCTGCTGTCTGGCTAAATGTATATACTATGCTCACCAAACTGCCCAGTAAGCACTTCTCTTAATGTTCATATCTATGTATTAGTGCTATTCTCACTTTTGGTTATAGAAGCTTCTCTTTTCAGATGGCAGTGACCTTGGGATGACTCAGAAGACACCATGGTGCTGAGAAGTGACAGAGGAGTACTCAGCACTGAAATATCTCTATCACACCTTCCAAGGCTCAGAGTCCATTGTTGAAGAGGTTGCGGAAAGAATGTAAGAGCCAAAGGAAGGGTAGGACTCCTCACAATGTGCTCCTCCAAATACAAAATGGCCTGGATATCCATGACCTCACAATGCCTGACACTACCTACACAAGACCATCATAAAAAGACAATGACATCAAAATAAAAGAGAGACTGATGGAGATGGGGAGAGGATATGATGGAGAGTGGAGTTTCAAAGGGGAATGTTGGGGGAAGAGGGGAATTACAATGGGTTATTGTCTACAATTGTGGAAGTTGTCAAAAGAAAAAAAAAAAAACTTCTGTGAACTGGGAGTGGTGGCATACACCTTTAACCCCAGCACTTGGGAGGCTTAGGTAGGAGGATGGCCATGAGTTCAAGGCCACCCTGAGAGTACATAGTGAATTCCAGGTCAGCTTGCACTAGAGTGAAATCCTACCTCTAAAAAAGAAAAATATAAACAATCAAAAAAAAATTTGTGAGTGAAGAGACACTATCAGCAGAACAAAATAAGATGATTCACAGCATATGAAGAAATATCTGTAAACCATAAAGCCAATAAGGAGTTAATCTCCAGGATATATAAGGAAGTCCTACAGCTCAACAACAGCAAAATCAACCCAACTGGAAAACTGACAAAAAAAAGCCTGGACAAATGGCTTAGTGCTTAAAGGGGCTTGGTTCCAATGCCTGGTGGCCTGGGTGCCATTCCCCAAGACCTATGTAAAGCCAGATGAACAAATATATATATAAATTTTTTTTTCTCCCCGAGGTAGGGTCTCACTCTAGCTCAGGCTGACCTGGAATTTACTATGTGGTCTCAGGGCATCCTTGAATTCACAGCAATCCTTCTACCTCTGCCTTCCCTGTGCTGGGATTAAAGGTGTGTGCCACCATGTCCGGCTCCTATTTTTTATTTTTTTGAGGCAGGGTCTCACTCTAGCTCAGGCTGACCTGGAATTCACTGTGTATTCTCAGGATGGCCTTGAACTCACGGTGATCCTCCTACCTCTGCCTCCTGAGTGCTGGGATTAAAGATATGCACAGGGCTGGAAAGATGGCTTAGTGGTTATGGCGCTTGCCTGCAAAGCCTAAGGACCCCAGTTCGATTAGCCAGGTCACGCGTAAGCCAAATGTACATGGTGGCAAATGTGCCTGGAGTTCATTTGCAGTGGCTAGAGGCCCTGACATATCCATTCTCACTCACTTTCTCTCTCTCTCCCTCTCTCTGTCTCTATTAAATAAAAATTTAAAAATATAAAACAATTAATTAAATAAATTAAAAAATACTATAAAGATATGTGCCACCATCCCTGCCAAACATAAGTTTTTAATTTAATTTAATTTACTTGAGAGAGAGAAAGAGAGAATGGGTCTATCAGGGCCTCTAGCCACTCACTGCAAATGAACTCTAGATGCATGTGCCACTTTGTGCATCTGACTTTACCTGGGTACTAGGGAATTGAACCTTAGACTTTGCAGACAGACTCCTTAACTGCTAAGCCATCTCTCCTGCCCATATATATATATATATTTTTTTTAATTTTTATTTATTTATTTACTTTTCGTTGATAATAAATTGGTTTTATTAGTAGTTTCCTTTTTTCCTTTTTAATTTTTTGATTTTTATTAACATTTTCCATGATTATAAAAAATATCCCATGGTAATTCCCTCCCTCCCCCCGCCAAATATATATTTTTTAAATTGTTTTTTGTTTTTAGAGGTAGAGTCTCACTCTAGTCCAGGCTGACCTGGAATTCACTATGTAGCCTCAGGGTGGCCTTGAACTCTCAGCGATTCTCCTTCCTCTGCCTCCCAAGTGCTGGGATTGAAGGTGTGTGCCACCATACCAAGCTTTCCCACATATATATTTTAAACACAAGGGAAACAAACAAAATAAATATTGACATGAATTCATAGAAGCTGTGAACCTTGTGCTCTGTTGACAGGGACATAAAATAGTGAAGTGACTATAGAAAACAGTGTGGCATTGCCTCTAAAAATTAAACATAGAAAAAATTACACAGAAAGAGAGAGAAATACACGGTGACTCAGCAATTCCACTTCTGAGTCTGTCCCCTAGAGACTAAAAGCAGAGCTCATGCGGATATTTGCACACCCATGTTTACAGCAGCATGATCTACAAGAGCCAAACTGTGGCTACAGCCCGTGTTCTTTGACAGATGACAGATAAGGGAAATGCAGTCTGTCCAAATGATAGAATATTATTCAATCTTGGGCTGGAGAGATTGCTCAGTGGTTAAGGCACTTACCTGAAAAGCCTCACAACCTGAGTTTGATTTCCCAGTACCCACATAAAACCAGATTCACAAAGTGGTGCATGAGTCCGGAGTTCCTTTGCAGTGGCTGGAGGCCCTGATCCCCCATTCATTTTCTCTCTTCAGGGTGTGGTGGTGTACACCTTTAATCCCAGCACTGAGGAGGATGAGGTAGGAGGATTGCCTTGAGTTTGAGGCCACCTTGAGACTTGAGACAGTGATTGCCAGGTCAACCTGGGCTAGAGAAAGACCCTATCTCAGAAAACTGGAAAAATAAAAGGTGTTTTTAAAGGCATGCACCACCATGCTCAGCCAAGAATATTATAGATTTAAAAATACATAGTATTTATTTATGAGAGAGAGGCAGATTTAGAGATAGAATGGGCATGCCAGGGCCTCTAGCCACTGCCAACAAACTCCAGACACATGTGCCACCTTGTGTATCTGGCTTACATGGGTGCTGGGGAATTGAATTTGAGTCCTTAGGCTTCTCAGGCAAGTACCTTAACCACTAAGCTATCTCTCTAACCCTCAAAAAAAATATTATTCAGTCTTAAAGAGGAAGGAAATTCTGTCATGTGATACAACATGGATGATGCTCTGGGATGTTATAATAATGAAATAAGCAAGTTACAAAAGAACAAATACAGGGTTCTACTTACAAGATATATGTGTGTGTGTGTGTGTATGTATATATATATGTATATCCATATATATATGGCACATGAAGTGGATTGGTGGATACCAGTTGCTTGGTGGGGCAGGGGGACTTCCTGTTTAATGAAGACCAAGTTGCAGTGTGGACAGTGATGACTTCACGATGATGCCACCCAGCTGCACAGTTCAAAATCGCTCAAATGTCATGTATTTTTTACCACTATCAAATTTTTAAAATTATTCATTTATTTATTTGATAGAGAAAGAAAGGAAGGAAGGAAGGATCCCAGTATGGTGGCGTATGCCTTAAATCTCAGGACTTAGGAGGCAGAGGAAGGAGGATCACTATGAGTTGGAGGCCAGCCTGGAACTATAGGGTGAATTCTAGATCAGCCTGGACTAGAGTGAGACCCTATCTCAAAAAAAAAAAAAAAAAAGAAAGAAAGAAAGAAAGAAAGAAAGAAAGAAAAAGAAAAAGAGAAAAGAAAGAAGAGACTCATCAGGACCTCTTGCCACCAAAATGCGAATTGAACACCAGATGCATGTGTCACTTTGTGTGGCTGGTCTCAAACTCACTGTAATCTTCCTACCTCTGTCTCCTGTGTACTGAGATTAAAGGTGTGCACCACCATGCTCAACCAGGTTGTTTCTGAGACAGGGTCTCACTCTGTAACCCAGGCAGGAATGTATAAAATCAAGAGATCTTAAAAAAAAAAAAAAAAAAGCCAGGCATGGTGGCACATGCACTTGGGAAGCAGAGGCAGGTGGATCTTCATGAGTTCGAGGCCACCATGACATAGTGAATTCCAGGTCAGCCTGGGTTAGAATGAGACCCTACCTCAAAAAAACAAACACAAAAAGATTATTAGGATATATATGAACATTTTCATGTTGAAAAGAAAGAACAGGGTAAGCTGGGCATGGTGGGGCATACCTTTAATCCCAACATTCGGGAGGCAGAAGTGGGAAGATCACTGCGAGCTCAAGGTCAGCCTGAGCTAGAGTGAGACTCTACCTGGAGAAACCAAAAAAGGAAAGAAAGAAAGGAAAGAAGAAAGAAAGAAAAAGGAAGGAAGGGCAGGGCTAGAGAGATTGCTCAGTGGTTAAGGCATTTGCCTGCATAGCCTAATGGCCAGGGTTTGATTCCCCAGTACCCACGTAAAGCCAGATGCACAAAGTGTAAAGAGGCGCTTGTGTCTGGAGTTCATTTGCAGTGGCTGGAGGCCGTGGCACGCCTGATCTCTCTATCTCTCTTCTAACTGCTGGCAAATAAATGAAATAAAAATACATAAAAGAGCAAAAAAAAAAAAAACACACCAAAAAAACAAAAAACAATGACAAATGTACAAAAGGCAGTTCTGACAGGAAATGCCTTACGTCTGATACACATGGAAGGACATCCACTGCCAATAATCAGAAGGACTGTGACTGGCAGGAGGAGACCATGGGGAAGTGTATAAAAGCCCTTTCAGAAAAGGTGTCATCTGAACCAACACGAAAGGGACACTTTGAGAACAGCCAGCAATTCTGTGTTCTGGAGGCAGCCAGCAGTGGAGGTTCACAAATGTAATTCCACCACCAGGAAGTTGAAACAGGATTGCCCAGAGATGGAGGCCAGCTTGGACTACATAGAAAGACTCTCTCAAAAAAAAAAAAAAAAGAAAAGAAAAAAAAGCGGGCATGGAGGCACACGCCTTTAATCCCAGTACCCAGCACTCAAGAGGCAGAGGTAGGAGGATCGTCGTGAGTTCGAGGCCACCCTGAGACTACACAGTGAATCCAGGTCAACCTGAGCTAGAGTGAGACCCTACCTCAAAAATATAAGAAAAATAAAAAATAAAAAAAGTGGATTTGAGGAGCCAGAAGTCGAAAACTGAATCGTGGAAGCGAAATGTCTGTGAAATCCCAGAGGTTAAATTTTAATGTGGGACTGGATAAGACAGAATGATTCTTTCCATAGGTCATCTTTGGCTATAGAAAGAATTATGCCTTATTTGGAATGGAAAGGAAGAGAATGTGGGAGGAAATTACATGGGTTTTTCTTTGTGTTTTTTGCCAAGGCACAAAACCTCTGTTCCCACCACTGAGGGTTTCTCTCTTTTCCTCTTCTGTTGGACAATGGAATGAAAAGCAGTTCTTCAATCCCTCCTTCCTCTGCCACCCACCCAAGCTCCGTCAGTCGATAGGTGTTATGGCTAGTTACTAGGGAACAACAAAAGTCTAACAAACCTAATGTCAAATATTAAAACATGACTCACTCAAATATGGAATGAACACACATCAAAAAATTATTCAACTTGCCGAAGAACAAACAGTAAGTTGGTGAGGCTGGTTCAAAGAGCAATTTGAGGAAGTAGGAAACGAATTAGAAATCAAACTGGCTCATCTCCTGCAGGGTAATAAAAGCCATCACCCCACTGGGTTCGGTTTTGTGTTGGAGGGAACTAGTTCAGAAATCCCCCAACCAGAATCTGACTGAGCCTTAACCCAGGCAGGGTGGTTTGTGATTATAGTCTCTGCCCTCAAGAGGAGGCAGAAGGATCACGGGTTTGAGGCCAACCTGGGCTACAGGTGAGACTCTGTCTTGAAAAAATGAGAGGAGGAAAGGAAAGAGAGAGAGAGAGAGAAAAAAAATGGATCTGAGCCTTTAAAAGTAAACAAGCACATTGCTTGGCCTCTAAATATGTGGACCAATAATCCAAATCTGTCCCACTTGCTGTGGTTTTTCATTTTTTAAATTGTTCTTTTATTTGTTTAATTTGCTTTTTATTTATTTTTATTTTTTTCTATTTTCTTTTCTTTTTTTATTTATTTATTTGAGAGAGAATGCACGAGAGAGAGAGAGAGAGGCAGAGAGAGAGGGAGAATGAGCATGCCAGGGCCTCCAGCCATTTATGTGGATCCTGGGGAATCGAACCAAGTTCCTTCGGCTTTACAGGGAAATGTCTTAACCACTAAGCCATCTCTCCAGCCCCTAGTGTTTGTTATTTTTATTATTATTTATTTATTTGAGAGAGAGGAAATGGGGGAGATAGAGAATGGGCACGCTAGGGCCTGTAGCCACTGCAAACAAACTCCAGATGCATGCACCACTTTCTGCATCTGGCTTACGTGAGTTAGGCTTCAAAGGCAAGTGCCTTAACTATTAAGCCATCTCTCCAGCCCCCCTTTTTGTGTGTGTGTGAGAAAGAGAGCAAGAGCAAGTGAGCAAGAGAGAATTGGCACACCAGGGCCTCCAGCCACTGTGACTGAACGCCAGATGCATGCTCCTCCTTGTGTATATGTGCAATTTTGGGCACGCATCACCTTGTCTGGCTTACGTGGGATCTGGGGAGTCGAGCCTGGGTCCTTAGGCTTCGCAGGCAAGTGCCTTCACTGCTAAGCCATCTCTCCAGTCCTCTTTTTGTTTGTTTATTTATTTATTATTATCATTTTTGATTTTTCGAGATAGGGTCTCACTGTAGCCCAGGCTGACCTGGAATTCACTATGTAGTCTCAGGGTGGCCTTGAACTCATGGAGCTCCTCCTACTTCTGCCTCCCAAGTGCTGGGATTAAAGATGTGCACCACCATGCCTGGCAAGGCATTTTATTTCTGAGTGAGGTTCCAAGTTAAAGCTCTGCTTCATACTAACAATACTCATGTGTTGTTTTCTTGGAAGTCTTCTTAGATTTTCTGAAGTTCTGGAGCTGCTCAGTAATCATTTGTTGAATAAACTGAGCTGATAAAAATTTTTTTTCCTTGTTCAGCCCATGTTTTGATAATAGAGGCTGCCACCTTCAGGGCAAAGGCAGAACTGCACTATTTATGCCTGGGGGGCCAGAAACTGTCAACTTCAAGATGAACTTTCTTTTCTTCCCTTTCCTTTTCTTCTCTTCTCTTTTCCTTTCCTTTCCTTTCTTTCCTTTTCCTTTCCTTGATTTTCTCCTTCCTTTCTCTCTCTCTCCTTTCCTTCCTTCTTTCTTTCTTTTTTCTTTTTTTGCTTTACATAGGCTTGATCAGCCCCATCTTGTCATTTATAGTCCAGGACCTCGGCATGCTTTCTGCAATGATGTTTTAAGCCCTTTGAGGGCTTGTTAAAGGCCTAGCACCGGGTCACCCTCTCATTTTGCAGTAGGTGCCACTATTATCCCATTTTATAGCACTCTTAGCACAGGGACCACATCCAAGGTCACCCAAACACTGTAGGTCTGGAATGTGTGTCTGAGCGGATTTCCCATGTGCCCCGAGCCATGCGTAGCCTCCCTGTTATAGAATGTTCTCTTTTTCCTGTAACACCGCTCCATGCCTGGTATGGAAAATGACTCGTAAAACACAGAACCTGGCACAAACAATGGTAAAGTAATTAAAAAAGGCCTAAACCCACAGGGAATGGGACAGCCTTAACTTGGGTACTCACTTAGAAATAAAATGCCCTTTTTGCCCAAATATGTTGTATAGAACATTATCACCATTCTTTTTTTGGGGGGGGTCCTACTTACCATTTGAAAATGGTTCACCTTGCCTGGCCTTTCTTGGCTTATTTTATTTTGGGGTTTTTTTTTTCAAAGTAGGGTCTCACTCTAGCTCAGGCTGACCTGGAACTCACTCTTTAGTCCCAGGCTGGCCTCGAATTTACAGCAATTCTCCTATCTCTGGGTCCCTAATTCTAGGATTAAACGTGTGAGCAACCACACCATATTTTTTTTTTTCTTTTTTTGTGTGTGGGGGTTGAGGTAGGGTTTTATTGTAGTCCAGGCTGACCTAGAATTCACTATGTAGTCTCAGGATGGCCTCGAACTCACAGTGATCCTCCTACCCCTGCCTCCCAAGTGCTGGGATTAAAGGTGTGCACCATGTCCGGCTCTTTTTTTTAAAATTTGTTTATTTATTTATTTATTTGAGAGAGAGAAAGGGGTATAGAGGGAGCAAATTGGCATGCCAGGGCCTCTAGCTACTGCAAACAAACTCCAAATGCATGCACTACCTTGTGCATCTGGTTTATGTAGGTACTGGGGAATCAAACCTGGGTCCTTAGGCTTCGCAGGCAAGTGCCCCAACCGCTAAGTCATCTCTCCAGCCTCAGCTTCTTTTTTTAATTATTAAAATATTTTATTTATTTGCAAGCAGGAAGGGACAAGGAGGGAAATGAAGAGAGAGAGAGATTGAGAGAGAGAGAATGAGAATGGGCACATCAGGGCCTCCTGCCACTGCAAGCAAATTCCAGACAATGTGCCACTTTTTGCATCTGGCTTCACATGGGTACTGGAGAAGCCACCCCAGGCTGTCAAGCTTTGCAAACAAGCACCTTTACGCCCCGAGCCATCTCTCCAGTCCTTGTTTGCTTTCCTTTGAGATGAGGGTCTCACTATGTAGCCTAGGTTGGCCTGAAACTCATGTGTCCTCAGTGCCTGAATTGCAGGAGTGCACCAGCTTGTCTGGCTTTCGTTGGCTTTTAATAAACTATCACTATGCAGTGGCATTTACATCACATTTTAATCTCACCATTCTTTCCAAGAAGTTTGAGTATATGAAAGGAACGTACTTTAAAACAAATTGCATCCGCAATGTCTCATTCTATGCCAGGGTGAGGTGACGCTGTCAGGAAGAAGAAAGAGGAACTACCCGCAGGTCCCAGCTACAAGGGTGAAAACATATTTACAACAAAGAAACCCAAACAGAAGTGGGTGAGAAAGAGCAACATGTCTCAGTGGGACCAAGAGGCCAGCTCACTTCATTTTCTGAGGCTCTTTGTTGTTGATCATTTTTTTTTTTTTCAGGGTAGAGTTTCTCTCTCTAGCCCAGGCTGGCCTTGAACTCACAGCAATCCTCCTACCTCTGCCTCCCAAGCGCTGGAATTAAAGGAGTAAGCTACCATGCCTGGCTTGATCATTAGTTTTTACTTTTTGTTTTGTTTATTTTCAGGTTTTTTTTTTTGAGGTAGGGTCTTACCCTAGCCCAGGATGGCCTGGAATTCACTATGTAGTTTCTGGGTAGCCTTGAACTCACAGCAATCCTCCTACCTCTGCTTCCTGTGTGCTGGAATTAAAGGTGTGCATCACCATGCATCTGGTTTTACATGAGTACTGGGGAACTGAACCCTGGTCATTAGGTTTTGCAGGCAAGTGCTTTAACTGCTGAGCCATCTCCCCAGCTCAACATTTTTTTTTTTTTTCCTGGATGTAGTGAGCTTTATTTTATGGTAGTGACATAAAAGGGCTCTTTAACCCTCCTCTTCTGACAGGGTTATCTGGGATGGAGATTGTGAAGCAGTGAGATGCTCAGTGTATTGAGGGTGGAGTTGGAGCAGGGTCTCCCCAGCAGCCAAGGTCTCTCCAGGGACCTCTCTCCCTCATGTTCTTGCTGGGGTGGGCCATCCAGTGATTCTTACTCCTTGGAGGCCACATGGACCATGAGTTCCACCACCATGTTGCTATAGTCAAATTTGTTGTTGTTAGGTTGGGACAGGCTCTCAAAATGGAGTCACCATGTGGTGAAAGAGACATAAGGAAGTAGGTTATCCACATTCCTCAAGAAACTGCCCAGCCATTATCCCTTCCTTGCCTAACAATCCCTACCCCCTGGGTCATGATTTTCTGTAAGTCACTTGGTCACTGTTCTGGTGTCACACCCTGGCTATCTTAAATCTCCCCTAAAGAAACCTTTTTTTTTTTTTCTCCTGCTTTCTTTTTAAACATTTCCCTTCCTCACCTTCCCCCAACTGAAGAGCCCTATAAAGCGCACTATCTGGAATCGCAGGTTGGCTCACTCTTGAGAGTCAGTCCTGGCAGCTCGTGCTTCTCCCGAATAGAAGTGTCTCAGAGTGGTTTCCGTGGTCTTGGTCACTCCCGAACCTTACAGTTGTCATACCAGGAGATGCACTTGACAGGGTGGTCACTGAGGGTGATGCCGGCCCAGCATCAAATGTGGAAGAGTAGGTGTCACTGTTAAAGCCTCAGGAGACAACCTGGTCCTCTGTGTCATCCAGGGTGCTCTTAAGGGGGCTATCTAATTCCTGTTTTACCACCTTTTAAAATTTATTTTTCTCAAATATATTTTATTTATTTATTTATTATATTTGAGAGAGAAAATGAGCATGCCAATGTCTCCAGTCACTGCAAATCAACTCCAGGCACATGTGCCACCTGGAGCATCTGGCTTATGTGGGTACTGGGGAACTGAACCTGGATCCTTAGGCTTTACAGGCCCCCCTATTTTTCTTTGAGGCAGTTCTTGCTCTACTGAAGGCTGACCTGAATTCACTATGTAGTCTGTCTAGCCTTGAACTCACAGTGAGCCTCCCAAGTGCTGGGATTAAAGGCATGCACCAACACACCCAGCCAGCCACCTTTTTTAAAAAAACTTTTTTTTGGATTTTTTTTTTTTTTCCGAGGTAGGGCTTCCTTGTTGTTTTTTTTTCCTTAACATTTTTATTTTTATTTATTTATTTGGCAGAGAAAGAGGGAGAGAGAGAGAAAAAATGGGCAGGCCAGGACCTCCAGTCACTGTAAACAAACTCCAGACACATGTGCCCCCTTGTGCATCTGGCTAATGTGGGTCCTGGGGAATCGAACCAAGGTCCTTTGGCTTTGCAGGCAAGTGCCTTAACCACTAAGCCACCCCTCTAGCCCAGGTTTCACTCTCTTAAAAATTTTTTTTGGAATTCTTTTTGAATATTTTTTAAAAACTTACTTATTTGCAAGAGAGAGAGACAGCGAGAGAGAAAGAGAATGGGCACACCAGGGCTTATAACCAGTGCAAACAAGCTTCAGATACACGCACCACTTTGTCCACCTAACTTTACATGGGTATTAGAGAGTCGAACTCAGGTTGTTAGGCTTTGCAGATAAGCGCCTTAATGGCTGAGCCATCGCTCCAGCTCTTCACCACTTTCTTAATGTCATCATATCCGGAAGCTTCCTCCAGACAGCAGGTCAGATCCACCAGAGACACATTGGAGATGGGCATGCGGAAGGCCATGCCAGTGAGCTTCCTCTTCAACTCTGGGATGACCTTGCCCACACCTTTGGCAGTGCCAGTAGATGCCAGGATGATGTTCATGGCAGTCACAAGGCCATCGTGCCACAGTTTCACAAAGGGGGCTTTGGGTGGCAGTGATGGCGTGGACTGTGATCATGAGTCCTTCCACATGGCGAAGTTGTCATGGATGACCTTAGCCAGAGGAGCTAAGCAGTTGTCAATGTAGGAGGCATTACTGACAATCTTGACTTGTCATACTTCTCCTGGTTCACGCCCATCACAACGCTGGGGACATCAGCAGAGGGAGCAGAGATGATGACTCGTTTGGCTCCACCCTTCAAGCGGGCCCCAGCCTTCTCCATGGTAGTGGAGACACCAGTAGACTCCACAACATACTTGGCACCAGCATCTCCCCATTTGATGTTGGCAGGGTCTTGCTCTGGAAAGATGGAGATGGCCTTCCCAATGATGACAAGCTTCCTGGTCTCAGCCTTGACTGTGCCATGGACTTGCCATGGGTGGAATCATACTGGAACATGGAGACCATGTAGTGGAGGTCAATGAAGGGGTCATTAGCGATGACAATATCCACCTTGCCAGAGTTGAGGGCAGCCCAGTCCTGCCAAATACATTCATTCCAAACTTCACCATCAGCCAGGCATGGTGGCACACGCTTTTAATCCCAGCACTCGGGAGGCAGAGGTAGGAGGATCGCCATGAGTTCAAGGCCACCCTGAGACTACATAGTGAATTCCAGGTCATCCTGAGCTAGAATGAGACACTACCTTGAAAAACAAAAACAAAACAAAACAAAAAAATTGTTTTGCATCCCAGTTGTGGTTGTATGAGTATGTTTGTTAACATTTATAAATTTATGTATAGTCAGATGCACAAAGTGGTGCATGTGTCTGCAGTTTGTTTGCAGTGGCAGGAAAGAACATGTCCATACTCTGTCTCGTTCTCTGAAATAAATAAGCATAAAAAAATCCAGACGTGGTGGTGCACACTTTTAATCTCAGAAATTGGGAGACTAAGGTAGGTGGATCACCATGAGTTCCTGGCCAGCCTGTGTTAGACCCCGCTTCTAGTGCATCTAGCTGTACGTGGATACTGGGGAATTGAACCTGGGCTGGCAGACTTTTCAAGAAAGCACCTTTAACAGCTGAGCCATCTCCCCAGCCTCCCAATTTTTTTTTAAATTGTGACTTCTATAGGTGTGGTGGTGCACACCTTTAATCCCAACACTCAGGAGGCAGAGGTAGGAGGACCACAGTGAGTTTCAGGCCAGCCTGGGACTACAGAGTGAGTTCCAGATCAGCCTGGGCTAGCTGTCAACAACAACAACAAAAAGTTATTTTTTTTTTGGTTTATTTTTATTTATTTATTTGAAAGCAACAGACAGAGAAAGAGGTAGAGAGAGAGAGAGAGAGAGAGAGAGAGAGAGAGAGAGAGAGAGAATGGGCACGCCAGGGCTTCCAGTCACTGCAGACAAATTCCAGATGCGTGCGCCCCCTTGTGCATCTGGCTAACGTGGATCCTGGAGAATCAAGCCTTGAACCGGGGTCCTTAGGCTTCACAGGCAAGCGCTTAACTGCTAAGCCATCTCTCCAGCCCCAAAAAGTTATTTTTAGGCTGTTGTTGTGGTACTTTGTAATCTCAGCACTTGAGAGGCTGAAGCGGGAGGATCATGGGTTCCAGGCTAGCCCAAGCTACTTAGTAAGACCCTGTCCCAAAAAAATGAAGAATGAGGCTGGAGAGATGGCTCAGCAGTTATGGTGCTTGCCTGCAAAACCTAACGACCCGGGGGATGATTCCCCAGTCCCCACGCAAAGCCAGATGCACAAGGTGATGCATGGATCTGTAGTCTGTTTGCAGTGGCTAAGCCCTTGTGTGCTCATTCTCTTTCCTCTCTCTCCTTGGAAATAAATAGATAAGATATTTTAAAAAATGAAGGAAAAAAGGCAAATGAATTCTGGTCAAATCGTCTTTGGCCCTAGTGTTTCAGAAAACACTTGAAAAACAAGAATGGTTCCTGGTGATTATTTAGGCATAAGTGGAGAAGAGGGAGAGGAATTTTTGAGGATTATTTTCACTGGAGTGTTGGTTTCATAGTCAATTCTTGTCCTGGTGTGTGCAGTAGAAATAGAGAAGCCAGTCGTTTGACTTTCACAACATCTTGATCTCCTTGTTGCTCTAAAGCAACCCCTCTGCAAAGCTTCTGAAATCTGTCTGCCTGTCTGTAGACCATTTGGGTCAGGTGAATCCAGAGTGGATAGACTCTGCCACTGGAAAAATAGGACACCTCATGTTCACCAGCTTAGAAGCCACAACTGTAGCAGTAATAACAGTAACAATAATTACCATGACACCTGCAACTGAACCAAGGAGTAGAACTGTGTGCTTGATGCTGCCTTGCAAAGTCAGCCTTGGCTACCTTGTCTCAATAGCCTCCAAACACAGGCACAAAATTGTGAGATGTGTATATGCATGTTTGTATACACACACACACACACACACACACACACACACACACGCAGAGAGACGGAGAGAGGTTGGTATTGAGTTTCTCCCTCCATCCTTTTTCTTTTCCTTTTTTTTTTTTTTTGTTTTTTCGAGGTAGGGTCTCATTTTGGCCCAATTTAAAAAAAGTCACAATTTTAAAAAAAATTGGGGGGCTGGGGAGATGGCTCAGCTGTTAAAGGTGCTTTCTTGAAAAGTCTGCCAGCCCAGGTTCAATTCCCCAGTATCCATGTAAAGCTAGATGCACTAGAAGCGGGGTCTAACCCAGGCTGGCCAGGAACTCATGGTGATCCACCTACCTCAGTCTCCCAATTTCTGAGATTAAAAGTGTGCACCACCACGTCTGGATTTTTTTTTTTGTTTTTGGTTTTTCAAGGTAGGGTCTCACTCTAGCTCACGCTGACCTGGAATTCACTATGGAGTCTCAGGGTGGCCTCGAACTCATGGTGATCCTCCTACCTCTGCCTCCCAAGTGCTGGGATTAAAGGCGTGTGCCACCATGCCCCACGTCTGGAATTTTTTATGCTTATTTATTTCAGAGAAAGAGACAGAGCATGGACATGTTCTTTCCTGCCACTGCAAACAAACTGCAGACACATGCACCACTTTGTGCATCTGACTATACACAAATTTATAAACGTTAACAAACATACTCATACAACAACTGGGATGCAGAACAATTTTTTTTTTTTTCAAGGTAGTGTCTCATTCTAGCTCAGGCTGAACGTGGAATTCACTATGTAATCTCAGGATGGCCTCAAACTCACAGCGATCTACCTACCTCTGTCTCATTCTAGCTCAGGCTGAACGTGGAATTCACTATGTAATCTCAGGATGGCCTCAAACTCACAGCGATCCACCTACCTCTGCCTCCCAAGTGCTGGGATTAAAGGCGTGCGTGACCACGCCTGGCTCCTTCATCCTTTTTTATCTTATTTATTGAGTCAGGATCCTCCCACTTGACCCCAGAGCTCACTGATGTGCCTAGTGTAGCTAGCAGCCTGCCCTTGGAAATCTTAGTCTCCACCTCCTGAATGCTGGGATTAAAACATGCCACCTTACCTACCCAACATTTATGTGGGTACTGGAGATTTGAACTCAGATCCTCATGTTTCTGTGACAAACAATTTATCCACTGAGTGAGCCTTCACGCCAGGCCACAGGTGGACATTTTAAATCATGAACATTTATACACAACACAAATGCTGAGGTTTTGGGCAAAACATGGAATTAAGCACCAGCTTTCCCTGGTATCTTTCCATCTTAGGGAGACCCATTGATACCACTGCAAAGGGAGAAAAGATGCTGTGGGTAGAAATGGGTTGCCTTTGAAATGGTAATTTCATCCCAGTGTCTTCAAGGCTTGCAAAATGTATGAGTTGATAAAATCTAAATTTTGACTTTGAAAGGAGTTCACTGTCCTAACAATTAGATTGGGGTCATCTACTGAGTGTCTGAAATTGGGCAAAAGTGGATAATGAGAGGATTGCCTAAACCTTGTCATATAATAAACTGGATGGAATGTTAGACTTGAGGGGGTCCTTAGAAATCACATTATCATAAGAGCAAAAATAGAGGTTGGATGTGGTGGCCCATACCTGTGATCCCAGCGCTTGGGAGGCTGAGACAAAAGAACTGCTACAAGTTGGGGGCCAGCCTGGGCTCCACAGTGGGTTTCAGGACAGTCTGGGGCTACAAAAAGTTCTATGTTCCTGTCCCCCCTCATCACAAGCACGGTGGGTAGAAGTTATCCGGTGTCTTCTTGAGATGCAGCTCAAATCAAACTGTGTCCACGGAGCCTGGGATAGAGAATTCAAGGATGGTGATGTGATTGAACTCCATGTATACAGTGAGGAGAGAGAGAGAGGAGGGGATGCTTCAAGGCTTCTTACAGCTGCAAACAAACTCCAGGTGCAGGCACCACATTGTGCATCTAGCTGTACATGAGTACTGGGGAATCAATCCCAGGTTAGTAGGGTTTGCAGGCAAGCACCTTAACCATAGAACCTTCTCTAGGTTGACACAGCTAATCTTGTTCCCCTCTACCCAATCATCCACTGGGTTAGGACATTCATTAGAAATACTGATTCTTGGGCTGGAGAGATGGCTTAGCAGTTAAGGTGTTTGCCTGCAAAGCCAAAGGATGCCATATGCACAAAGTGGTGCATGCACTTGGAGTTTGTTTGCTGTGGCTAGAGGCCATAGCACACCCATTCTCTCCATATATGTGCCTCTTTCTCTATCTCTCTCAAATAAATAAATGAAATAAAAAAAAATACATTCTGACTCTTGGGCTGGAGAGATGGTTTAGTGGTTCTAAGGACTCAGGTTCGATTCCCCAGTACCCAGGTAAGCCACATGCACAATGTAGCGCATGCGTCTGGAGTTCGTTTGCAGTGGCTGGAGGCCCTGGAACACCCATCCTGTCTCTATGTCTCTCTAATAAATAAAAATACTTTAAAAAAAAGAAATACTGATTCTTTCCGGGTGTGGTAGTGCACGCCTTTAATCTCAACACTTGGGGAGGCAGAGGTAGGAGGATGGCTGTGAGTTCGAGGCCACCCTGAGACTACCTAGTGAATTCCAGGTCAGCCTAGGCTAGAGCGAGACCCTACCTCGAAAAACCAAGAAAAAGAAAAGAAAGAAAGAAATACTGATTCCTGGACTCTGTCCTACACTGACTGTGAGGCTGTATCCGAGAATCCACGTTTTTTAAACAGCACCACAACCACACGGATACCACACAGGTTCTTTACTCGCCTGAGTCTAGCCGTGCTCCTGGAGCCCCGCCCCTAGCGGACCCGTCAGGCCCCGCCCCCGCCGTCCACGGCCAGGCCCCGCCCTCCACTCTGCCCCGCCCCCGACGCTCGTGCGCAGGCCCCGCCCTCTGTCCCAGGCTCTCTTGGCTTCGCGGACCGCTTCCCGACATGCCTCGCGCCGGGCTGTCGCGGTTGCCAGGCAACGCAGGCTCTCTGGTCCCCGGCGCGCGCGGCTCCGCTAGGCCATGGGGTCGCGGGTCCTGGCGCCGCTCCTGCTGGAGCTGCTGGGCTGCTGGGCCTCGGTGAGCGCGCAGGCCGGGGCCACCCCGGTCGTGACGGAGGGCCTCAACGCCACCGAGGCCGCCGCAGCGACTCACAAACCGTCCCCATCGCCTAGAACCCTGGGAGCCTCCAAGGCCCCGGAGCTCTCCTCTGGCCCCAGGCCCACCCCGGTGACTGACGGTGGGTACCAAATACTGACTTCTGGGTGTCCGTCCGGATCCATCATTGGACTGGGTAGGAGGACTAAGATCAATAATGAGAGTTAAGACTGGAGAGATGGCTTAGCGGCTCAGGTGCTTGCCTGAGAAGCCATAAGGACCCATGTTCGATTCCTCAGGTACCACGTAAGCCAGGTGCGCATGGTGGTGCATGCGTCGGGAGTTCCTTTGCAATGGCTAGAGGCCCTAGTGCGCCCATTCTCCCTCTATCTCACTCTTTCTCAAATAAATAAGTACATAACAAAAATATTTTAAAAAGTAATGAGAGCTAACTGTGTAGCATCACTTCATTCTGAAAGGTGGAGGTGGACTGGATCTCTATCACCCACGTGAGGAAAACACACAGGACTGTGTCACATCTGTGAAAGCTCTTGCTGGCACTGAACAAGGCTAATGCTAAAGGCAGTTATGCATGAATGAATCCTGGTAGCCCAAGGTGTACTTAAATAGAAGGCTTTGGACAGTGGAGGAAATGAATGTACTTAGGCTGTGTTTACTTTTCACTTAATGCATTTAAAATAGATGCCAGGGCTGGAGAGATGGCTTAGTGGTTAAGGCATTTGCCTGCAAAGCCAAGGGACGCAGGTTCAATTCCCTAGGACACACAAGCCAGATGCACATGGTGGCACATGCATCTGGAGTTCGTTTGCAGTGGTTGAAGGTCCTGGTGCGCCCATTCTCTCTCTCTCTGCCTTTCTCTCTGTCTCTCTCAAATAAAATAAAGTTGTTTTTTTTTTTTTTTTTAAAAAAAACCAGACACCAAAGGTATAGCTTTCTAAATGTGAATAGGTGAAGGCCCTTGTCTGTTGATTTGAATTAAAACCACAGGTTACCACCTGTGTTAGAATTGGAGGTGGGACGGTATAGGGTGAGGGAGGGGTTATGCCCACTTCTAAAGATACATGGCTAGGCAGTTAGTTTTTCTCAGTGATCTTTTAATTCCGCGATTACATTTTTAGTGAATATTTTATAATCTGATTTGACACTAGTCGTGACACTAGGAGATTGAGTGCAAAATTTTGTGACTGTGCATTTTTCTGGAGGTGAGGGTTCAGAGCAGTTGGCAGCTTGTCAATAAGATTTGTAACTTCAAAAAAGAATTTTAGGGCCGGGCATGGAGGCGCACACCTTTAATCCCAGCACTTGGGAGGCAGAGGTAGGAGGATTGCTGTGAGTTTGAGGCCAGCCTGAGACAACATAGTGAATTCCAGGTCAGCCTGGGCTACCTCGAAAAAAAATTTAAGAAAATCTTGTTTGCATTGAGAGTAACCCAGTGGCAGTGTGTGTCTGATCACTTTTTGAGAGAAAAATATATCTATGGCTGCATGTTAATGAAGAAAAGAGCCATTGTTGGTGGACACACTAAACTCTAGACTTTAGTTAATCTGGAATTTATGATAAAAAGTACAGGGGCTGCTGTGGGTGTAGTTCAATGGCACACCATTTACTTAGCATGCATGAGGACCTGGGTTCAAGCCTCAGCACCAAAGTCTAGGGATAGGGGAGGGAAGTACAGAGATATGGATTTGACACTTTTATAAACATAAGTCTGTTGACTTGATGAATAGTAGGGAAGTTATATTAGTAATAACTTATCATGCACTTTCTTCCCCAGATGAAGCTATGCCTGAACCATCATGATTAGGGCATGTGTTCCTGGTGGTTTTTCTGTAGAATGGTTGATAGATTTGTAGTTTACATTAAAAAATATTTATTTATTTGTTTATGAGAGAGAGAAATAGGAGAGAGACAGAGAGAGAGAGAGAGAGAAAGAGAGAGAGAGAAAGAAAATGGGCATGCCAGGGCCTCCAGCCATTGCATCCAGCTTTACTTTTTTTTTTCTGGTTTTTCACGGTAGGATCTCACTTTAGCTCATGATGACCTGGAATTCACTATGTAGTCTCAGGGTGGCCTAGAACTCACAGCAATTCTCCTACCTCTGCCTCCTGAGTGCTGGGATTAGAGGCATGCACCACCATGCCTGGCTAGATAAAATATTTAAAAAGTTTTTTTTTAAGATTTTATTTTTATTTATTTATTAGATAGAGAGAAAGAAAGAAAGGGCATGTTAGGGCCTCTAGCCACTACAAATGAACTCCAGATACATGTGCCACCATGTGTATCTGGCTTACGTGGGACCTGGAAAATCGAACCTGAATCCTTAGGCTTCACAGACGAGTTCCTTAACTGCTAAGCCATCCCTCCAGCCCTTAAATTTTTTTCTTTCAAAGAGAAAGAAAGAAAGGGGAATGAAGAGATGTCTCAGTAGTTAAAGGCACTTGCTTGAAGAGTCTAACAGCCCAGGTTCAATTCCCCAGTACCCATGTAAAGCCAAATGCACAAAGTGGCACATGTGCCACCATGCTCAGCTAAGTAACATATTTTATTATATTATCATTATTATTTTGTTTTTTCAAGGTAGGGTTTTACTCTAAAGCAGGCTGACCTAGATAGAATTCACTATGTAGTCTCAGGTTGGCCTTGAACTGATGGTGATCTTCCTACCACTGCCTCATGAGTGCTGGAATTAAAGGCATGCACTACCACACCTGGCTATTTTATTATTGTCTAAATATTTATTTTAATTCTATTTTTTGAGAGAGAGAGAAATAGGCATGCCAGTGCCTCTAGTGACTGCAATCCAACTGCAGACACATGCATCACTTTGTGCACATGTGTGACCTTGTATGCATGCATCCCCTGGTGCGTCTGGTTTATGTAGGTTCTAGGGAGTTGAACCTGGGTCCTTAAGCTTCACAGATAAGCACCTTAACTGTTAAGCCATCTCTCCAGCCCTAATATATTTTTTTCCTGAAAATGTCATCATTTCATTTTTCTTCACAGCTGAATAAAATTCTATTGTGTATATGTACCACATTTCCTTTATCCATTCATTTGTTGAACATCTAGGCTGGTTCCATTTTTTAAGCTATTGTTAACATTGCAGCAAAGAATATTAAAGTAAAATGCCAAGAGAACAAGTTTTTCAATTAGTAATTGGGCTCATGAATTGAATAGACAAATAAGAAACAGAATTGGCCAATAATTACTTTAAAACATGTTCAAAATCCTTGGCCATCAAGAAATGAAATTAAATTCACTTTGAAATTCCGTAATGCTCTTGCCATCCCTTTGACTATTAGACTATTGAAACAATGGTCCCCATGAGATTAGAGTTTCCCCAGTGTTAAACAGGGAGAAAGGAAAGGTTGAGGCTCTGGTGCCAGCCAGAGGGGGAATCTGTCTCCTGGAGAGATTTTACACTTAAAAACCACTTTATTTATTTAGAGAGGAGAGAGAAAGAGGCATATGTAGAGAGAATGGGTGTGCCAGGGCCTATAGCCACTGCAAAGGAACTCCCGATACATGTGCCACCTTGTGCATCTGAATTATGTGGCATTGGGAAAATGAACCTTTGTCCTTAGGTTTCACAGGCAAGTACCTTAACCCCTAAGCCATCTCTTCAGCTCTGCTTTTACAGTTTTGGTAACTTATAGACCACTTTATAGGAAACTGGAGCCCAGAAAATGGTCAGTGATGAGCAGAACCACACCTTGACTAGGACTGTCTAGTTATGCATGCCTCTTACCCTCTACTTCAACCTAAACCTCATGTCAGAACACTGACAATAGACTTGGGGGTCACTAGACCTCTTTATTTGTTCCTCATCCCAATGTGGCCACACTGAATAAATCTTTGTTCTGTTTTTCATGATTACTTGTGTCTTTCATTGGTCTGTGGAGGACTGGTGGCCAAGCCTCACTGGTCAGAGGTGCCATGGTGTAGGCTCTGATCCTAATAACTCCAGTAACAATTCTACCAGTCAGAAGGGCTTTCATGAAGAAAACATGACAAATGCTGGGAAGACTGCAGGGAAGGGCAAAACCTTATAAACTGTTGATGAGAATGTAAACAGGTACAACCAGTTATAAAAATCAGTATGGAGGTTGTTCACAAACTAAAAATAGGGGTCCAGCCCTAATATTTTATTTATTATTATTGTTAACTTGGTGTTTCGAGGTTGGGTCTCACTCTGGTCCAGGCTAACCTGGAATTAACCATGTAGTCTCAGGGTGGCCCTGAACTCATGGTGATCCTCTTACCTCTTCCTCTCCTGAGTTCTGGGATTAAAGGCATGCACCACCACGCCCAGCTTTATTTATTTATTTTTAGTTTTGGAAAGAGAGAGTGAGAACCGGTGCATCAAGGTCTCTTGTCAGTATAAATGACTTCCAGATGTATGTGTCACTTTGTGTACTTGGCTTTATGTAGGTACTGTAGAATCAAACCCAGGCCATCAAGTTTTGCAAGCAATCACCCTTAGCCATTGAGCTATCTCCCCAGCCCTAAATAACGTATTTTAAAAGAAGGAAAGGAAAGAGTGCTGGGGAGATGGTCAGCAGTTAAAGACCCTTGCTTCCAAAGTCTGCCAGTCCAGAGTCAACCCTTAGTACTCACTTAAAGCCAGATATGCAAAGAGGTGCATGTGCATGTGTCTGGAGTTCATCTCCAGTGCAAGAGCTCTGGCACACCTATTCTCTCTTTCATTTTCTTGTTTTGTTTTGTTTGTTTTTTCAAGGTAGGGTTTCACTCTAGTCCAGGCTGACCTGAAATTCACTGTGTGGTCTCAGGGGGCCTTGAACTCACAGTAATGCTCTTAAAATCTGCCTCCCAAGTGCTGGGATTAAAGGCGTGCGCCACCATGCCTGGCCCTATTCTTTCTTTCAAATAAATAAAACAGAATGATATTTAAAAAGAAAGAATGAAAGCATTTAACGGCGAACCTTCCCCTTTCCCATCACACTTCTCCAAAGTATGTTATACCATTTTTAGGGTGCTACACTTTCCTAAAACTAACTTTCTTCCCCAATTAGGTATTTTTTTTAGTTTATTTTAAAAAATATTTTTATTTATTTGCAAGGAGAGAGAACAAGACAGAGAGAGGAGAGAGAGATAGAAAATAAGTGAGAATGGGCCTACCAGAGTTTCTAGGTACTGCAAATGAACTCTGTGCATGTGCCTCTCTGTCTGTGCATGGCTGTACATGGGTTATGGGGAATTGAATTCTGGATGTCAGACCTTTAACCACTAAGCCATTTCTCCCAGCCCATAGTTTATTGTTGTTGTTGTTTTCCCCTCATGGTTTATTTTATCTTATTTAAAAATATTTTTATTTATTTGAGAGAGAGACAGTGAGAGAGAATGGGTGTACCAGGGCTTCCAGCCACTGCAAATGAACTCCAGATGCATGCACCACTTTGTACATCTGATTTACGTGGGTCCTGGGGAATGGAACCAAGGTCCTTTGGCTTTGCAGGCAAGTGCCTTAACCACTAAGCTATTTCTCTAGCCCCCATAGTTTATTTTACTTTTAATTTTTTGTTTATTTTTATTTATTTATTTGAGAGTGACAGACAAAGAGAGAAAGAGGCAGGGGAGGGGCATGCCAGGGCCTCCAACCACTGCAAATGAACTCCAGATGCATGCGCCACCTTGTGCATCTGCCTTATATGGGTCCTGGGGAATTAAGCCTTGAACTGGGGTCCTTAGGCTTCACAGTCAAGCAAGTAATCACTAAGCCATCTCTCCAGCCCCCATAGTTTATTTTTTAAAACAAGGTCTTAATCACTACCCATGCTGGCCTACTACTTGCAGTTCTTGTCTCTGCCTTCCAAGTACTGGGATTATAGGTGTGTGCCACCATGTCTGATGTCTTTAAAAACTCATTTTATTATGAAATAATTCATTCATGCAAATAGTGTTGAATGAAACTCCTATCAATATTTACCTTCAATACTTCTGTTGTTCTTTTTTTGTTTGTTTTTTTGGTGTTTTTTTTTCAAGGTATGGTTTCACTCTAGTCTAGGCTGGCCAGGAATTGACTGTGTAGTCTCAGGGTAGCCTCAAACTCACCGTGATCCTCCTAACTCTGCCTCCCGAATGCTGGGATTAAAGGTGTGCACCACCACACCTGGCTCGTTGTTCTTTTTTTTTTCCTTCCTTGAAATTATTATCCACAAAAGAAACAAAACATTATAGATAAAATCTTAGTCTTGGCCAGGCAGACATAATGATATACACCTATGATGCCAGCACTTGGCTGGTAGAGACAGGGGGATCTGAAGTTTGAGGCCAGGCTGGGCTATATGAAGCCTGTCTCAAAAAGGAGGGGAAAAAATATTGAAGCCTTGATTTTGTTCTTTCCTCCCTCTCCACAATAGTCTGTACCATAAATTCGGTGTTATTATTCTCATGCTCTGTTGGCCCTTTAAAAGTTCCCCATTTGACAGAGCATGAATTTGTAAGAAAGCTAATTTGGTGAGGAATTGAGATAGTTTAGCTGAGTATTCAGTGCCAAAAGTCTCTTGAGAATTTTGTTTTGTTTTGTTTTGTTTTCTGAGGTAGCGTTTCACTCTAGCCCAGGCTGACTTGGAATTCTGTAGTCTCAGGGTGGCCTCGAACTCACAGTGATTCTCCTACCTTTGCCTCCTGAGTGCTGGGATTAAAGGTGTGCGCCATGACGCCTGGCTTTTTGTTTGTTTTTTAAGTATTTTTAAAAATTAATTAATTTATTTATTTGAGAGAGTGAGAGGGAAAGAGGCAGACGAAGAGCGAGAGAGAGAACGGGCACGTCAGGGCCTCCAGCCACTTCAAACGAACTCCAAACACATGTGCCACCTTGTGCATCTGGCTTACGTGGATCCTGGGGAATTGAACTGGGGTCCTGTGGCTTTGTAGGCAAACTCCTTAATTGCTAAGCCATCTCTTCAGCCCTGTTTGTTTTTGTTTTTGAGGTGTGATCTTGCTCTAGCCCAGGCTGACCTGGAATTCTGTGTAGCCTCGGGACCTTGAACACACGATGGTCCACCATGCCCAGCCTTTTCTCCTGGGAAATGCTGACTCTGTGTCATCATCATCACCATCTGTCTTTGTCGGTGTCGGCGTCAGTGTCGTCATCGTCGTCTTCTTTTTAAGATAGAGCAAGAGAGGGAGGGAGGGAGAGAGAATTGGTGTCAGGGCCTTAGCCAGTGCAATTGAATGCCAGACGTTTGTGCCACCTAGTGGGCATTTTTGACTTTGTGCTTCCCTCACCTTTGTGCATCTGGCTTATGTGGGATCCAGAGAGACATTGAACATGGGTCCTTAGGCTGTGCAGGCAAGCGCCTTAACCACTAAGCAAGTTCTTCTTCTTCTTTTTTTTTTTTTTTAAGAAGAGTACCATTTATTTTATTTTATTTCTTTGAAAGCAGGGTGGGGGGAGGGAAGGAGAGAAAAAGAGAGAAAATGAGTGTGCCATGGCTTCCTGCCACTGCAAATAAACTCCAGATATGTGTACCACATTGTACATCTGGCTTTACGTGGGTACTGGGGAATTGAACCAGGGTCATCAGGCATTTCAGGCAAGCACTTTAATTGATGAGCCACCTCTCTAGTCCCTGAGGTTTTTTTTTTTTTTTTTTTTTTTTGATTTTTCATGGTAGGGTCTCACTCTAGCTCAGGCTGACCTGGAATTCACTATGTAGTCTCAGGGTGACCTCAAACTCATGGTGATCCTCCTCCCTCTGCCTCCCGAGTACTGGGATTAAAGACGTGCACCACCACAACCGGCTCTGAGTTGTCTTTTTTGCACACAAGAAGATACTGCATCTGCTAAAAATGGAGGTGATCATCATTGTTGATAATTGAAAGTTGTTATGGGGAGATCTCCACCTCCCTGCATCTTCTATTTTCATAAATTTATTGCAGTATATTGTAAATGCCACAGACGTGTTTAGGCATATAATTTTGGGGGTGTATATGTGTCTGGTGTATGCATGTATGCGGATGTGCCTGCCCCATTTGCATGTGTGGCCAGAGGAGAAAATCGGGTGTCATTCTCTATCACTCTCCTGCTTTACTTCCTTGAGACAGAGAGTCTCACTGAACCTGGAGCTGACCCCTCCCCCTTTCCACAGGACCCTAGTTCAGTTCCCCAGGATTCACATAAGCCAGATGCACAAGGTGGCACATGTGTTTGGAGTTCGTTTGAAGTGGCTGGAGGCCCTGACATGCCCATTCTCTCTCTCGCTCTCCATCTGCCTCTTTCCCTCACTCTCTCAAATAAATAAAGGAATTAATTTTTAATCTGGAATTTTGAATCTGGAATTCACTATGTAGTCTAGTCTCAGGGTGGCCTTGAACTCACAGTGATCCTTCTACCTGTACCCAGGATTATAGGTATGTGTCACCATGTCAGCTGACTTCTTTTTTTTTTATCTTTTTAATATTTTATTTTTTTATTAGAGAGTGAGGGTCCTTGCTATCCCTGGGGGTCGTTGGCCACCAACGCCCTGGGCGCAGGAGGAGCTGGGGGGAGCAGGGTGAGTGCGACGGGCAATGAGTCACCCAGGAGACTGTCTGATGGGTAGTGCTTTGTCTTAAGGTCTTCCTTGTTTCTCCTCTTGGAAAGCTCTTGTTGTATTACTTAATAGGCCATTCATATATTTAAGGTTTTTTTTTTTATCTTTGGTTATACATTTCTCTCTGATGTTTAAGACCATGCAGATAGCCAGAATTTCATTAGGGATTAATTTTGGAGGTCCCTAGTGGCTCTCCAAAGGAGACTTTAGGGACCCAGGAGTAGCCCTATAGCTTATTGGTGTTTTCTGTCTGTTAGGATGAGTCAGGGCCTTGATGGCCAAGTAGTTTTTACTTTTCTGGGAAGCCAGGAGGACTAGTTGCTCCTTGATTGTGACTCTCCTGTTTCAGACTGCACACCAATTTTGTTTGGGTCTCTGTACCCTTCCTGCTCAGGAAGACAGGTGACTTACCAGGGGCCCAGTGTAGAAGTGTACCATCATCTCCAGTGGCCTCATGACCTGGGAGCACAGGCCCAAATATTGGTGCCTTTTGTTCGATGAATGTATGCATTACTTTGGCTTCTACATAGGTGATTAACACACTTAGAAAGGAAGTTACACCAGCCTGGATATATGTACATATAGAGCACATTTGATTACTGAAGTAGATTTAGTTAAAGAATGGCTCAAAGAGCTTCTTAAAATCATTTTGTCCAACTTTTTAAATTTTTGTTGTCCTGTGGTGGCGTAAGCCATATCTGAGGCATACATGGTGCCAGCACTGCAGGTGGTGGCTGGGTGGGGCTGAGCCCTTCCTTGCACCTGGACTGTCACCTGGGGATCCGTAGGCATAGAGGGAATGGCCAAGATGACTGTCTCCTCAGTCCTCATAGGGACAGGGCCTCTAGCCACTGCAAATGAACTCTAGACACATGCACCACCTTGTGCATCTGGCTTTATGTGGGTTCTGGGGACTCAAACCTGGGTCCTTAGGCTTTGCAGGCAAGCGCCTTAACTGCTAAGCCATCTTACCAGCCCTTTATTTTATTTTTAATATTTTATTTATTTATTTGAAGGAGAGAAAGATGAAGAGTCAGATAGAGAGAAAGAGAATGGCCACACCAGAGCCTTTAGCCACTGCCAACGAACTCCAGATGCATGCACCCCTTGTACATCTGGCTTACATGGGTTCTGGGGAATCGAACTGGGGTCCTTAGGCTTCACAGGCAAACACCTTAACCACTGAGCCACTTCCCTAGTCCTTTATTTTTATTTTTATTTTATTTATTTATTTTGTTTTGTGTTTTGAGATAGGGTCTCACTCTAGCCCAGGCTGACCTGTAGTTCACAATTAGTCTCAGGGTGGCCTTGAACTATAGCAAACCCCTCCCATCACAGGGCTGGGATCAAAGGTATACACCACCATGCCTGATGACTTCTTTTGATTGTATTTCTATTAATTATTCATTTGCAAGTGGGGGCGGAGGGATGGAAGTACAAGGGCCTCTTACCACTGGAAAAGAACTTTAGATGTATGCATTACTTTGTGTATCTGGCTTTACATGGGTACTGGGTCAGCCCGGGCTAGAATAAGACCCTACCTCAGGAATTGAACCCTGGCTTGTAGGCTTTGTAAGCCAGTGTCTTCAACTGCCAAGCCAACTTCCTGGCCCTGGAGCTGACTTCCTTTTGGTTAGACTGGCTGACCTGTAGGCTCCAGTGGTTGCCATGTTTCTGTCCCCCACAGGGCTGGGTTGTCACATCTGGATTTTATTTTGATATGAGTACTAGAGATTGAGCTCAGATTTTGATGCTTGTGCAGCAAGGGCTCTTACCTTCGAAGCCATCTCCCCGGCCTCTGACAATATTTTAGGTAGCAGAGACAATCTATGTCTTGGCCAAGAGCCTGTGAATATGAGTTTAGCTTCAAAGCCACAGGTTATGTGTGAGGAGAGGGACAAGACTCAAAGCCCTGACTTGGAAGCATGTTCTCTAGAGGAAGGGCATAGGTGCTCATTTGTGCCTGGTCCCTAGCTATTGTAGGTGTGCTGCTGCTTAAGCCTGCCCACCTGCTGGCCTCTCAAAAGCAGCAGGGGTCTGGGTTTCACATGCAGTATCAGATCAGAAAGCTTGCCAAGCACGGCAGGTGACTAGCTGCTCCTTAGTGAGACCTCTGCTGAGGAGTACTCAAACTGACTACCACTTCCCAACGTTTTCCCAAAGTACTATTGGACTAGTTAAATGGACCTTTCAGACTATGTGCATTTATGGCACCCTGCCGCAGTAGGGGGCAGTCACCACCTGTTGATTGTGACACTCTGAATCCTGTCATTTCTCTAGTCGCTGCTCTGTGTGTCTGTGACCTGTCTGCAGCACAGTGTGACGTCAACTGCTGCTGTGATCCTGACTGTAGCTCTGTGGACTTCAGTGTTTTTTCTGCCTGCTCAGTTCCAGTTGTCATGTGAGTATATGTCATGGAGGCGTGGTGGCATCTAACCAGGATAATATAATTTAGAGACAGAAAGTGAAAAGTCCCCAGACTGAAAACACACAGGCAGTGTAACTATCCTTTCTTTGCATCTAGCCAGCTGTGTGGTCAAAGGAAGAGGCTGTGCAGCCTCCAAAGTGCTCTCTGGAGAGAGGACTGCACTGCACAGGTCATGTCATTGTCACAGGTGGGCATCTGTGACATATCATGAGTGCCCAGGTAAACAGTGCAGGTTAATTTCAACAGCTTTTGCTGCGGACATTAAACAGGTAGTCACAATGCTTCACGTATATCTTTCAGGTTGTAGATTGACCAGCTATTCTCACAGTTCCTAGTATATGGAATAACATTCCCATTATAAGGTAAAGAAATGGACTGTTGTGAGTGCTTTGCTCTCATATTTCAGAGCTGTTTGAAAAGCAAAGTGCCAGGCCTTTGAAAAGGTTCATGCATTTAGGATGGACCCAGTATGCTACTCCAGAGAGCTGATTTAAATTAGCCATATAGGCCGGGCATGGTGGTACATACTTTTAATCCTAACACTTGGGGATAGAGTTAGAAGTAGGAGGATTGCCATGAGTTTGAAGCCAGCCTGGGACTACAGAGTAAGATCCAGGTCAGCTTGGGCTAAAGTGAGGCCCTACATTGAAAAGAAAACAAAAATCAAATTAAATAATAATAATAATAATAATAATAAAAAATAAGCCAGATAGCACACTTCAGCAGCTGGTATTGGATAGGTTGAATCCTTTTTGGAAATACAATGAATTTTTCCCATGAGTAATGACTTTGTAGATCCAATGAAAAACTTAATCTATTTCCTTTTTTCTTTAAAATTCTTTTAAAAATTTTTATATTTAAGAAAAAAAATAAAATTTTAAAAAATATGTTTACTTATTTGAGAGAGAGAGAGAAAGGCAGATAGAGAAAATGGGCATGCCAAGGCCTTCAACCCCTGCAAATGAACTCCAGATGCATGTGCCACCTTGTGCACCTGGCTTACATGGGTCCTAGAAACGGAACCTGAGTCCTTTGGCTGTACAGGGAAGCGCCTTAACTGCCAAGCCATCTCTCCAGCCCATAAAATTCTTTCATTTATTATATATTTGCAAGCAGAGAGAGAATGAATGAATAAATGGATGTGCTAGAGCCTTCTGCCACTGCAGACAATCTCTAGACATATGTACCACTTTGTGCAGTTGGCTTTACATGGGTACTGGGGAAGAGAACCTGGGCCATTAGGCTTTGCAAACAAGTACTCTTACTGCTATGCCATCTTTTTAGTCGTCCTCCTTTTCATTCCTACCTTTTTTCTTTCTTACTTTTTTGTTTGTTTCACAGTGCTGGGATTAAAGGCGTGTGCCGTCACACCTGGCTTCCTTTTTTTTTTTTAGGTAGGGTCTCCCTTTAGCCCAGGCCATCTTGGAACTCACTCTGTAGCTCAGGCTGGCCTCAAACTCACAATAATCTTCCTACCCCAGCCTCCTTCTAGACCCTGCCTTGCAAAAAAATAAACAAAGTGTTGGTAGGGCCAGGTGTGGTGGTACACACCTTTAATCCCAGCACTCAGGAGGCAGAGGTAGGAGGTAGAGGCCAGCCTGGGGCTATAGGTTAGAGTCAGAAAAAGAAGGAGGGGGAATGTTTGGTTGCAGTGAATGGCAAGCCTGGCATGTGCACACAAATACTACACAGGAACACAGGTAAATAAATAAAAATATCAATGGGTTTCTGTTGGAGCCTCTCAATTTTACATTGATGAACAAAAGGTGCCAGTTATATGTAAATAAGCAGGTGTGACTGTGCTTTAATAAAACTTTATTGGGGGGGATAGCCAGTGGGTAAAGTGCCCAGCACTCACACAAAAGCTCAGAGTATTTGCTTGTAATCCCAGTGCTAGGGAAGTGAAGACAGGAAGTTAGTTCCCTGGGGCTTGCTGGCCAGCTTGTTTAGCAGAATTTGTAAGCTTCAGATTCAGTGAGAGACCCAGTTTCAAAAAATAATGTGGGGCTGGAGAGATGGCTTAGCAGTTAAGGCGCTTGCCTACAAAGAGCCTAAGGACCCTTGTTTGACTCCCCACATCATGCATAAGCTGGATGCACAAGGTGATGCGTGTGCAAGGTCGCACGTGTGCACAGAGTGGCACACATGTCTGGAGTTTGATTGCAGTGGCCAGAGGCCCTGGAGGGACAGGTATCTCTTGCTATGTTTCTCTCTCATAAATAAAAGGCCAGTCTGTTGGGCCTGCCCCCCCCCCCAAAAAAAAGGTGGAGGGCTGGAGAGATGGCTTAGCGGTTAAGGTGCTTGCCTGTGAAGCCTAAGAACCCAGGTTCAGTTACCCAATACCCACATAAGCCAGATGCACATGGCGGTACATGCACCTGGAGTTTGTTTGTAGTGGTTAGAGGCACTTGGCATGCCCATTCTCTATTTGCCTGTGTCTCAAATAAATAAAAATTTTAGAAATGTTATTTAAAAAGAAATAAGGTAGAAAGTGACTGAGGAAGATATCTGATGTTGACCTCTGACCTCCACATACATGTGGGGACATGCACACACACACATACACACACACACACACACACACACACATACATATGTATACACCACATACACACACACAAAGACTTTTCTGGTTTTTGAGGTAGGGTCTCACTTTAGCCTGGGCTGACCTGGAATTCACTATGTAGTCTCAGGGTAGTCTCAAATTTATAGTGATCCTCCTACCTCTGCCTCCCGAGTGCTGGGATTAAAGGCGAGTGCCACCATGCCCAGCAAAGACTTTTATTTATAAAAGCAAGCATGCAGCTGGGCTTGGTGGCACACGCCTTTAATCCCAGCACTCGGGAGGCAGAGGTAGGAAGATTGCTGTGAGTTCAATGCCAGCCTGAGACTAAAGAGTGAATTCGAGATCAGCATGGGTTAGATTGGGACCCTACCTAGAAAAACCAAAAAACAACCAACCCAGCATGGCTTGAAGGTCCCCAGTTTCAAAGTTAGGGTAAATCTGTACAGTGCTTGGGAAAGGACCTCAAAGAAATTGTGTGTGTAGTGTATAGTGTGTGTGGGGGGTGTCACCTGTGTGGGCAGGTGTTCTCACCCTGGGCAGCAGTGCGCAGAGACCACAGGAGGAGTGTCCTCCTCTATTGAGTGCTCTTCTGCTTTATCTCCCTGAGGCGAGTCTCTCACTGCCCCAGGAGCCCCTCCCATGCTGGGTTTCGGGTAGAGGCACTGAGGAGCAAGCCCACTGATCTTCCTATCTCTGTTCCCTTCAGTGATGGGTCCCGGGCATGTGTGGCCACGCCCGGCTTTTTACCCAGGTGTTGGGGATTGAACTCCGGTGCATGTGCTTGTGGAGCAAGTGCTCTTAACTAACTGAGCTGTCTCCCCAGCTCGCATTTATTTTATTTTTGTTGTTGTTGTTTTTTTCAAGGTAGGGTCTTGCTCTAGCCCAGGCTGACCTGGAATTCACTATATAATCTCAGGATGGCCTCGAAATCATGGCGATCCTCCTACCTCTGCCTCCTGAGTGCTGGGATTAAAGGTGTGCGTCACCACACCCAGTTTCTCAATTTTTTTTGTAATTTTTTTTTTTTTCCCCAGATATGAACCAACTCAAATCATTCCTTGGTATAGTCCCAGCTCCTTGGGAGGTTTAGGCAGGAGGATCACTTAAACCCTGGCATTGGTGATTGGCCAGAGTAATGTAGGAGCTTAGCTCTAAAAAAGAAAGACATGAGGAGAGGTGGCTTCGTGGTTAAGGCACTTGCCTGTGAAACCTAAGGACCTAGGTTCGATTCCCCAGTACTGATGTAAAGCCAGATCCCTTGTAAAGCCAGATGCTAGAGGCAGTAGTATACCCATTTTCTCTCTCTCTATTTGCCTCTTCTCTCTCCATCCCTCCCTTCCTCTCTCAGATAAATAAATAAAATATTAAAAGAAAGACAACAGATGATGAGCCATTATTCTAGTTAACTGAGTGTTTTCATTATATAGGTTGCAATCCATAAGGATTTGCTTCCATTTGCTAAGCTATCAACAACTAAGTCTCCTATTTAGTAACCCATCATTTAAAAGTAAGTGTACTGGATGAATGTCTATTTTCCCCACCAGATGGAAGCTTTAATGAGCAGAAGAGCATCTCATATGAGCCATCAGTGCTCAGCCAGCTCCTGCCACATGTGAGGGTCTCATTCAAATGGGTTCACTGGGGCTAGGGTTATAGGCCAGTGGTAGAGTCCCTAGGTGTGGTGGCCTCTAATACCATACCCACACAAATTAGTTAACCAAATGCATGGATTTCTAATCTGACTTCCTCAAACTCAGACGTTCCTGGCCCCTACCTCATCTTAGCCTTTTGTTTTTAGGTCCTGGGGATGGAAGTAGGGCCTGGAATATGCTAGGTAGGTGCTCCTCCAATGAGTCACACAATCCTGGCCTTACATGTCAGCAATAGACACATAAAGCTCAATTTAGCTCATGCTGCTTTCAAGAGCTTTCTGCTGAATGAGGGAGGAGGCAAGTGCTGGTAGCTTCTGCCTGGAGAACTCAGGAACGGCATCTAACTCAGACAGCTGGGCTTTCTGGAAAAGATGAGCTGTGTGGGGTTCTGAAGGACAAGGACAGGTTCTGGGGCAGGCATTCCAGGCTGTGGGAGTGGGTGAGTCTTGGAGGGACATTTCACCAGAGGCAGCTTAGCATGGATAATGAGGCTGGGCCTGAGACAGGTGGGAAGAGCATTGTGTGCTGAGGTTTGCTTTGTTCTGAAGTATCGTCTAGCTCTTTAGCAGTGGGCACAATGGGTCACAGAGTGGGAGCCAAATAAGATGCCACTACAGATAATGACCATTGGCAACCTTCTCCTTCCTACAGGCTGTCACAGTGGGACTAGCGAGTAAGCTCAGATCCCAAAGATGTGCCCAGGATAGAGGAGCTGTTAGACTCCATTCCTCCTGCACGGTAGCTCTTATGTCCATCCAGCCCCGGCCTTCCATCCTGTAAGCCCATGTCTCAACTTGTCACTCACTTGCTACACTTTCCAAAGTCCTCCTTACCCACCTGTTCTTTGAGTCTCCGTACATATTGTTTCCCTCTGCCTACCATCTCCAACCCACTTTGGTACTCTGTTTCCCCAGACCATCAGTTCATCTCCCTTCCTTGGCCAATGCTGTCACAGAACTTGGTTTAGCTTCTCTTTACCTGTGTGTCTGTCTTCATCATCATTTAAGGCCCAGGAAGTACCTGGTCTTGGCATGATCACAGGGAAACAGGCCCCTCGCTACAGTGTCGTTTCAGTGAGTTTGACTATTGTACCCTCTGGTGGGCAGTCTGCCCCTGTCCCAGAAGCCATCAGTGCACCTAATCTCTGACTCACAGTCCTACTTCAGGAATATATTCCAAGGAAATAACAAGAGAGTTATACAGATGTGTGGAGAGAGATGTCAGGATAGCTTTATATGTAATTGGGGAAAATTAGCAACAATCCAAGCCAACGGTGAAGTACAGCAAAAATGTACTGGTTGACATGGGAAACCTTAGGCCGGGTGCAGTGACGAGAAAGGCTTTAGAGCAGGAGGAGAATGTGGTGCTGTTTTGCTGTCACTCTCTCCTGCTTAACCTGGGTCTGCTCACATTGGCTGGGTTTGCCCATCTGGTTTGGTAGAGGGTCTGGCTGCACCATGGGTTTCTGATCTGTAAACCCTTCAGATAAACTCACATTTTCTCACTTTCACAGGCCTGTGAAGACAGCTTTATTTTAAAGACAAGGAATGTTGGATCTCTTCTGGGTACTTAAAAATAATCTGAGGTTCTAAAAAATTTCATAGAGTTGATGCATCAGAGTTTACAAGTTTATATTAAAACTACTCTGGTCTGTATTCCATATTTGACAGGATTTCCTAAGAGGTTATTATTCAGTTTGTCAGCTAGAAGAAAAATTCCAGTGTGAAACACTTTAACACCAAGTATATTGAAATAGATTCAGTCCTGACATTGTGCTTTCCTAAACATTCTCCTTGTAGCTGTTGACTTAGTGCAGAACAGCTCCAGCACCTTTAAAATAATCTGTCTAATGTCCTCTTGACATGAACCTACTTGGGCCATCATGACTCCACAGTAGTTACCAATATCCCCACAAGATCAGTGCTGCTCTGAACCCATAAACAGATTGACTTGGAGGACACAGGAGGACAAAAAGAATGAGACAACAAAACAGAGGAAGGACTACCTTGAAAGAGGAGGGTCTGAGCTGGGCATGGTGGGGCACGCCTTTAATCCTAGCACTAGAGAGGCTGAGGTAGGAGGACTGTAGCAGACAGCTTTCAGTTTGTGGAGATGAACTTCTAGACCAGGCATGGTGATGGAGGGAGGGATTTATTGAAGCTTACAGATCCAGGGGAAGTTCCGTAATGGCAGAAGAAGCTGGCCCCTCTCAAAGGACCAAGCAGGGAGAGAGAAGCCCCAAGCCAAAAACCCAGAAGCCACACGGCATAGAAGCACACTTAGGAATTCTTGGTGGAACTCAGGCACTGCATATTTTTAGATTGGAATTTCAAACCCACCACCACATCTTAGGGCTGGACCTAAGATCTTCCCAATGTCACCTCCTCTACCCAGATGGCTGCAGATCTAAATTACAAAGTGTAATAAAATCCTAAATATATTGGGGATCATTTATTTATACTGCCACAAGGACCATTGTGAGTTGCGGCCAGCTTGGGACTACAGAGTGAGTGAATACCAGGTCAGCCTGGGCTAGAGTGAGACCCTACCTCCAAAAAAACAACAAAAATGAAATGGCTAAGGCCATGTACTTATGCCTTAAGGTTTGACATTTTTTTCTTTAATTTTCAGGGGTGATAGCCAATTTTGTAGTCAGAAAGCAGCCATCTATTCCCTGAATTTGACAGCAGATCCGCCTCAAAGGGTATTTAAGCTTATTGACCAAATCAATCCATCCATTTTCTGCATTCACATTTCAAACTGTAAGTACTTATTTGGTATTTTTGGTGACACTCTGGAAAGTTTTTCTTTTAAACATATTTCATAGAAAATTATCTCATCCACTTCAAGTTAAGGCATCCAGTCTATGTTTTGTATATGTGAATAATCTCCTGAGACCATTTTACAGATAACTGAAAATAACTTCATAGACCTTTGGCATACACACTGTCTTTGGATGTATTTGAACTATGTCTTTTTTTTTTTTAATTTTTACACTTGATTTCAAAGGTGTTTATGTTGAATAGACATATATAAGAATCCAGGTTGCACATGTGAGCGTTACTTGATTTCCTCTTGTTGTAATGGTTGAAATCAGGCTCAAATTTAAACATTGCCCTTAGTTTCTATTTATTTTTTATTTTTTCTAGGAATATTTGCATGAAAACAGGATTTTTTTTTTTTCCATCTGAGCATTTAGTTCAGGCAAGTGTCTGGACTCAAAGTCCACATGAGCATGCAGTGTTCTCAAGATATGAAAGAGAAGGGACATGTTTTATGAGTTTATCAGCTCAACTTCATTGTCTTTTTCCAATGTCTTTACATATTTGGGGTTGTTCCCTTGTGATGAAAGACAAGTGAATACACTGTGATTTACCTGAAGCAAAAACTAATCAGTGACTACCAGCCATACTCTAAGCTGTATTAGCTCCAGAGGTGAATGTGGCAGCCTGCCTCCTCCTCCTTTTGCACACAGCACAGGACGTGGCTGGTGGCTGCATGAAAAGTAGCCAAGTCTAGCTGGCCGTGGTTATGCCCACCTTTAATCCCAGCACTTGGGAGGCTGAGGTAGGAGGGTTACTGTGAGTTCAAGGTCAGCCTGAGACTACATAGTGAATTCTAGATCAGCATGGGCTAGAGCGAGACCCTGGGGTGGGGGCGCCATGTCTAGGGATCTTGTTTATATATTGTTAATTTGTTTTTTTGAGGTAGGGTCTCACTTTAGCCCAGGCTGACCTGGAACTCACTCTGTAGTCCTAGGCTGGCCTTGAACTTTTAGCAATCCTCCTACCTCTGCCTCCCAAGTGCTGGGATTAAAGGCAGGCATGTGCTACCATGCTCTATTTATTTTTTTATTGTTGTTGTTGTTGAGACAAGGTCTTGCTGTGTAGCTCTGGCTAGTCTGGAACACACTACATAGACCAGTGTGGCCTTGAACACATGGTGATTAGAGATCCTGTTTATTTAACAAACCCCATGCAATTCTTAGAGAAATAAATAGGCAAAAAGCATATTTTTCCACATGTCAGCTTTGTGGTTATTGAAACTGATTTCCAAGCCAGCCATGGTGGCGCATGCCTTTAATCTCAGCACTTGGGAAGTAGAGGGAGGAGGATCATCATGAGTTCAAGGCCACTCTGAGACTACATAGTGAATTCTAAAATGTTATAGATGTCATTTACAGTGCACATATTTTGTTTTTGCTGATTTAAATTTCTTCTCCTGAAAATAGATAAGCCTGCATTATCCTTTACTAATCCAGAAGTGCCCAATGAAAGCAATTTTGATCAATTCATAAGAGCATCAGATGGTTTTACAGTGAACACGGACTCAGATGTTTCGTTCACAGCCACATTGGATGCTCCACATGCCGCTAGATATGAGGTGAGCCTAGATCTCAAAGGTATCTACTCATGTGTCCCAAATATCCTGTCCTAGTAAGCTATTTTCCATATTAACATACAAAGCCTGGCTTCCCTGGAGCATAGAACTGATATAGACTAGAAATGAGTGCAAGGCCTCTCAAAGATTCTGAGACTGAAAATGAGCATTTAAATTCTGAACCTCTGTGGTATGCTTGCATTTTGTTTCTGCAGAATTCTCTGTTCTCAGCCTGAGAGGGTGGAGCATAATGCTTAGGGCCCACTGCTGGGCAGAGGGACTGGAGTGCCTGCGTGCCTGGCCTCCTGTCAAGATTGTATTTAGTTGCAGACTTTAGGATGACGTGTGCTGTTTTACATCGTTCATTAGCAAACTTGTAGAATGTGACATATATATTTTTTTAAATTTTTATTTATTTATTTATTTGAGAGCGACAGACACAGAGAGAAAGACAGATAGTGGGAGAGAGAGAGAATGGGCGCACTAGGGCCTCCAGCCTCTGCAAACGAACTCCAGATGTGTGCGCCCCCTTGTGCATCTGGCTAACGTGGGACCTGGGGAACCAAGCCTCGAACCGGGGTCCTTAGGCTTCACAGGCAAGCGCTTAACCGCTAAGCCATCTCTCCAGCCCGAATGTGACATATATTGACACTGAAAAAACTTTAACTTCTTCAAAGCTGTGTGTGGTGTTATCTTGCACACATAGGTAGAAGCAGAAGAATAAGGAATTCAGGGTCATCCTTGGCTACATAGTGAGTTCAGGAACAGCCTGGGACCCTGACTCAAAACAGCAACAATTAAACCAAATTGAACCAAAACCTAACATTTTCAGAAGCATGCTTTGGAAAGGGAGGCATGAAAGCAACATGTAGCAGTGGTACGAGGAAAGGTGTAGAGGCCTCAGTGAACCGTGGAAGGCCCTTGTTGTCACTGAGCCTCCTGCGGGGCTGGAGAGGAGCGCAGCCCACTGTAGAGCTCATGCTTGGAGTGTTCCAGGCCATGCTTCATTCTTACCCCGCAAAAAGCAATTCACACTGCAAATCACTGTGAAAGATTATGTGTTCTTCCTGGTTTTAAATGCATCTCCATAGGGAACATGCACTATTAAAATAGAAGTGGGACTTACACTTATCCATATTGTGCCAGAAAACTCTTATTTATTTATTTGTTTGAGAGTGACAGAGAAAGAATGATAGAGAATGGGTGTGCCAGGGCCTCCAGCCACTG
The DNA here is from genome assembly GCF_020740685.1 of Jaculus jaculus. Taxonomy (NCBI): domain Eukaryota; kingdom Metazoa; phylum Chordata; class Mammalia; order Rodentia; family Dipodidae; genus Jaculus; species Jaculus jaculus. Next base: position 22,487,286 of record NC_059114.1, read on the forward strand.
CAGATGAATTCCAGATGCATGTGCCACCTTGTGCATGTGGCTTATGTGGGTCCTGGGGAATATGAGCCTCAACTCGGGTCCTTAGACTTCACAGGCAAGCGCTTAACTGCCAAATCATCTCTCCAGCCCTGGAAAACTCTTTTTTCAATAACAAAGCTTATGTACCTTCCCATATCAATATAAAAATTACTTTTGGGGGCTGGAGAGGTGGCTCAGCAATTAAGGCACCTGCCTGCAAAGCCTAAGAACCTGGGTTTGATTCCTTAGTACCCACGTAAAGCCAGATGCACAAAATGGCTAGAGGTCCAGTGTACCCATTCCTTCTTTGTCTTCCTTCTTCCCTCTCCCTTACTCCGTCCAATAAATGAAATACTTTTTTTTTTTTTTAATTACCACTTCTTGGACATTTCCCTATGTAGAACTTCCCAGATGTTACTTCAGACAGCCTGGAATATATCATTGTCTCACTTACCTAAGCTTAGGACAGGAAAAGAACTTGTCCCATTACTGTGAGAGCATCTTTACAAAGTCTTCCTTTCTGTGCGTATATTTAAGCCGTTCACTCTTTCGTAGAGCGGGGGATGGAGCCCGTGCTAGGCAGGTGCTTTGCAACTTCATTGTATTCCCAGCCCGTCATTATACTCTTATTTAAAATCTTAGTTTTTCAAGACAGGGCCTTCCTTGCTCTGGAGCCCACATTGCATTTGAACAAATGACCCTCTTGCAACCACCTCCTAAGTGCTAAGATTGCAGATATGGGCCACCACACCCAGCCGTTATTGCACTTAAATTGTTTTTTCTTTTTTCAAGGTAGGGTTTCAGTCTAGATCAGGCTGGAATTCACTATGTAGTCTCAGGGTGGCCTCGAACTCATAGCGATCCTCCTACCCCTGTCTCCCAAGTGCTGGGATTAAAGGCATGTGCCACCACGCCCGGCAGAATTTTTTTATTATTATTATTTTGGTTTTATTGAGTGTGGTCTCACTCCAGCCTAGGCTGACCTAGAACTCACTCTGTAGCCCCAGGCTGGTCTTGAACATTTGTTTCCAGTTTTTGCTATTAGAAATAATCTTCAACACACACTCATATTTGTATCAAGTTAAATCCTTGGGATCTGTTTCTACAAATGAATCAGCTTGATGAAAATAAACACAAAGCTTCAGTATTGGTGAACAGATTGCTGTCCAGAAAGACTACAGTCATTTACACTCCAGTTGCAGGGAGCGAAAGCTCCTGTTTTTCTGTGCCCTTGACCGCACTAACGCATTTGGGTCAATTTAAATTCAAGACTATTATCTATATGTCTGTAAGTTGTGAATTTGGGTTTTTGACTAATAGGTAGGAATTCATGGGGAGGAAGAAGACACTTTCTTTTTTAATATTTTTTTTGTTTATTTTTATTTGAGAGCGACAGACAGAGAGAGAGAGAGAAAGAGAGAGAGAGAGAGAGAATGGGCATGCCAGGGCCTCCAGCCACTGCAAACAAACTCCAGATGTATGTACCACCTTATGCATCTGTTTTACGTGGGTCCTGGGGAATTGAGCCTCGAACCAGGGTCTGTAGGCTTCACAGGAAAGCGTTTAACTGCTAAGCCATCTCTCCAGCCCCAGAAGATACTTTCTTAAAACTCATTAATAAAGAATTGATTTAGAAAAGATTTTATAAGCCAGGTGTGTTGGCACATGCTTTTAATCCCAACACAGAGGCAGAGGTAGGAGTATCATTGTGAGTTTGAGGCCACCCTGAGATTACATAATGAATTCCAAGTTAGCTTGAGCTAGAGTGAGACCCTACCTCAAAAAAAAAAAAAAAAAAAAAAAGAAAGAAAGAAAAGATTTTGTATCACCTGAATGTACACTGTGACTATTTAAATAATGAGGGCTGTTGAGTAGTTTTGTTCATCCCTGTACCTAATCATCCAGTTCTTCTGCAGAGGCAAACACTATACTACCTTCTCTTATACTTTCCAGGGAATTCTATAATTAGACTGCAATACAGTGACATACACAGTCGTGCATGTCCTTCCATGAACCTGTAATCCCAGCATTGGAGTGGTAAGGCAGGAGAATCCCATGAGCTCAGGAATTCAAGACCAGCCTAGTAACATAGTGAGGCCCAATCTCAGAGAGGGAACTGGATGTGGTGGTACATGCCTTTAATCCCAGCCCTTGGAAGCAGAGATAGGAGGATTGCCATGAGTTCGAGGCCAGCCTGAGACTACTGAGTGAATTCCAGGTGAGCCTGGTGAGAGCAAGACTCTACCTCAAAAAAACAGAAAAACAAGGAGGGAGAGAGTGACAGCTAAATGTCAGCTTTATGTTGGTGGCAAGGACCACACTTAGATTTTATTCTCCACACCTGCAATGTTGTATGTCACCTAGTAGGTGCCCAGTGAATGTTGTACGAATGCATGCCTATGACACCATGACCTCTCTTGGTTTCTGTGCTTGCAGTATGGGGTCCCTCTACAGATTGCGAATGCATCTTCGGGTTTGTTTCTGAGATTCCCTTCACCCCTGACGTCATCTCTGTGCACAGACAGTAGCCCTGCGGGTAAGTAAGAGCGTGCCCACTGCTCTTGCTCTCTGTAAAGAAATGTTGCTATCGTTAACTTTTGTTCACAGTAGTTGTAGTGAAACAGGCTTTGAAACAGAAATGGAATCTTTGGGTTGAGAGGCTTCAAAGCTTATGTAGTCCCATTTGCCACTTGTGAGGCTCTTTCTGCCACAGTCAGTCTTGGCTTGAACACTTGCTGTGGTGAGCAACTCACTATCTGCAGACAGTCTGCACAGATGCTGAACACCTTTAGGGTGGGGCAGCACCACAGTGGGCCAGTGTTTGAGCATTGCATTATTTGCTGTCTTAGTGAGGAGAGTGCTTCTCCCAGTTAACCTTCACGGTGACCCTTTTCCATGTGTATGATGTGTGGTGTATGTGCATATATGTATGCATGTGTGTGTGCGCATATGCATGTGGAAGTGAGAGGACAGTCTCATCCTCATGTATACCGTCAACCTCTTTTATATGTATATATAAATTTTATTTATTTATTTGCAAGCGGAGGGGGGAGGGAGAGAATGGGCATGCCAGGACCTCCAGCCACTGCACACAAACTCCAGATGTTTGTGCTACCATGTGCATCTGGATTACGTAGGTCCTGGGGAATTGAACCTGGGTCTTTAGGCTTCACAGGCATGCGCCTTAACTGCTAAGCCATCTCTCCAGCCCCCTGTCTCTCATTGGCCTGGAGTTTACTGATTTGGCTAGACTAGCTAGCTAATGAGCCCTAGGGACCCTTCTGCTGCCACTCTCTGTGCTAAGATTATGGCAAACGCCGTGGTCACACTGGCATTTTCATGGGTCTGGGGAACCCCACCTCAGGTCCTCATACTTGTGCAGCAAGTGCTTAACTCACTGTGGTCAGATCAGTACGAAGTCTCAGGGTGGCCTTGAACTCGTGGTGATTCTCCTACCTCTGCCTCCTGAGTGCTGGGATTAAAGGTGTATGCCACCATACCCAGCTATTGTTTGTTTTTAAATGTTTTTGTTTATTTATTTGCAAATGGAAAGAGAGAGCGAGAGAGAATGAGAATGGACAAGCCAGGGCCTCTAGCCATTGCAAGTGAACTCTAGATGCATTTGTCACTTTGTGCATCTGGCTTACATGAGTTCTGGGGAATTGAACTGGGGTTCAATTAACTTATTGTGTAGTATCAGCGTAGCCTTGAACTCATGGCAATCCTTCTATCTCTGCCTCCCAAGTGCTGGGATTAAAGGCATATGTCACCATGCCTGGCTCCTTTCTAATTTTTTAGATGATGAAATGAAGAGGCATAGAGTTGTCCCCCCCCCCCTTCATTTGCTTTTTTGGACAACTTCTTGCTATATAACCCAAGCTGGCCTTGAACTTAGGATTCATGTGCCTTAGCCTCCCGAGTGCACCCCCATGCTCAGCTGCGTAAGGTTTCTTGCTTGGGCTGAGCCCACAGTGTCAGTTTGAGGACGGTTATCCTCTTCTGTGCTCCACTGTGCTCATTACCTGAGGTCAGGCCTGCTTCTCACTAGGCCCTGAGGCATTGGAAGGCAGCAGCCAGGTTCTCTGACCCTCAGCTAGCCTTGAGGTATGTCAATAATGGATGATAGGGGCGTGTGTTCTCAAGAAGATGCTTCATCCTGGAGTAGTGTGTGCTAAAGCCAAACTGAAGGCAGATGTGGCGGCATAAACTGATCCTAGCACCTGAGTGAGAGGCAGGGTGATTGCCACTGTGAGGCCAGCCTGGGCTGTATAGCCAGATGCTGTCTTAGAAAATAAACGTATGTAGCTGGGTGTGGTCATGCATGTCTTTAATCCCAGCACTGCCAGGCTAGGGTAGGAGGATCACCATGAGTTCAAGGCCAGCTTGGGCCACAGAGTGAGTTCCAGGTCAGCCTGGGTTAGAGTGAAACCCTGCCTCAGAAAAACAAAAACACTAGCCAAAATGAGAAATCATTTTCACCTAGCAGATTGACAGTGTTCAGAAAATGTGAAGCTGAGGAGAGACAAGACGCCTGCAAAGCTGGTGACTATTAATTGGTGCTGCTCCCTACCCCAGCAAAGGGCAGTGTGTGTCACAACCATAAGCAAATGTGCTCTAGATCCTGCAGAAACCATGGCCCCTAGCAAAATCCCATTGCAGCATTGTGACAGCCAAGGCAGAGACAACTGCAGTGAGTGTCCATTAGCAGGGACCCAGAGGTGCTAATTATGTCACATCCACAGAGAATGCTAATTATCCCTTCATTGCTGAGCCAGCCCATCCTCATTGTTTATGGAAAAATCAAGGGGTAGAATAGTGCATAGTACACCTCTTTCCAAAAGTGGAAAAATAATTCAAAATAAAACCTTTACATACGTGTTTCTTTTATTTGCATAGACTATTTCTGAAAGATACTTCCTGCTGGTACCTCTGGGGAAGGGACCTGGGCAGGGTGGAGAGAAGGACAGGGGTTGGAGGGAGACTTTTCTCAGTGTATTTTGAATCTAGAATTTTCTGTATGTGTTACCTAGTTAAAAATAGTTTTAGCCAGGTGTAGCGGTGCATACCTTTAATCTCAGAACTTGGGAGATGGAGGTAGGAGGATCATTGTGAGTTTGAGGCCACCCTAAGACTTAGTGAATTCCAGGTCAGCCTGGGCTAGAGTGAACCTACTTCTAATCAAAAGAGAAAAAAAAAGTTTTAAGTACTGAAGGGATGGCTGGCTTACTGGTTAAAGTGCTTGCCTGGAAAGTCAAAGGACCCAGGTTTTATTCCCCAGGACCCATGTAAATCAGAAGCACAATGTTGCACATACATCTAAAGTTTGTTTGCAGCAGCTGGATGCCCTGGTGCACCTGTTCTCTCTCTCTCTCAATCTCTCTCTTTGTGTGTGTGTGTGTGTGTGTGTCTGTCTGTCTCTTTCTCTGTCTCTCAAATCAATAAATAAAAATAGTTTTAAGCCCTAATTTAAACATATTGCATATTTTAACTTATTTTTGTAATTTTGCATATGTTACAGTTTTTCCAGTTCCCATTAGATAGTTTAAAATTTTCCTTTTGTCTTTATTTTTTTTTCTCTTGGGAATGCTATAACTTCCAGCATTCCTGGTGAGCCAGGCCGTTGAATGCAGCAGAAGGATAGACATAGAACACTGTGAGGAAATTGAAGCCCTTAGCATGGCTTATTACAGCAGCCCTGCAATTCTGAGGGTAAGAATTATTCTGATTCCTTAACTATGTTTCCTGTGCTGTGCACCCTTTCAAAATATGACACATGTCAGATCATTTAGCACACGACTGACACTGAAGTATAATTTTCTGTTTTCTAGTACTTTGGTATTAATGACTATTGAAATAATCCTTTAAATAATTTTTATTTTTATGCAGGTAGATCACATTTTGCTTTCAACTTACTTTTTATTCACCTTGATTGTGATAACGCTTGTCTCCTGGCAGTTTTTACTATATGAGAAATCACAAGGTATTTTAATGTCTATGACAAAAATAGTCATATTCGTGCAACAGAAAGCTTGCTTAGAAACAGACCAAGAAAGGAGAGCCCCTGTGTGTTGGAGGGGAAGAGGACAGTCAGGAAAGAACTGGCAGCGGGCTTTGGGGGCAGAGGGACAAGGTCCCATGCAGAGGACCCTTCTCCCTAGTGGTGGGAACTGAAGCTGAAACCCAGAAGGTGAGCAAGGCCCCAACTGGAGAGGGAGGACTGCGGAGGAGACAGTTTCAGTGGTGGAAAACCAGAGGGCTAAGCATGGTGGTGCATGCCCATATTCCCAGCACTAGGGAGGCAGCAAGTTGAAGGGCAGCCTGGTCTACATAGAAAGTTGGAGGCTAGCAGGGCTAATGTGATAGGGGCTGGAGAGATAGCTAAGTGGTAAAGCGCTTCCTGTGTAAGCATGAGGACCTGAGTCCAATCCTCAGCAGCCATGTACAATGTTGGGCATGGCTGTGTGTATCTGAAATCCCAGCCCTGGGCAGGTGTAAACAGGAGGCTCCCTAAAGCTTGCCAGCTAGGGTGGCTAGCTAAATTGATGAGCTCTGGATTCAGTGCTAGACCTGACTGAAAGGTGACAACAAAAGGGAGCCACCTGGTTATGTCCAAGGTCCTCACCTCATTGATTGATTGATTGATTTCTTTCTTTCTTTTTTTTTTTCTGGGGTAGGGGATGGTAGTACATGGTTAAAGCATTCCATGCCCTGTTATTCATCAGGAACTGCCATGTTCAGAGTTAAGTTTTTTTTTTGTTTGTTTGTTTTGTTTTGTTTTGTTTTTTGAGGTAGGGCCTCACTCTAGCCCAGGCTGACCTGGAATTCACTATGGTGTCTCAGGGTGGCCTCGAACTCACGGCGATCCTCCTACCTCTGCTTCCCAAGTGTTGGGATTAAAGGCCAGAGTTAAGTTTAACGTTGCCCTCTCTGTTCTTCTCTCAGTTGGGCCTCTAGACCTGTGAGTTCTTCCAGGGAGGCTGACTTTTTAAGTGGTCCTGAAGCCCCTGGGCATCCAGGTGCACTGCTGTACTAGCACAAGCCTCCCCGAACATGACACGCTGTTCTCTCCCCAAAATCCCCTGGCCTAACGTGTGATGGAGAAGCTCGAAGCCAAGCCCCTCAGGAGAGCCATGCTGTGTTGGCCCTGGAGCTGGGCTGACGAGGAGGCCTTTGGAGTCTCCTGGGCCAGGGATGGTGGTCTTCCACTGAGAATAGGTGCAGTGACAGTGGCCGGGAGGGCCATGAGGCAGCATGGAATACTGACCCAGAAGCATGGAGGCCTTTTGACATGGGCTAATTGATCTTATTGTACTGGTCTCTGGCATTGCTGATCAGAAGACAAGAATGTAGAAGGGAAGCATAGTGATTGTGACACATCAGCCACGTGCTGATGAGAAGCCCTGACTACATAACCTCTGCTGTCCTCCATGAATTCTTTATTTTATTTTTATTTTTAAAAATATTTTGTTTTTATTGACAACTTCCATAATTGTAGACAATAACCCATGGTAAATTCCCTCCTTCCCCCCCACTTTCCTCTTTGAAACTCCACTTTTCATCATATCCCCTCCCCTCTTAATCAGTCTCTCTTTTATTTTGATGTCATGATCTTTTCCTCCTATTATGATGGTCTTGTGTAGGTAGTGTCAGGCACTGTGAGGTCATGGATATCCAGGCCATGTTGTGTGGAGGAGCACGTTGTAAGAAGTCCTACTCTTGTTTTGGCTCTTACATTCTTTCTGCCACCTCTTCCACATGGACCCTGAGCCTTGGAAGGTGAGAAGAGATATTTCAGTGCTGAGCACTCCTCTGTCACTTCTTCTCAGCACCATGGTGATTTCTGAGTCATCCCAAGGTCACTGCCATCTGAACAGAAAAGCTTCTCTAACCAAAAGTGAGAGTAGCATTAATATACGGGTATGAACATTAAGAGAAGTGCTTACTGGGCAGTTTGGTGAGCATGTTATACACATTTAGCCAGACACCAGCAGATGTTACATCCCTAGGGCTCATGGCTACCCCTGTTGTAGGTTTTCAACATCAGGGATGTATTCCCTCCCATGGAGCAGGCCTCCAGTCCAATTAGAGAGTGGTTGGTTTCCCTCATAACAGACATGGCACTATTGCACCCACTGGCTCATTTGGCCTGGCTGGCCAAATTTAAGACTTGCAGTGTCCACTGTTGAGTATCTTCACTGGTGAGTTCTCTCTCTCCCATTGAGTGGCATGCAGTAAAGCTTCTTCCAGCTTTCTGTTAGCTGGTCTACAGGGAGGAGGTTTTCAGCTTAGCTTCAGTGGATTTCTCAGCCCAAGCATGGCTCATAATTTTTTTTTTTCTTTTTCTTTTTTTTTTTAATTTTTATTAACATTTTCCATGATTATAAAATATATCCCATGGTAATTCCCTCCCTCCCCACCCCCACACTTTCCCGTTTGAAATTCCATTCTCAATCATATTACCTCCCCATTACAATCATTGTAATTACATATATACAATATCAACCTATTAAGTATCCTCCTCCCTTCCTTTCTCCACCCTTTATGTCTCCTTTTCAACTTACTGGCCTCTGCTACTAAGTATTTTCATTCTCACACAGAAGCCCAGTCATCTGTAGCTAGGATCCCCATATGAGGGAGAACATGTGGCGCTTGGCTTTCTGGGCCTGGGTTACCTGACTTAGTATAATACTTTCCAGGTCCATCCATTTTTCTGCAAATTTCATAACTTCATTTTTCTTTACCGCTGAGTAGAACTCCATTGTATAAATGTACCACATCTTCATTATCCACTCATCTGTTGAGGGACATCTAGGCTGGTTCCATTTCCCAGCTATTATAAATTGAGCAGCAATAAACATGGTTGAGCATGTACTTCTAAGGAAATGAGATGAGTCCTTTGGATATATGCCTAGGAGTGCTATAGCTGGGTCATATGGTAGATCAATCTCTAGCTGCTTTAGGAACCTCCACACTGTTTTCCACAATGGCTGGACCAGATTGCATTCCCACCAGCAGTGCAGAAGGGTTCCTTTTTTTCCACATCCCCGCCAACATTTATGATCATTTGTTTTCATGATGGTGGCCAATCTGACAGGAGTGAGATGGAATCTCAATGTAGTTTTAATCTGCATTTCCCTGATGACTAGTGACGTAGAACATTTTTTTAGGTGCTTATATGCCATTCGTATTTCTTCCTTTGAGAACTCTCTATTTAGCTCCTTAGCCCATTTTTTGATTGGCCTGTTTGATTCCTTATTAGTTAACTTTTTGAGTTCTTTGTATATCCTAGATATTAATCCTCTATCAGATATATAGCTGGCGAAGATTTTTTCCCATTCTGTAGGTTGCCTCTTTGCTTTTTTCACTGTGTCCTTTGCGGTGCAAAATCTTTGTAATTTCATTAGGTCCCAGTGGTTAATCTGTGGTTTTATTGCCTGAGCAATTGGGGTTGTATTCAGAAAGTCTTTGCCAAGACCAATATGTTGAAGGGTTTCCCCTACTTTTTCCTCTAGCAGTTTCAAAGTTTCCGGTCTGATGTTAAGGTCTTTAATCCATTTGGACTTAATTCTTGTGCATGGCGAGAGAGAAGAATCTATTTTCATCCTTCTGCAGATATTTATCCAGTTTTCAAAACACCATTTGCTGAAGAGGCTGTCTCTTCTCCAATGAGTATTTTTGGCATTTTTATCGAATATCAGGTGGCTATAGCTACTTGGGCTTACATCTGGGTCCTCTATTCTGTTCCACTGATCTACATGTCTGTTTTTGTGCCAGTACCATGCTGTTTTTGTTACTATGGCTCTGTAGTATAGGTTAAAATCAGGTATGGTGATACCACCAGCCTCTTTTTTGTTGCTCAGTATTATTTTAGATATTCGAGGTTTTTTATGATTCCAAATGAATTTTTGGATTGTTTTTTCTATTTCCATGAAGAAAGCCTTTGGAATTTTGATAGGGATTGCATTAAATGTGTAGATTGCTTTAGGTAAGATTGCCATTTTCACGGTATTGATTCTTCCAAGCCAGGAACAAGGGATGTTTCTCCACTTTCTAGTGTCTTCTGCAATTTCTCGCTTGAGTGTCTTAAAGTTCTCATTGTATAGATTCTTTACTTCCTTAGTTAGGTTTATTCCAAGGTATTTTATTTTTTTTGATGCAATTGTGAATGGGAGTGATTCTCTGATTTCATCCTCTGTGTGTTTGTTGTTAGCATATACGAAGGCTACTGATTTCTGTGTATTTATTTTGTATCCTGCTACATTGCTGTAGGTTTTGATCAGCTCTAACAGCTTGCTAGTAGAGTCTTTAGGGTCCTTTATGTATAGAATCATGTCATCTGCAAATAATGATAACTTGATTTCTTCCTTTCCAATTTGTATCCCTTTTATGTGTGTCTCTTGCCTTATTGCTATGGCTAAGACTTCCAAAACTATATTAAATAGAAGTGGAGACAGTGGACACCCTTGTCTTGTTCCTGATTTTAGTGGAAAAGCTTCCAGTTTTTCCCCATTTAGTAATATGTTGGCTGTAGGCTTGTCATAAATAGCCTTTATTATATTGAGATATGTTCCTTCTATTCCCAGTCTCTGTAGGACTTTTATCATGAAGGGATGTTGGATTTTGTCAAATGCTTTCTCTGCATCTAATGAGATGATCATGTGATTTTTGTCCTTCAACCCATTTATGTAATGTATTACATTTATAGATTTGCGTATGTTGAACCATCCCTGCATCTCTGGGATAAAGCCTACTTGGTCAGGGTGAATGATCTTTTTGATATACTCTTGTATTCTGTTTGCCAATATTTTGTTGAGAATTCTTGCATCTATGTTCATGAGGGAGATTGGTCTGTAATTTTCTTTTTTTGTTCTATCTTTGCCTGGTTTTGGTATCAGGGTGATGCTGGCCTCATAGAAGGAGTTTGGTAGGATTCCTTCTTTTTCTATTTCCTGGAAAAGCTTAAGAAGCAATGCTGTTAGCTCTTCCTTAAAAGTCTGGTAAAATTCAGCAGTGAATCCATCCGGGCCTGGGCTTTTTTTAGTTGGGAGATTATTGATAACTGCTCGGATCTCCATGTTTGTTATAGGTCTATTTAAGTGATTAATCTCATTTTGATTTAATTTAGGTAGGTCATATAGATCAAGGAAATCATCCATTTCTTTCAGATTTTCATACTTTGTGGAGTATATGCTTTTATAGTATGTCCCTATAATTTTTTGAATTTCTCTGGAATCTGTTGTGATGTTACCTTGTTCATCTCTGATTTTATTAATTTGTGTCTCTTCTCTCTTTCTTTTGGTCAGATTTGCTAAGGGTTTATCAATCTTGTTTATCCTTTCAAAGAACCAACTCTTTGTTTCATTAATTCTTTGGATTGTTCTTTTTGTTTCTATTTCATTAATTTCTGCCCTAATCTTTATTATTTCTTCCCGTCTACTACTTTTTGGTTTGCCTTGTTCTTCTTTTTCCAAGGCTTTAAGGCGAAGCATTAGGTCGTTTACTTGCGACCTTTCTAATTTCTTAATATAGGCACTTAAGGCTATAAATTTACCTCTTAGAACTGCCTTCATTGTGTCCCAGAGATTTTGGTATGTTGTGTTCTCATTATCATTTGACTCTATAAATTTTTTGATTTCCTTTTTGATTTCTTCATTGACCCACTCATCATTTAGTAGTGTATTGTTTAGTTTCCATGATTTTGTGTATGCTCTATAGCCTTTCTTGCTACTGATTTGTAGTTTAATTCCATTGTGGTCAGATAGAATGCAAGGAATTATTTCAATTTTCCTGAATTTGTTAAGATTTGCTTTGTGTCCTAATATATGGTCTATTTTAGAGAATGTTCCATGTGCTGCTGAAAAGAATGTATATTCTGCAGCCTTTGGATGAAATGTCCTGTATATATCTGTTAGGTCCATTCCTTCTATGACCTCATTTAGTCCAGATGCCTCTCTGTTTATTCTTTCCCTGGATGACCTGTCAATTGATGAGAGTGGGGTGTTAAAGTCACCCACCACCACCGTGTTTGGTGTTATCTGTGACCTTAGTTCTAATAGTGTTTGTTTGACGAATTTGGGAGCCCCCATGTTAGGTGCATATATGTTTAGGATTGTAATGTCCTCCTGTTGGAGTGTGCCCTTAATCAATATAAAGTGACCTTCCTTATCTTTTTTGACTAACTTCGGACTAAAGTCCACCCTGTCTGATATTAGGATAGCAACCCCTGCTTGTTTTCTAGGCCCATTTGCTTGAAACACTGTCTTCCAACCTTTCACCCTAAGATAATGTCTATCCTTTGTAGAAAGGTGAGTTTCTTGAAGACAACAAATTGTAGGATCCTGCTTTTTAACCCAGTCTGCAAATCTATGTCTTTTCGTTGGGGCATTGAGACCGTTGATATTAAGAGATATTATTGAAAGGTGTGTATTTATGTTTGCCATTTGTGTGTGTGTGTGTGTTACTTGTTCTACCTGTGCTCTCTTCTGTTAACTGGTATTTGAGTATGGCTGGTTTTTTCTAGGTTCCTTATATGTGTGCTTTTCCTTTTGTTCAGCATGGAGGATTCTATCAAGTATTTTCTGTAGAGCTGGTTTTGTCTTCAGATATTCCTTTAACCTGCTTTTGTCATGGAATGTCTTTATTTCTCCATCTATTTGGATGGATAACTTTGCAGGATAAAGTAACCTTGGTTGACAGTTGTTATCTTTCAGAACTTGGAATATATCACTCCAGGCCCTTCTGGCTTTAAAAGTTTGTGTTGAATAATCTGCTGTAATCCTGATGGGCTTGCTTTTGTAGGTAACTTGATTTTTCTCTCTAACTGCTTTCAATATTTTTTCTTTGGTTTGTGTGTTTGGAAGTTTGAGTATAATGTGGCGAGGAGAGTTTCTTTCTGGGTTTTGTCTGGCTGGGGTTCTAAAGGCTTCCTGTATCTGTATTGGCACCTCTTTCCCAATTTTGGGAAAATTTTCCTCTATGATTTTGTTGAAGATGCCTACTATGCCTCTGGAGTGGAATTCTTCTCCTTCTACTATGCCCTGAATTCTTATATTGGATCTTTTCATAGTGTCCCGAATATCTTGAAATTCCCACTCATACTTTTCTATAAGTTTGTCTTTCTCTTTGTTGGACTGCATTAGGTCTGCCACCTGATCTTCTAGCTTAGATATTCTGTCCTCTCCCTCATCCATCCTACTGGTGAGATTTTCTACAGAGTTTTTTATTTCATTAACTGTGTTCTTCATTGCTAGTAATTCTGACTGGTTTTTCTTTATTATTTCTATTTCTCTATTTATGTCTTGTATTGCCTTCTTTATTTCATTAAATTGGTGTCCTGCCTCTTCTTTGATTCCTTTGATTTCCTCTTTGATTTCTTCTTTGATTGTTTTCATGTGTTCTTTGACCTCTTTGAACATATTTATAATTATTCTTTTGAACTCTTTCTCAGGCATTTCCTCTAACTCTTTCTCGCTGGAGGACATTTCTGATGCATTAATACTTTTAGGTGGATTTATATCGTCTTGCTTTTTAGTGTTTCTTGTGTTATAATGTATATATTTTTGCATCTTGGATTAAGTTAATGCTTGGATTTTCTAGCTAGCTGTGTATTCTTAGCTGTATCAATTGATTTGATGTAATATATTTTCAGGGTAGGACCTTAAGGTATTAGGTGTGGCTCTTAAGACTCTCAGAGTATCTACAAAGATGTTCTTAGGGGTTGAGTTTCCCTGCTATAGGAGTATTCAAGCAGGCTGAGTGGAATAATATACTGGTAGATTCTAAAATTTAACTAAACACTGTACCCATTCCATCAAAAACAGCCCCGAGTATGTATGCAAGAGTAGTTATTATAATGACCAGATCCTCTATCAACAAAGAGGTTTAGATTTCTGGTCTGTTGAGGTATCCAAGTCAGCTTGTGACCAAGTGAGACCCTTCCCTGGTGCAATCCCAGTTACCTTGGGTGATTGTGGTCTCAGTCAAGTTGCTGCCTGGGTCGTCGGGCTGCTGTTCTGATTTCTGGAGCTGGGCACTTGCTTTTCCTACGGGGCAAACTGAGTCGCTGCTGCCGCCTCTGCAGCTGTTGTAGCTGCCACCCCCGGAGCCCCCACCGCTGCTGAAGCTGCCGTTGCCGTGTCCACCGCTGCTGCTCACCCCGAAGCCACTGCTACGGGATCTGCCACCGCTGCCGCTCCTGGGTCCGCTGCTGCTGGGGCCGCTGGTACCGGTGCTGGAGCCGCTGAAGTTGCTGCCGAATTCTGCTCCTGCTTGGGTCCCGCCGTCAGCCCAAGTTGGCGTGGCCAGTCCCGGGCCGCTGCTGTGTTCGCTGGAGCTGGGTTCAGGCGGCGGGGGAGGGGAGGGAGCTGCGGCTGCTCTGGTTGTATCGCTTCTCCACGTGTGCTTTTACCTCGCGGTCTGCTCCTCCCTCCGTTGCTCGCTGCCGTTCTCCCCTCACGTTTCCCGAGTTGCGGAGAGCGCGGTGTGAGGGGAAAATCCCGCACCTGGCTTGTCCTGCGGCTCGAGCCGAGAGTCCGGCGGTTTTCTGCCGCTCCGCGGTTGCGGCGGGTAGCCGAGCCGCCCCGGAGCCGCTGTTCCTGCCTGTGCAGGCTCTGGATGCTCTAGAACTCTTCCACTTCTCCGCTGCCGCCTCAACTTCCTATACACCTCACTTTTTAGTAAAAGCATGTATTTTGCTGAGTTTTTTTTGGTCTTTCCCCCCCCAGGCTGCTTTGGCGTGGTACCTACGCCGCCATCTTAACCGGAAGTCCAGCTCATAATTTTTTTTTTTGTTCACTTTTATTTACTTATTATTTGAGAATGACAGAGAGAGAGAGAGAGAAAGAGAGAGAGAGAGAGAGAGAGAGAGAATGGGTGCGCCAGGGCCTCCAGCCACTGCAAATGAACTCCAGGCATGTGCACCCCCTTGTGCATCTGGCTCATGTGGGTCCTGGGGAATTGAGCCTCGAACCGGGGTCCTTAAGCTTCACAGGCAAGCGCTTAACTGTTAATCCATGTCTCCAGCCCATCATAAATTCTTTAATGGGGTAAATGTGGTCTCTAGCCAAAGTTCTGAAAAAGCTATAAAAATTCATGTTTGATATACATTGTATATAACATAATTTGTGTTTTTTTTTTAATTTTTATTAACATTTTCCATGATTATAAAATATATCCCATGGTAATTCCCTCCCTCCCCACCCCCACACTTTCCCATTTGAAATTCCATTCTCCATCATATTACCTCCCCATTACAATCATTGTAATTACATATATACAATATCAACCTATTAAGTATCATCCTCCCTTCCTTTCTCTACCCTTTATGTCTCCTTTTTAACTTACTGGCCTCTTAATTTGTGTTTTTTTAATCTAGGTGCCTAATTCGTCAACACAGGTAAGTGTTCTTTTAAATATATACTAAATATTTTTATTTTATTTGGGAGAGGGAGAGAAAGAGAGAAAAGAAAGAAAGAAAGGAAGGAAGAAAGAAAGAAAGAAAGAAAGAAAGAAAGAAAGAAAGAAAGAAGAGAATGGGTGCACCAGGGCCTCCAGCCACTGCAAACCAACTCAAGATGCATGAGCCATCATGTACATCTAGCTTACATGGGTCCTGGGGAATTGAACCTGGGTCCTTTGGCTTTGCAGGCAAGCGCCTTAAGTGCTAAGCCATCTCTGTAGCCCAATATATATTAAATACATATATTTTAAATTAAATTTAATTTTTTGTTTTCAAAGGTAGGATTTCACTCTAGCCCAGGCTGACCTGGAATTCACTCTGTGGTCTCAGGGTGGCCTCAAACTCATGGCGATCCTCCTACTTCTGCCTCCCAAGTGCTGGGATTAAAGGTATGCGCCACCACGCCCAGCTCCAACTCTTTTTTTTTTTTTTAAACTTCTTAAAAATTTATTTATTTGAGAGAGAGAGAGCGAGAGCGAAAGAGGCAGGTAGAGAAAGAAGACAGTAGATGCACCAGGGCTGCTCGCTACTGCAAATGAACTCTAGATACATGCACCACCTTGTGCATATGGCTTATGTGGTTCCTGGGGAATTGAACATGGGTCCTTTAGCTTTGCAGGCAAGCACCTTAACCACTAAGCAATCTCTTCAGCTGCTAAAAATACTTTTTATTTGCAAGCACAGAGAAAGAGGGTGGGGGAATGGGTATGCCAAGGCCTCCTGCAACCTCAAATGAACTCCAGACACATGTAGCTTTTGGTACATCTGGCTTTACATGGATACTAGGGGAATCAAACCCAGGCCATCAGACTTTGCAAACAAGTACCTTTAACCTCTGAGTCCGCAACGTGTTTCTTACTGGACAGTGAGACAGTCCATAACACACTGGCTTATGTTAGAGCGTATTGAGATGCTCACATGTATTGTGGCAAGACCATTCATGACCAGTTACAGAAACATTTCCCAGAGTGGGAAGAGTGAAATATGTTGGGGTCCACGGCTCAGATATTCAAAGTTCTTCATTTTTTTCTTAGTATTTTTGTTTGTTTTGTTTTGTTTTTATGGTTCTGGGAATTAAACTCATGCACATGCTAGGCAGGCAAGAAGTGTACACTGAATCATATCCCCAGCCCCTCCTCACTTTTTCCAGTTTAAGTGACAGAACTGGTTGACAGTGGGTACATTGGCCTCTGTCCACTCAGGGCATCCCTGCTCTCTTTTAGTGTCCTCAGGGAAGCGGCTCTGAGGAGGCTGTGCAGTGTAGAAACTTGACCACCTTGCTTGCTGTGTGCATGCCTGTGCGGGAGGCCAGAGCCTCAGTGTGCTGCTGCCACAGGGGTTGGTTTCAGGAGGAATTACAGTCAAAACTTGTCACACCTTGGTCTGGGCTGTCTGTCAGGCTATGGTCATGTCAGGGGAAGGCTGTGGATCCCCTTGCTGTCGTTCTAGAGTTTGTGTTCTTGCATTGTTCCTGCCTGTGAACAATCCTGAGGGAGACCTAAGACCATGGCCTTGTTACAGGGAACTGCCTAGGCTCAAAACTCTGTCTTGTCAGTTTTCCTGTGCCAAGAGAACAGCAAGTGTGACAGTTACTTTCTTATTGCTGGGATAAAACACCTGACCAAAAGCATCTGATGGGAGGAAAGGGTTTATTTTGGCTACAGTCTCCAGGGGTAGCTCCGTGATGGCAGGGAAAAGCATGGCATGAGCAGAGGCTGGACATCACCTCTGCCATAGCAGA
Organism: Jaculus jaculus; assembly: GCF_020740685.1. Classification (NCBI taxonomy): domain Eukaryota; kingdom Metazoa; phylum Chordata; class Mammalia; order Rodentia; family Dipodidae; genus Jaculus; species Jaculus jaculus. Next base: position 22,504,502 of record NC_059114.1, read on the forward strand.
TGGACAACAGTACAAGAGTGAGCTGAGCTCTGGCAAGGGGAAAGCTGAGCTGTAACACCGGAAAGCCCGCCCCCAACAACACACCTCCAGCAAGGCTCCACTTCCCACATTGCCATCAGCTGGGGACCAAGCATTCCGAACACATGAGTTTGTGGGGAACAACTGATTCAAACTATCACAGCAGGTGTCTGCAGAGCCTGAGGCAGGCCAGTGGGAGAACACCTGAAGGCTGGCAGCCGCTTCACATAAGACGCCATCATGATAGGGACACTACTGAATTGGTTTCACAGTCTCCTGACATGAGGATGTGTCCAGAGAGATTTGAATGGCCTTCTGTAGACCACTGTGTTAGTGATCAGGCCTTAGCAAAGCCCAGCCTTGATACAGCATGGGTTCCATATCTGTGCCATGCCCCAAGGATCAGGGGTAGGTGTGGAAACCCCTCTTGACCCAAGCTGTCCACTGGTCCCTCTTAGGAACCCAGTATGCATGGCATGGAAAGGGTGGCCATATCCCTTGAGAGTGCTTTGATTCTTATTCTTTTTTTTTTTTTTTTTTTTTTGTTATTTGAGGGGTAGGACTCTGGCTCAGGCTGACCTGGAATTCACTATGTAGTCTCAGGCTGTCCTTGAACTCATGGTAATCCTCCTACCTCTGTCTCTTGCGTGCTGGAATTAAAGGTGTGCGCCACCATACCCGGCTAAAAGTGCTTTGATTCTTGTTCCATACTTGACTAACCTGGGGTTGGCGATCCTGTTCGCATGTCCTGGGTACATCTTTAGTTAGGGCTGCACCCAGTGTGAATGGCCCCACAATGGGTTTTGTAGTGGTTTATGCTGGGAAGGGCAGCCAGCAGGCTGGGAATGTCTGTTGTGAAAAGTAGTAAGGCTAGGGCTGGAGGGATGGCTTAGCTGTTAAGGCATTTGCCTGCAAAGCCAAAGGACTCAGGTTCGATTCCCCAGGACCCACGTTAGCCAGATGCATAAGGGGCCACATGTGTCTGGAGTTCATTTGCAGTGGCTTAGGCCCTAGCATGCCCATTCTCTCTCTCTCTCTTTCTCTGTCAAATAAATAAATAAATATAAATTATTTTTTAAAAAGTAGTAGGGCTACTGAGGCACAGAGTGGGCACCAGGCTTCGTTCTAGGTGCTGAGAATATCTGACTCCTCGGAGGCAGATCCTGAATGTCCCTGCTTGGCAGGTGAGGTGCCAAGAGAGGGATCAGCTCACCCATGGTCACTGCTGGGGCAGGAACCTAGACATCCTGACCCAGATCCTCGCACTGTATACCAATATTGGACTGCTGTAGTTTATCACAGGCCCTGTGTCACTGGCCTCGCACACACTCCCTCTTTGCACCTTGCAGCCTCAGAATGTGGCAGGCTGGGCCTTTCACCTCGGATCTGCGTCACTCCTGAGCTCCTGCTCTAAAGAACAAGCATTGAGATTTTTTTTTTTTTTTTTTTTTGCAGGGTAGGGTCTCACTGTAGCCCAGGCTGACCTGGAACTTACTATTTAGTCTCAAGAGTGGCCTTGAAGAGAATTTTTTTTTTAACCAAAAAGAAAAAGCATCATTTCCAGGGCCCCTTAGTGGGTCTAGAGTGCAGACATGGTATCCATTGTCCTGAGCCACCCATGAGCTGATGGACCTGCAAGTCAGGTGTGCTGTGACTTTACCAGTGTCTAGTCTAAGGATGGCATGTGACCCAACAGGACACTGAGGATATCCAGATAGCCCTATAATAATAATATAATAATGGAATCATTATCATGGCTGGCTGTCCCAGTGATATGCTGCAGCCAGAGCAGTCCTTGCCACCCACACTATAGCCCACTTTTTCCAAAGCTTGTTTTCCTTGCGTGGAGGCCTCTACCAAATCAGGTCTACATGTGTGCTCAGACCAGGCAACCCAGTTGTCTTGTGATGACTTCAGCAAGAGCTCCTTACGTCACACCCAGTACTCCCCACATGACTCTCCATCCCAGCAGGCAGCTAGGTGGGCATGGGCATGGTTTTGTTTCCTGACACCTTGTCCCTATTCTCTGTCCTGTGAGAGCTAGCTGGTGTTACTGAACTGTGTCATGGGATGAGTGGTTCTGTCCTGAAGAGTAGTTGCAAGTTTTCTTGTCATAGGAACAGACACATAAGGACTGCTGATTTCTCTTAAAAATGACACCTGAAGGTGGGCATGGTGGCACATATCTTTAACCCCATCACTCGGGAGGCAGAGGTAGGAGGATCACCATGAATTCCAGGTCAGCCTAGGCTAGAGAGAGACCCTACCTCGAAAACCAAAAAATCCAAAAAGCAAAAAACAAACAACAAAAACACCTTAGGTACTTACCAATGTAAACAATCAACATCTTGGCATGTAGAGGGCAAAGTTCAAGATGGTTTAAAAGAGTGAGGCATGGAAGTCAGACTCCTTTGCAGATTGGATTCAAAGCATTGAAATGTAGACTCCTGTTGACGCAGCCCAGCTGTCTCAGGGGTCTATGCAGTGCTTTGTCACTCTGCTGCTGCTGGTCACAAATGTCCTTTACTAGCATTGGGTTTATCAGGCTTCCCAGGTTTGCCTAAAAGGTTTATCTGTCTCTGTTTTGTCTTGCCATGATCTCTCCACCCACCTGCCTAGCCACTCTCTATGTGAGGTGTGTATGAAATTGGCTGTCACCTGTATGTTTAGGGAAGCTGAGGGCTTCTGACCATATACTCTGGGACTGGGGAGAGAAGTGTGGACTTCTCAATACTGTGTAGTAGAGATGAGTGTGTGCGTGTGTGTGAGCTGGGGCTATTTGAGTATGTTTGTTAAGTAATTCACATACCATAATATTAACCTTTTCTTGGTGCTGGGTTTTAAACCCAGGCCTCTCACATGCTGACCACTCACTCTGTCCAAATGTACAATTCAGTGATTTTGTCCAGTGTACAATTCAGTAGCGCATCACCAAATTGTGCAGTCATCACTGTGATCTAATACCAGAGCATTTGCATCACTCCAAAAGAAACCCTTATTTATTCTTCCTGCTCCGCCCCAGACACTGACAGTCACTTCAGTCTCTGTGGTCTTGCCTGTTGGGAAAGTTCATGTCATGGAATCCTATGACATGTGACCTTTCATGTCTGGCTTCTTTCACTTGTACCTTCTCAAGACTCAGACTCACTATGGAGGTGTCAGTCCTTCATTTATGTTTATGGGTGAGTACTATTTCTTGTGCAGGTAGACATTTGATTCATCTAGTCGTCAACTGGTGGACATTTGGGTTGTTTTCATTTCTGTCTATGATGAACAGGTAGCTGTGAGCATTGATGTACAAGTTTCTGAGTGAGCTTTTTTTTTTGCTTTTCAAGGTAGGCTCATTCTAGCCCAGGCTGATCTGGAATTCACTATATAGTCTCAGGGTGGCCTCAGACTCACAGTGATCCTCCTACCTCTGCCTCCAAAGTGCTAGGTGCCACCACACCCTGCTGTGTGCACATTTATTTATTTATTTATTGTTTTTCAAGGTAGGGTCTCACTCTAGCCCAAGCTGACCTAGAATTCATTAAGTTGTCTCAGGGTGGCCTCCAACTCAGGGTGACCCTCCTACCTCTGCCTCCCGAGTACTGGGATTAGAAGTGTGCACCACCACATCCGGCTAAGTGAGCATATTTTGACAGTTTGGGTTGTGGCATTCTCTTTGTGAATGTATGGTGTGTGTTTGGGTGGGAATGCCTGCATTTTTGCAAATGTGATCTCACAGCATGTACTGTGCTGGGCTACATGTGCCCTCACTTGGCAGTGTGTCACTAAAAGTTTATCTTAGGTTTTAGTTCATTTAAGTGGGTGACCTGTGCCACTGTGTGTGGTGTCCTTAATAATCCAGGCCATCTTTCCTGGCAGGTCCCCATCACCATCCAGTCCATTACCATTCGGTCTCTGAATAAAACACTGACCCAGCTGGAAGACCCTGACATTCTGTGGCCTGCCCTGATAGCTGCTGGGCAGGAGAGAATCTGCAACAATGTTGTTCTTGAGGTAGGAGCCCAGTATGGCTTCACTGCTCTGTGGCTGACTGTGGCTTTTTGGCTTGTGGGGGAGCTGCATGCTCTCCAGTGGGACTCTGGCCTGGCCTGTGCTGGCACTTTCCTTGGCCTGGCCTCCTGCTGCCTCTGTGCTGTGTCTGAGAACACTTCTTCCCTTGTGCCCACCAGCATAGCAACTTGCAAAAATGCATCTTCATTTTCTTGCCACTGTTGTGCTTGCCTAGACACATTTGCCCTGCAGAAATAAGCTAATCAAGCCAGGCATTGTAGTGCATGCCTTTGATTATAGCACTCAAGAGGCAGAGGTAGGGGATCACTGTGGATCTAGGCCAACCTGGGATTACATAGTGAATTCCAGCTCAGCCTGGGCTAAAGTGAGACCCTACCTAGAAAAAAAAATTAAGAACAAAAATAAATAAGCTAATCACAATGTGCTGACTTATATCCAGAAATTGGGCACATGGAGATTCAGGTATCGCCAGCTGCTGGGGTGGTGCTGAGGGCACAGCACAGGAGCCCAGGGTTGGAGACAGTAGGTGGCTGCTGCTTCCTCCTCTCCTCTCTTCTCCTTCCCTCCCTCCCCTTCGCTTTTATTTCAAGGCTCAACTCCCTATGTAGCTGGCGATGGTCTTAAACTTCTGCTCCTCCTGCCTCCACCTCTGGAGTGCTAGGATTACAGGTGGGTGCCACCACACCTGGTTTATGCAGTGCTGAGGATTAAACCCAGGACTTCCTGCAAGCTAGGCAAGCATTTACTTCCTGAAGTACATCCCCAGCCCTAAGGATGAGCATCTTGCTGGTTGTTTATCTGCTGTCAGCCCAGCCACTGAGTGGCAACAGGACAGGCATGTCTGTTGTAGGTGAGGTACGGCCTCACGTACACGGAGGCGGGTGAAATCTGGGAAGCGGGTCTGTCCCTCCTTCTGGGGGCAGTAAGCAGCACGGTGGCTCTCCTGCAGCAGAAGTTTGAGATTCACTTTATTCAGGTAAGTCTGATCAACTGTGTTCAAGTAGTTACCTGCCAAGTTAAAAACAATCCCCACTTCTACGGCAGTCAGCTTTGAAGCCTTACCACGTCTCACCCTGTGTTCTGAACCCGTGCTGGCAGGTGGGGTGATGAACCTGAATGCAGCCCCTGCATCTTTTGCAGTTAGAAGCAAGACCCCTCTGCGTTTGCTCACATTTTCACAGCATGCCCTACTCCCACACTCCAAGATCCATTTATAGTCTCGAATGGGGGAGTCTTGCACTGGGTGGTGATTCTAGGTTTGGTACTGAGCAGCTCTGCAGCCCTCCCTGCCCGTTCTCCATTAATGTGAGCACTGCTGGGGCCTGTCCACCTTGTCTTGCAGAACAACACCAAGCCTGTTCCTCTTAGTGGAAACCCTGGTTATGTGGTGGGGCTCCCCCTGGCTGCTGGGTTTCAGCCTCAGAAGGGATATCCTTTTTGGTTCTGTGGAGGCGCTTGTCTTCCCGGTGCACATGTGTGGGCCACGCTCCTCCTTGCCGCTGGAGCCTGAACTTCCTGTGAGCAGTGGCTCTGGGGGGGCTGGGGCCGAGTTGGCACTGGTACCTGGGGGAAGCCACATAGCCTTGGAAATACATCAGTGTCTTAAAACAGATACCTGAAGATAGAAAGGTTGAATGCACTCAATTTCTATTCATTCATTCATCCAGTCTGAATGAATTCATTCAGACAGTCTGTGGTGGTGGTATAGTGGTGAGCACAGCTGCCTTCCACTTTTGAGACAGTCTCAATCTCTATCCCTAGATAGTCTAACATTCACCATACAGCCCAGGCTGGTCTTGAACTCATGATCCTCCTGTCTCAGCTTCCTGAACACTAGGATTACAGACTTATGCCATTACTAGTCAGCTTCACATTTAGACAGAGACTCCTAAACAGATTTAGAGGTTTTGAAATTTTGGACTTTTTTTTGTCTTGTTTTTGTGATGCTGAAAGGGATAGAATGCAGAGCCTCATGCGTACTGCAAGCACTCTACCACTGAACTACACTCTAGCCTCTTCCCACTACTTCTTCTTCTTCTTCTTCTTCTTCTTTTTTTTTTTTTTTTTTTTTTTTGGTTTTCTGAGGTAGGATCTTGCTATAGCCCAGCCTGACCTGGAATTCACTATGTAGTCTCAGTGTGGCCTCAAACTCAGGGCAATCCTCCTACCTCTGCCTCCCAAGTGCTGGGATTAAATGTGTGCGCCACCATGCCCAGCTTACTTTTTCTTTTGAGACATTTTCCCACACTGGCCTGGAACTCACTCTATAGTCCAGGCAGACCTTGCCTCAGCCTATTGGGCAGCCGGAATTACAGGTGTGTGCCACCATGCCTGGCTGGACTTAATTTGGAAGGACCAGTTTTGGAGATGTTTTCTCCTGAGGGTGAACCATACAAGGAAAACACTTCTAACATGGTTTTGCTGTCCTGGGAAGGAACCCAGAGGGCAAGAGCAGGGAGGGGATTTGGGTCTTACTCACATCACAGTGGCGACACATCATCTTCTGGAGAGTCAGACTTCTGTTGCACTGGGCGGTTGTTCCTTAACAGACTGTGAATGTCTGGGATTATTCAGACAACAAACAGATATGGGCAGTTTACTATTCTTCAGAGCACAACGGAGCAGGACTGCTTAGCCAGCGAAGGGCCTCGAACCCCAATCTTGTTTGGCTACAATATGCAGTCTGGCTGTCGATTAAGGTGAGTATGGCTGGTGTCTACTGGAACTTGACCTGATCAACAGAGAATGCCTTCCTACCTGTCCTCTCCCTTTGCTGCTGCACTCATATGACAGCTGCCTGCACTTTATCATTAATGATAGAACAACAAAATGACAACCGGTTTTCCTACCAAATATGGCAGGAGTCTCTGTGTGTTTGGTGTGTAAAGTTGTATAGTGCTTGAATTCTGAACAGGAATTACTCCCTGAAAGGCCTTCCTATACTTCTGATTTTTGTTTGTTTTGTTTTCTGAGGTAGGGTTTCACTGTAGCCCAGGCTGACCTGGAATTCAATATGTCGTCTCAGGCTGGCCTTGAACTCACAGCAATTTTCCTACCTCTGCCTCCTGAGTGCTGGGATTAAAGATGTGTGCCACCATACCTGGCTGTTTCTGAATTTTTAATTTATACAGAGTAAGAAAACCAATGAAAGAAACCATGAATATGATGCCTTCTTTTTTTTTTTTTTTATATAGGGTCTCACTGTAGACCTGGAATTCAATGTGTAGTTTCAGGTGGCCTTGAATCTATGTGATCCTCCTACCTCAGCCTCCTGAGTGCTGGGATTAAAGGCATGCACCAACATGCTTGGCTATCTTCCATCTTTTTTTATATGGGGTCTAAATATTAAGCCCAGGTATTCAGGCTTTAGCAGCAAATACTTTACACACTGAGCCATCTCCTAGACTTCATTATGTAGTCCCAGGCTGGCTTAGAACTCATGATGATCCTCCTACCTCAGCATCTGAAGTTCTGGGATTAAAGGCATGCACCACCACATCCACCTGGCACAGAGATATTGAGAATGGGTACACCAAGGCCTCCTGCTGCAAATGAACTCCGGACACATGTGCCAACTTGTGACTTGTGCATCTGGCTTTATGTGGGTACTGGGAAGTTGAACTTGGGTTATTAGGCTTTACAGGCAAGCACCTTAACCTCTGAGCAATCCCTCCAGCCTTTTGTTTTTATTTTGAGACAAGGTCTCACAGTGTAGCCCAGACTGGCTTCAAAGTCCTAATCCTCTGCCTGTGCATCCTAAGTGTTTCTTGATGTTTGGTTTTTCACTTTCCTTTTTAAATGTGCTATTGCACTTCAGGAAGGCCTGGGGGATGTGGGGAGGCAGCATTGCTCCAGGTTCTGGCCACAGCACCCTGACTCAGGAGGAAGCTTTGGGGGAACACAGTTTGGGAAACAGTGCTTTGGATCATCTCCATAGCCACAGTTGGGGTCACTTTAGCTTGGGTCAGATGACCCCCCTTCTGAAGAGGGGGCAGGATGAAAGTCAAAGGCGTGCATGTTGTAGATCCTCTCTCAGCCTCTCTTTCTCCCCAAGGCTGACGGGTGCCATCCCATGCCAGCTCCTGGCACAGAAGGTACAGGGTTTGCTCAGGGGCCAGGGCTTCCCGGACTACGTAGCCTCGTTTGGAAACACTCGGGTCCAGGATGTGCAGGACTGGGTGCCTGTCCACTTCATCACCCACTTGTCCAACATGAAGGTAAAGGGGAAGAAGTGGAAGGCCACCTGCTGGTGTGCCAACCTCTATTAGGTGGGCTGTGGAAGGTGGGGACACGGGTGGGGGAGAGGACTGGCTCTGACAGAGCATGGGCTTTGTTAGCAGGTGGGCCTGGGCCTGAATACCAGCTTTGCTCCTCATTAGCAATGTCATCTTTGGCTAATGAATTTATGGACTTGAACATCTGCTTCTTTATCTATGAAATGGGAATGCAAATACTGACCTTCTGGGGTTTACCAAGAGGGCTAAATGAGGTCACATTTGTTTGGCCCGTGGCACTTAGTGGTCACTCCATACATTGGAAGTGCTGCTGATTACCACCCTTAGTCAGAGAATCTGAAGGCTGTCTGAGATGCTTCAAAATTTGTGGCCACCACCCAGCCTCACATGATGGTACATTCAAAACGCAGGTCCACGGAAAACTTTGTATAAAGTTACCTCCTGTTCCAGCTGTCAGAAACCTAAAACCCACACCCTTGTTGATAAATTTATTAGTGGCAACTCCGAGCAGGGTTCAGGAGTGGTGGTGGCCAAGGTACTGGGAGAGTTGTGCACACAGCCGCGGTTGGCAGGGGGTAAGGAGCAGGTAGGATGGGGACTCTGAAGTCTAGGTTGGGGAGAGAGGTGCAAGTGTAGGGAGCAAGGCAAAGGCAGATACAGGTCAGAGATGAAGAGCACTCATCTACTCACTTCACTTTAGGAAAGAGGAAGAACATGGCATCTGTGCCTTTGCTGTTGGAGAAAGGGACTGCTCTTCGTTTGTTCTCCCCCCCCACTTTTTTTTTGAGGTAGGGTCTTTCTCTAGCCCAGACTGACCTGAATTCACTGTGTAGTCCCAAGATGGCTTCAAATTCACTGAAATCCTCCTACCTCTGACTCCTGAGTGCTGGGATTAAAGTTGTGTGCCACCGTGCCCTGGCAGGACTGCCCTTCTAAAGAAGGACCTTGGGAATGGTCCTGAGGCAGTCTCAATTTCCATACTAAGTGGCAGCCAGGTGGTAGGGGAGAGAGAGGGTTAGGAAAGAACTCTGAGACTCTGAAATTGACTTGGCCAACTTCTCACTCATGTCCATACAAATATTCCAAAATCTGAAAAATCCAAAACATGGCCTTGAGAGATAGCTCAGTGGTTAAGGTGATTGCCTGCAAAGTCAAAGGACCAAGTTTGATTCCCCAGGACCCACGTGTGTTGCATATGTCTGGAGTTCATTTGCAGTAGCTGGAGGCCCTAGTGTGCCAATTCTCTCTCTGTCTCTCAAATAAATAAAAATAAAAAATAATGTTTTTAGCCAGGCATGGTGGTTCACGCCTTTAATCCCAGCACTTGGGAGGCAGAGGTAGGCGGATCACCATAAGTTCAGGCCACCCTGAGACTACATAGTGAATTCTAGGTCAGCCTGGGCTAGAGTGAGACCTTACCTTGAAAAACCATGATAAATAAAATGAAATAATAATTTTTAAAAATTCCTAAACACTTCTGGTGTTAAGCTTCTCGGATATGGGATGATCCTGACAAGGTAAGGTTAGTGCTAAGTCCCAGATGTCATGAGACGAGTGTGAGCACTGTCTCAAAGATGAGGCTTACTCCTGTCCTCAGCACAGCTTCCCATTCCATGCTGCCTGGTCTGTCACAGCAGCCCACTCGTGTTTTCAACTGCAAAGTTCCCCACAGAGTTTAATGGAAGTTGACATCCTACACATAGGTTCGGGTCACATGTGACTTTCCCACCCACCTCCAGCTTTGTCTTAGCAGTCAAGTGTGGGCTGTCCCAGCTTGTCCCTGGAGGTGTGCTCTCCATCTCCCCCTAATTGCCCCGCTTTCTCTCCAGCCTTTCATTATGCCTTTTGCATATTTATAGCACAGTACAATGGGGAGGGGAGCTCTCAAGCTCGAGTGCTTCTCCCTCCCCAGCAGCCCAGTCCCAGCACTCCCGCTTAGTCTTGGCTCAGCTCTGGGCTTATTGGTGCTGGGTGAAGACACCAGTCATTAGTGCCCATGGAAGCAGGCCCAGGAGCTGCCTAGCTAAGCTCGCACCTTCCGTCCATACCCGCTGCACCTACAGCTTGTCTTAGCCACAGGAGATTTGCTAGACAATTGAATGGCAAGGTTTCCAAAAGGCCCTCGCTACTGCAGAAATCCGGCTAATGCTTCTGGCAGATACCAATTTTGTTGGCCTTCTGGCTTTTCATGTCTTAAGACATGTATGTAGAAAAATGCTTTTTCTCTCTAATAATCATATGTTTACATTGATCATATCAGGCTTCGGGCCCTTTATGCCACCCCGCAACACAACCTTACAACTTTTTTTTTTTTTTTTTGAGATAGTGTCTCACTCTAGCCAAGGCTGACCTGGAACTTACTTTTTAGTCCCAGGCTGGCCTTAACTGCACAGCAATCCTCCTACCTGTGCTGGGATTAGAGGCGTGCACCATTACGCCCTGTTTGTATGCATATTTTGATCACAGTCCCCTCCCATTACCTTTTCTTTTTTTTTTTTTTTTTTTTTTTTTTGGTTTTTCGAGGTAGGGTCTCACTCTGGTCCAGGCTGACCTGGAATTAACTCTGTCATCTCAGGGTGGCCTTGAACTCATGGCGATCCTCCTACCTCTGCCTCTCGAGTGCTGGGATTAAAGGCATGCGCCACCACGCCCGGCCCATTACCTTTTCTTATCCCCATGTCCCTTCCATTGAACCTCTACTTTTTTCCAACTAGTCCTTTTACTTCTTTTGTTTTCTGAGGCAGGGTCTCACTCTGGCCCAGGCTGACCTGGAATTAGTCTCAGGGTGCCCTTAAACTCATGGCGACCTCCTCCCTCTGCCTCCTAAGTGCTGGAATTAAAGGTATGTACCACCATGCCCAGCTTCTTTTTTTTTTTTTTTTTAATTTGAGAGACAGAAAGAGACATATATATATATATATTGAGAGAGAATGGATGTGCCAGGGCCTGCAGACACATGCACCACCTTGTGCATCTGGCTTTACATGAGTATTGGGGAATTGAACTTGGGTCCTTAGGTTTTACAGGCAAGCACCTTAGCTGCTGATCTACCTCTCCAGCCCTGATGTCTTTGTTGTTTGAGGTAGGATTTCACTGTAGCCTAGCTTGACCTGGAATTCACTATGTAGTGTCAGGGTGGCCTTGAACTCCTGGTGATCCTCCTACTTCTGCCTCCTAAGTGCTGGGATTAAAGGTGTGCACCACCACGCCTGGCTCCCTTTTTTTCTTTAGCGTAGACCAAGCAAAGATTCTGGGACAGGCAGCATCCAGCCTGAGTTTGGGAAGTGTCATAGTGGCATCTGCTGTCAGTGAGATGAAGCATTATTATCTGACATTGTACAGATACTACCTCTGTCCCCAAATGGCCTATCTTAATTGGCAGTTGAGGAAATTAGGTAAGAGTGCTTAAACTTCCTCTCGGTACATTTTAACATAGATACAATCATACACAATTTCTGTATATCCTCTCCTCCTTCCTTTTTCCAGCCAGTCCCCAGAATCTTTGAGGTTAAATGGAGACTGGTAGAGCCCTGAAGGTCCCACAGATAGGTAAGGTAGTGGGACTGCCACAACTCCCCAATGACAGGGCTCTAAAATTGGTGGGGATGAATATTTCCCCTTGTGGTGCAGTATTTTTGGAGCACCAAGTGCTTTATGAAAACACACTTTGTCAAAGCCACTTGTACCTGAACTTCTAGTCTATTCACTCGAATGTTCAGAACATTTAGTAATAGGTGGAACATTTTATAATTAAAGCTCTCAGTGGCAGTTGAATTGGACTTGACACTGGGCAGTACTCGACTGCTTGCTGGCACTTTCTTCTGCAGGGTTCTTGCCAGCTCCCCGTGGCTCTGAGTATAGAAGTGAAGTGGACTAAGTATGGATCCCTGCTGAACCCCCAGGCCAGGATAGTGAACGTCACTGCGCAGCTCATCTCCTCCCAGGTTCCAGAGGTAGGCCTGGCCGGCTGTGGGGTCCCTGTGCAGGGTTGGGATGCAGCTCAGCCCTAAACCCACAGACAGGCAACAACACATGAAACAAGGACTAGGTTACGAGAAGTCCAGACAAAAGACAAGTGTGACAGGTAAAATTTATTACTGGGTGCAAATGATTATAAACAGTTTGGGTTAAACTTTCTTTTTTTTTCTTTTTCTTGAGACAAGGTCTTTTGAACTCATGACCTTTCTGCTTCACCTTCCCAAATGCTGGAATTATAGATGTGCTCCACGCCTGGTGGGCTTTCCCTGTCCTCTGCCTCACCTCCTGAGTGCGGTGACAGCAGGTGTGAGTCTGGCTGCAGTCTGGGTTCTTTCACGCATATTGGGACGGAGAAGCTCACGACAGCTTTATTCACAGTAGCACTTGTCTGAATTTCGTCCTTCCCATCCCCCTGAGCACTAAATTGTGGTTGGTGTTCCTGACTGGGTCAGTTAGGAAACCTGGGAAGACTTGTGCCTGGTCTCCACACCTGCTGGACTCACAGACCCACCTGAGCAAGCAAGGAAGAGGGCACAGAGGCCCCCACCGTGTCTTTCCATTACAGCCTCACCCAGGAGATGAGAGGACGATTGTCGTGTCCACCGCAGTTACCTTTGTGGACGTGTCTGCTCCTGCAGAGGCTGGCTTCAGAGCCCGGCCCTCCATCAACGCCAGGCTGCCCTTCAACTTCTTTTTCCCGTTTGTCTGATGTAAGTGGTCCCTGAAGGAATGTGACCCCACCCTGAAGTCTTCAGCTTGGGACAGTGGACATGTGGGTCCCAAGTCATTTGGGGACATTTCCCTCCTTACTCTTAACTTTTGTTGACATGTCCACACCAAGATTCTTTTCCTCCACTTCCTTCACAACTGGCTTTTTTCCTCTTGAAAATGTCACTGTTGTTTTTTGGTTTAGAAATTGGTCATTTCTAATCCCCTGAGCACAACACACAGGTCCTAGATAGAAACCAGACCCTGATGCAGTATCCTTGTGGTAGGGCTCCCTTTTAATGGGAGTAAATTTAAAAAGTGCTCATGGTCTCTAGTTCAGGTTTACTTTCAGTCTTGTTGAAGTAAGCACAAAAATAGCAAAATACCATCCTATAATCATGTGTGTAGAACACAAAGCCTCCCAAGGGATCTTCCCCCAAAGACTACACTAATTACAGGGTGACCGGGGCTCACTGCCATTTCTTTCTTTCTTTTTTTTTTTTTTTTTTTTTTTCACTGCCATTACTGCACAGGCCTTGCAGCTAGCTGGTTCTCCAACTGGTGGGCTAGTGTGGACCGGCTTGGAGGAAAGAATGCAGTAGGAGGGCCAAGCACAGCATGGTTATTTTGTACATTAATTGTTCAGGAATTGAGAGAAACGCTGGCAGGTGCAGAGGGAGGCGGAGCTGCTGGAAGCTGATGACACAGCTGAATGCCAGAGGAGAGCCCGGCAGCTTCCCGTGGGGGTACAAGAAAAGTTGTTGGGAACAGTTGGGAAATAGATTCTCTGGAATGGACTGGAAGCTAAGGTGGCTGCTTTTCCTCTTCTTTCAGAATGTGCTCCTGAAAAGATGTGCTGGTCTCAACAACTACATGCAAAGTTGGAACTGGTGTGATGAGATTCGCTTTTATCGACAGGAACAGTCTGGCTTCCCTGTTCATTGTCAAGCAAGATCCAAGTGTACAGCGTGATTCCGTTGCTTCAGATGGAAGGCATAGATGGATGGGCAGCTCTGGGTCACACCAGGGAAGCTGCTGGAAGGCTCTTAGCCTAGTTCCAGAGGTGTGGGGTGAAACAAAAAGCAGGGACTGGACCTCTCACCCTGGGCCCCAGGAAGGTCATGGCCTAGCCAGCTTCTCTGGGGTAGAATTCCTGGATGGCTAGTTGGTGTCCTCAAGAAGTCCATGCTGTCTCAATAGCTTGTTGAGCCTCTCAATTTCTTGTTCCTGTTACAAAAGCAGACAAATAGCAGAAGTGACCTTCAGTTACTCAGCGAGGCCTAGGGGCACAGACAGCTACTTTTCTTGCAAAATTCAGGTTTGGAGGAGGAGGCTGCTCCATCAGGCAGGGCCCTAAGCACAGTGGCTCTCAGGGACAAAGACAAAGGAGGCACCTTGCACAGCTCAGGAAGTGGGGGTACGGATGTGCACGGTATATGTGCTGAAGCTGAAAGGACCCAGAAGACAGCTACGGGAAGGGGTCCAGGCTGTGGCCCAGCAGAACTGAGCTGCACCATCCCCTGCATCTCACCTTCTCAGAGCAGCTGAATTCCAGGTGCTGGATCTTGGCAGCCAGCTGGATGTTCATCTGTTTTAACCTTAAGAGCTTCCGTTCTGAACGTGTTTTGACTGAGATTATTATCCCTGTAAGAGAAGCAGGGTCCTGATGACACAGGCTTCTAATTGAACCACAGGAAAAACAGATCTGTGTCTTTACCCATGGTTATAGTTGGGGCCAGAAAAATGAGACAGTTGTCACCAGGCAGGCTCAGCTAGAAGGGCAGGGTTTCCATGTCTGAGCCATGGGGTTAGGCAGTTTCCCTAGGATGACCCTTATGGGCTGAGACTACCTTAAAAAGAGTCAGTCTGAGGGTCAGCTCTGTAGCAGAGTCTTCAGGCCAGCAGCCCAGGGAGCGAGCACCAGGCTGACTGCTCCTGTCCCCTACACAGAGGCCTCCTCAGCAATGACTGAAGCACCCCTTACCTGGTCAGAGCCCAAAGTGTGGAGACAAAGGGGCCAGAAATAAAAGCAAGAACTATGGCTTAACAATAGACCCTGACTGCTTGGAGCCTCACCCAGTGACTTGTGACTCCTTGCACAAATGTTTAATGCCTACTAATGACCCATGGTGCCTGAACCCAAATGGCCAGTAAAGAGAAGCAACTGGTACTGTAAAATTTTACTACTTAACAAGATGGAGGTCAGCCTGTCCCCTCAGATATGGACCCTACACAAATGGCCCATGAGCTGGAATCAAACATGCCCCCCATCTGCTCTGAGGGGGCTTGCCGTGGCTGGCTGTACTGAAGTGTATTTAATAAACTTTTTACTTTTTGGCACATGCATTACTGACCTGTCACTGTGGTCCATGCATGACATAAAGGAATGTCTTCTTGGGTTTTCCCTCCCTCCCCAGAGCTAAGTCTGCTCATAAGCATCCCTGTGGCCATTAGGAGCCCACATCCCAAGCAGCCAGCTTTACCTCAGGTCCTATGGAGCTCAGTAGGCTATGGAGCATGAGGTCAGAAAGGACTCACGAGGTTACACCCCGATCACACTGTGCCTTCCTCATCCTTGGGTAGGCACCACCCTCATCTATCATTGCCAAGTCTGGCTAGCCCCCAGCCTGGTCTCAGCACATACCCTCTGCAGCTGACTATGCATAGGGAAAATGTCAAGGTGCCTGCTGCAGCAGGACCCGGCCAGGCCTATGAGCATCTCTGACTGGGTGAGTGACTACATGCCAACCTAACCATAGGCCATGGTCACTCAGTCCATGTGAATCTCTGTAGAACAAGGGTCTTCTGAAGGGCACCCCCCTTTCACCAGAGATAAAGCACAGCAGGACTTCCTGGGTGCCTCTCCAAAGCCCAAGTCTGGGGTGGCTTACCAGGTGTAATTTTCCCCAAAGCATCATGACAACCAATATAGGAAGATGTGGGAGGTCCCTGAGGCTGCCTTGTGCTCATGTGTGCCTGCCGTGCCTTCCTGCATCCCTTTTGGAGGGTGCCCTCTTGAGCTGGCCTGCTTCCTTGGGACTAGCTGAGGAGACCCCACACTGAAAACATGTTGTGGGGAAGAGCCCAGCTGGATGCCTTGAGGTGAGTTTCATCCTTTCCATCTTCCCATAAATGTCTCTTGTTTTGGCTTTTGAGGTAGGGTCTTGCTCAAGCCCAGGATGACCTGGAATTCACTATATAGTCTCAGGCTGATCTTGAATTCACAGCAATCATCCTCCCTTTCCCTCCTGAGTGCTGGGGTTAAAGGCATGCACCACCACACCTGGCATCCCATAAATATCTTTTGAAAAATTTATTTACGGGGGTGGGGGGATGAATGGGTGTGCTAGGGCCTCCTGCTGCTGCAAACAGTCCAGGTGCATGTGCCATTTTGTGCACCTGGATTTACATGGGTTACTGTGGGATCAAACCTGGGCCATCAGGCTTTGTGAGCAAGCACCATTAACCACTAAGCAATCTCTGTAGCCCCATGACCTTTCTCCTAGAGGCAGCTGTAACGGCCCTGTGTGTGTGTGTGTGTGCGCGTGCGCGCGTGCGCACACACGTGCACATGCACCCAGGCAGTACAACCCAGAATCCTGGGAGACAGACATACCATTGATGATCCGGGCCACCCGCCACAGCCGCAGCAGGATCAGCAAGCCAAGAGCCTCAAACTCATGCTTCTGGAACAGGAGGACAATGTCTAGGACAAACGAGATGACCACCACGATGGCATCCAGGATTTCAAACTTGTGGTGGAAGAATTCCAGGCGGAAGACAAATATTTTGAAGCAGATCTCCATCATGAAGAAGAACAGGATGGCAATGCTCATGTAGTGAAACACCTGCAGGGGACAGCAGTTGTCAGAGACTGGGCCTCTGGCCACACCTGCCTGCACCCAGAGGGACTTCACTGCCGTGCCAAGTGCCGGAGTACCTGCACCAGGCACTGTTCTGAGCACTGGAAATACAACCCAAAACACCACAGACAAGGTTTCTGCCCTGTGAGGGTGAATATACACCAGAACTCAAACACCCCTAGGCTAGGCCAGGCCTGGTGGTACAGGGCTGTCATCCCAGCTACTTGGGAGGCTGAGGCAGGAAAAGGCAAGTTTAAGACCAACCTGGGCTACAAAGCGAGACTTGTCTCAAAAAGTAAAAACAAAGGCTTCAGGGATGGCTTAATTGTTAAGGTGCTTGCTTGCAAAGCCATAGGACCCAGGTTCAGTATCCCAGTATCCATTTATGCACAAGGTGCCTCATGCACAAGGTGTGGAGGCATCTGGAGTTCATCTGCAGTGGCTAGAGGCCCTGGCATGCCCATTCTCTCCCCCCCAATAATAAAATATATTTTTAAAGTAAAAACAGGGCTGGAGAGATGGCTTAGCAGTTAAGGTGCTTGCCTGCAAAGCCTAAGGACCCAGGTTTGACTCCCCAGATCCTACATACCTTGGAAAAACTACCTCAGAAAAACGAAAGCCCACAGTCTCCTTGGGCCCAGCAATTCCATTGCTGGTTGGCATGTGTACAGAGCCACACAGTCCCTGTAGCACTGTTATAGAACCAAAGACCATGTATTGATGGGTTAATGCTTGGGTCTATTAGAGGGCACCTTCAGATAGAGGATGGCACCTCCTCTGAGCAGTCCTCGATGGCTGAGGACTAGGGCAGAGCTACCAGCGCCCCCCCCCCCCCAGTGATCATCAAAGCAGGCGGCAAGAGAGGAGGGTCCCCAGTTCTGTTCCTTACTAAGGAAACCATTCCTGGTCTATGGCAGGAAGCAAAGTAGTGCTCAAATTTGTGCCATGTCAAAAGCCAGCTTATACAGGCTCACATTGACCAAATTTGACAATGTTAACACCAAAAGAGTGAGACTAGGGGCCAGAGGGATGGCTTAGCAGTTAAGGCATTAGCCTGCAAAACCAAAGGACCCAGGTTTGATCCCCCAGGACCCACGTAAACCAGATGTACAAGGTGGCACATGTGTCTGGAGTTCGTTTGCAGTTGCTAAAGGCCCTGGCGTGCCCATTCTATCTATCTATCTGTATGTCTGTCTCTGTCTCTCTCCCCCGCCCTGTCAAAAAAATTAAATAAAAAACTATTAACAAAAAAGTGAGATTAGCCAGGTGTGGCGGCGCACGCCTTTAATCCCAGCACTCAGGAGGCAGAGGTAGGAGGATCGCCATGAGTTCAAGGCCACCCTGAGATTACATAGTGAATTCCAGGTCAGCCTGGGCTAGAGCGAGACCCTACCTTGAAAAAACAAAACAAACAAACACAAAAGATAAGTTGTAACACTGAGCCCACAGTGAGGTGTGCAGATGTGCACATGGGGAGAGGAGGCGCTGTCTGGAAGAGCAACAGCTACTGGGCGAAGGAAAGAGAACTGGAAAGTCGCACGTCCACCTGTACTGCGTTCGGTACCTCAGGCAAGGGTCTTCAGCGATGTCCCTCCCTGCAGAAGTGACTGCAGGGCCACTTTCATACCTGTGTCACATGCGTGTGGGGTTGCGTGCGTACCTTGGCTGCATACTTGTTCTGGTCTGGCTGGATGATCTTCAGGTCCAGGATGAGCTCAGCGAGTACGAGGAGGGCATCCAGGACCACCAGGCAGATGATGATAACCTGCGGGCCCCAGGGAGAAGCAAGGGGACGTAAGGCCCAGACGGGACCTCGGCAGGGACAAGGGAGAGGGCACTAATGGTGGAATGGAGGTGGCAGCATTTGCAGAGACTGTGGTGGTGGTGGTGGAGATGGCAGCAGTGGGAGGGGTCCCGGCCCCAACTTCCCCAGGGCTGGGCCTTGCTCTCACGTAAGTGCATTCTGACCACTGGAGACGGGCCTACTAAACTGGCAATCGCAGGTTAATGTTAAACACACGAGGCTCACACAAGAAGAGACCTTTCCTTCAGCTTTGAGCTGTTTCACCCTGTAGTTCATTATCTCAGTAAGTGATGGTGTGGGTTGACAGCAAGGCAAATTGCTCTGTAATGAAGTTTCACACTTTTCCAAACTCTGTAGCTTAATAAAGATTCAAGCCGCTGGTGTTTCTTTTTTGTTTTTGTTTTTTTTTTTAATCCTTGGTGTTATTTTAGAACCAAAGAGATTGGAAAGGTCACATGATTGAAAATCAAGGCTGAAACATATTGAGAACAGACTCACTATGAAGCATGGATACATGCTACTAGCGTGGAAGGAGTCAGACCCAAAGGCCATGGACCGTGACCCCTCCCAGATACCCAGAACAGGCTAATGTGGATGGGATGACAACAGTGTTTGGGGGCTACATCATAGGGTTACACAATACTGTGAATGTCATAAATACCAAGCAATACTTCCCTTAAAAATGACTGATTTTAGCCGTGCATGGCGGCGCATGCCTTTAATCCCAGCACTTGAGGCAGAGATAGGAGTGCTGTGAGTTTGAGGTCATCCCGAGACTACATAGTGAATTCCAGGTAAGCCTGGGCTAGAGTAAAACCCTACCTCAAAAAAACAAGCAAACAAACAACAAAAAAAACACCTGATTTTATATTGTGAATCTCACCAGAAATTACAAATAACAAAAACAAAAATGAGAGAAGGACTCACACCAAGAAACTACAGTTCCCAGATCACAACCCTGCCTCTGTAAATTGATCCCCAAGGTCCCAAATCTGCCCTCCACCAGGAAGATGTGTCAGAGGCAAGCCGCATCTCAGAGAAATTCAAGGGCACTGGCTACACCAACCCAAGCCTTCCATGCAGTGCCAGCTCCCATCAGCCTGCACCGGTGGAGCCTCAGTGTGGACCCCAGTAAGTACCATGTGAGGCAAGGGGAGGTCCATGGAGTGTCAGGGCTGACCTGTCCTTCATGGCTTCCCTGGAGGCCAGCTCACCCATATTCCCTCTTTTTTTTTTTTTTTTTTTTTGGTTTTCCAAGGTAGGGTCTCACTCTAGCTCAGGCTTACCTGGAATTCACTATGTAGCCTCAGGGTAGCCTCAAATTCACAGTGATCCTCCTATCTCTGCCTTCTGAGTGCTGTGATTAAAGGCATGTGCCACCCTGCCCAGCCTTCATTTCTTATATTACCAAATGCAATTCTGTTGTGTGTGTGTGTATGTGTGTGTGTGTGTGTGTGTGTGTGTGTGTGTATGTATAGTGAAGTGTTGTTTTGTTTGGTTTTGTTTGGTTTTTTGAGGTAGGGTCTCACTCTAGCTCAGGCTGACCTGGAATTCAGTATGTAGTCTCAAGGTGGCCTTGAACTCATGGTGATTCTCCTACCTCTACCTCCCAAGTCCTAGGATTAAAGGTGTGCGCCACCATGCCCGGCTATATTCCCTATTTTGATTGTGCCAAGGCATATGAGAAGTGACTGCAGTAACTCACCATGGACACCTGAAACCATGCAAGACAGTGGGTCCAGGACTTCCTGCATTCCCCCAGCGGAGAGCAGACTCCTGAACCCCTGCCTTCTACTGCATTCTGATCTAGCTTCCATCCAAGCCCCTCTACCAATTGGATCATGTCACCCCCATACAGAACCTTTGCCAGCAGTCTCTGTCTGATACCCTTCATTGACCCGGCTGCTCACTGCACACAAGACAGATGTCCCCTTCCTACATTT
Source organism: Jaculus jaculus (assembly GCF_020740685.1). Lineage (NCBI taxonomy): Eukaryota > Metazoa > Chordata > Mammalia > Rodentia > Dipodidae > Jaculus > Jaculus jaculus. The sequence goes on from NC_059114.1 coordinate 22,525,071, forward strand.
CTCAGGACAGTCCACACTGCTCCTCTCCTACTGGGCCCTTGACCAACATGACCCCTGCCTGAAAAGTATTCCTTCTACTCACAGGGCTTACTTCTACCCAGCCTCAGGTGTTAAATGATGTCACCTTCTCTGACTCCCAGACTCTGTCAGGATCTCTGGGACCTTTTCCTTCCCCTGTTGGGGCTTCTAGCCGCATGTAATGAGCATTTGCTAAGTGACGAGTCCATAATTCCTGTCCCTCCACAGACCATCACATTGTCCTTAGGGAGGATGAGGACTGGTTTGCTGACCATAACAGGTGCTGAGAACAGGACTGTCACATATCTTTAGGATGGTTGCCTCTTTCCATAGTAGAGCTTTGAGGGGGTCCCTTCTTAGGGAACTGTGGTGATGTGAATCGGATTCTACCCATAAACTCTTGTGTTTTGAATGCTTGGTCCCTAGCTGATGGCAGTTTGGGAGGTGGAGCCCTGCTGGAGGATGTGTGTTGCTGGGTGTGGGCTTAGGGGTGTTATAGCCAGCACCCCCTTGCCAGCGCTTAGCTCACTCTCCATTTGCTTTCTTCCACCTGCTGTGTGTGGCGGAGGTGATGTCCGGTCTCTCTGCTCTACCATCTTTTCTCATCAAGACTGTAAGCCAAAATAAACTCCCCCCCCCCCATCAGCTGCTTTTGGTTGGGTGTTTGACCTCAGCAATACGAAGGTAAGTACGACTGGAACCATCCCCGAGCCAGCCTGAGGCCCGCAGGCAGAGTGGCCCATGCATCCTTTCAGTAGGTGGGGACATCCTGAGGCGGGTGGTCCTGGACGCCCCTTGCAGCTGGCTTCTTCCTTCTGCTACTGAAATTGATGGTTTGGGATTTCAACCCCAACAACATAATACCACGTTTCCTTTCCTGTCACAGCAAGTGGGGCCGCAAGGGCTGCTGGGTTGTCTGCTTGCTCTAAGATACACCAGAGTGGGGGGTGGGGAGACCGAGATCATTTGGTATTCTATTTTAGCAGAGAACTAAGTCAGTGATGAGAGAGAGAGGCCAGGACTGCCTCTCCCTGTGCAGGGAGGGACATGGGCTCCCACAAGACAAGACCGCCTACTGCAGCGTCCCCCAAGAGTCCCCTGTGGACCTGGACTGGCCAGGAGCTGTGAGCTCTCCTGCAGTCCCTGGGTCTCTTGCATTCTCCTAGGGTCTGACATATACACTTCCCGACCGCTGCTTTCCCGCCTGGGGTGGAGGTGGACTTCATGCATTTGTCCTTCAAAATCAGAAATGCCCTTCACAGTGTGAGGGAAGATACGGACCCCACAATGCCTGGTTCCCACTGCTCCTCCCTACAATGAAGCTTTCTTCCTCTTCTGCCTGAAAGGGAGGCCGTGACACTTGTCACTCCGCAAAGGAGAGGTCTGAGGTCTCATGCCAAGGAGCCCCATGAGGATGAGGCAGGAACCCTGGTGGCCTTGTTTAGTAGTGGGTGCCCCGTGGACCGAAAGGAATGAATGCTTTTCTCTGACTCCAATGATCACCCTGCAATATACTTTGTATGTATGTATGGGTAAACTTCACATGACATAAAAATTGCCATTGTAGCCAGGCATGATAGCACACGCTTTTAATCCTAGCACTTGGGAGGCAGAGGTAGGAGGATCGCCAAGAGTTCGAGGCCACCCTGAGACTACAGAATGGATTCCAGGTCAGCCTGGGCTAGTGTGAGACCCTACCTCAAAAAACCAACACCCCCCCCCCCAAAAAAAACTGCCATTGTAAAGTAACCTTTTCCACTGGCATAAAGGTCTGTGGCAGTGGGTACATTCACAAGGCTGGATGACCATCACCACAATCAAATTCCAGAGATTTCCATAACCCTGAAAGAAAGCTGGGTGTGGTGGCGCATGCCTTTAATTCCAGCCCTCGGGAGGCAGAGGTAGGAGGATCATTCTGAGTTCGAGACCACCCTAAGACTCCATAGTGAATTCCAGGTCAGCCTGGGCTAGAGTGAGACCCTACCTCAAAAAACAAAAAAAGAAAAAAAAAAAAAAGGAAATCCAGTATCCATGAAGCAGTCACTCCTCTCCCCCTCCTTCCCCTCCCCCCACAGCAGGGCAGTCAAGAGCCTGCCTGGCACAGATACTCTGGGGCCTTCCCCATGTGGCCAGCCTCTCAGATTGTGTTTTCAATGCCACAGCATGTGTCATTCCTTCTCAGGCCCAGGCCATACCCCTCTTGGAGGGACAGGCCATGTTTTGTCCTGCCGTTCATTTACTGGGGGACCTCAATTTTTTTTCAGATTAACCCCTGATGACACGGAGTTGCCATGGCACCCCCCCTCCCCGCAATGCTGCCCTGGGTGCCTGGCACGTGTTAGGTGCCAGCCAAGCATCTGTGGAATAAACCAGAAGTAGTGGTGAGGGAGGGGTCCCACCCTGACAGCCTTGTTACACACCCCCCAACTGGCTCCTCAGGCTCCTGCCCCTCCTACCTGAAACCTGTGGGAGCTGAAGAGCTTCCTCAATACGCTCCTGAAGTCCAGACGTGGCTTGGGTACAGGGACAGAGCCAGCCTCGGTGTCTGGAGCACTGCCCTCCTCACCCATGGCTGGCGTGGGGGGTGCCTCCTCTTCTTCCTCCTCATTCTCCCACTTCTTGTAGTTGATGTTCCACGTGTGATAATCGTCCCCTACCACAGTGAAGTGCTTCAGGAATCTGCTCATCCTCTCAGCCGTGGCCACCTTGGCCCTGCGGGTGACAGCCTGGAGGGGAAGGACAGAGCAAGCACTTGAGGGCCATGAGGCTCTGACAAGGAGCAGGCCCCAGGGCACTCAGATCAGCCAAGCACAGAGCCTGAGAGGTCATGGTGGTTTCTTGGGTGTTTATTTTTGGAACCTAGTCTCAGGTCAGTGAGGCAACAGGAAACCCCAGGCCCCACCAGACCTGTGCCTGCGGTCTGGCTGGCACGAACCAACGGAATCAGTGCTATGACCTGGTCACAAAGTACCCACCCGAGGCCCAACCGTGAAATGCCAGAAGCACTGCCGCTGCTCAGGGACCTCACTGCCCGAGAACTGGAATTGAGAGAGCTGGTCACGGGAGGAGACGGCCAAAAGTAAAAGTACTTGGAGTTTCACAGAGAAGTCACGAGATCCCAAACCCTTCATGCCTCAGACCAGTCCTGGCCAGGCATTGTTGTAACTGGAGTATTTTCCAAGTTTGGCCAGTTGTTTAAAGATAGCCACCTCGCCAGGCATAGTGGCATACACTTGCCATTATAGCATGTGGGAGGTAGAGATGGGAGGATCAGGTTTTCAAGGCCAGCCTTGGCTTCACAGCAAATTTGAGGCCAGCCTGGACTACATGAGACCCTGTCTCAAAAGAAAAAAGCCTAAATAAATAAGAAATAAGGACAGTTCCTTTCAAAGCAACAGTAAATATTCTGTCCCTGAACTTTGTCTACTTACCCACCAGCTAACAGGTCTTTATTAAGCAGTCAAACAGACAGGTGTGAGTTCAGGCACTATGACCAGAGGACCAAAAGCAGAAAAAGTCCAGAGAACGTGGGAATCTGGCAATGGGGTGGTGGCAGTCCCTATCAGTGGGAACAGGCTGGAGAAGTTGCACTATCTGATTTTCCTCTAGGCAAACCAGAAATAATCCATCCCCTACCCCACACCACACACAGAATAGATTTTAAATTTCTTCACATTAATATGTACGTATTGGGCTGGACAGATGGATTAGCGGCTACAGCACTTGCCTGCAAAGCCAAAGAACCCAGGTTCAATTCCCAAGTACCTATGTAAGCCAGATGCACAAGGTGGCACATGCATCTGGAGTTCGTTTCCAGCAGCTGGAGGCCCTGGCCGGCCTATTCTTCTCTCTTTCTCTCTGCATCTTTCTTTCTCTAGCAAATAAACTTAAAAAAAAAAAATAACGTATGCTGGACGCTGCCCTGGAATTCATAATGTAGTGTCAGGCTGGCCTCGAACTCACAGCAATCCTTCTACCTCTGCCTCCCAAGTACTGGGATTAAAGGCATGGGCCACCATGCCTAGCAATAAATAATTTTTTAAAAAGATGGCAGTAAATATTTAAAACTCACTACCATGGCTTCATTCTGGCTTGTCCTGAAATTCTTTTAATATATTTTATTTATTTATTTGAGTGAAAGAGACAGAGAGAGACAGATAGAGAGAATGGGTGTGCCGGGGCCTCTAGCCATTGCAAATAAACTCCAGACGCATGTGCCACCTTGTGCAGCTGGCTTGCGTGGGTCCTGGAGAATCGAACCTGCATCCTTAGGCTTTGCAGGCAAGTGCCTTAACCACTAAGCCATCTCTCTAGGCCTGCCCTGAAAGTCTTTTCTGCAGTGCAGTCATGAATCCAGCTTTACCTGCATGGAGGTTGATGGCGAGTGAGAGGGACCTCCGCAGGCTGCTGGTGGCCAGGCTGGGCTGCCTCTCCCGGCTGCCTGCCGCCACACCTACTGCTGCTGATGTGCTTCCTCCTCCACTGGACTCTAAGCTGTGTGACAAGGACTTTCTCTTGTCACATGTGGCTGCACACTCAGTACCTGAAATAGTGCCTTGCACTTGATACACTCAGAAACACTAAGGGGCTCGTTTGGCGAGTGAGTGAACACTGAATGTGATCAGAGCTTTAAACATGTCCAGTGAGCAGGGCGTGGTGGCGCACGCCTTGAATCCCAGCACTTGGGAGGCAGAGGTAGGATGATCACCTTGAGTTCAAGGCCAGCCTGAGACTCCATAGTGAATTCCGGGTCAGTTTATACCAGAGTGGGACCCTAACCTCAAAATAATAATAATAAATAAATAAACATTTCCAGGGAATGTGCAGGGTAGCAAGGGGTATGGCTCAGTAGGATGGCATTTTCCCAGTGTGTACAAGGCCTTGGATTCCATTCCCAACACTGCAGGGGAATAAACAAAAAGTTCAGTGTGGGACTAGAGGAATGGCTTAGCAGTTAAGCCATTTGCCTGCAAAGCCAAAGGACCCAGGTTCGATTCCCCAGGACCCATGTTGGCCAGATGCACAAGGGGGCGCATGCATATGGAGTTCATCTTCAGTGGCTGGAAGCCCTAGCATGCCCATTCTGTCTATCTCCCTCTGTCTCCCTCTCTCTCTCTCCCTCTTTCTCTGTCAAATAAATAAGTAAATAAATAATAAATAATATTTTTAAAATTCAGTGTGGGGCTGGAGAGTTGGCCTGGTAACTACATAAAGACAGGTATACAAAGTGGCACACGCATCTAGATTTCCTTTGTGGTGGCAAGAGGCCCTGATCACTCTTTCACTGTCTCTCAAATAAATACGTTATTTTAAAAAATCTCAAAATAAAAGATATATAAATATAGGATTAATGTGCTGGACATGGTGGGGCACACCTTTAATACCAGCACTCAGGATCGCCATGAGTTTGAGGCCAACCTGAGACTACATAGTGAATTCCAGGTCAGCCTATACCAGAGTGGGACCCTACCTTGAAAAAAACAAACAAAAAAACATATATAGGGCTGGAGAGATGGCTTGGTGGTTAAGCGCTTTCCTGTGAAGCCTAAGAACCCGGGTTCGAGGCTCGGTTCCCCAGGACCCACGTTAGCCAGATGCACAAGAGGGCGCACACATCTGGAGTTCGTTTGCAGTGGCTGGAGGCCCTGGCACGCCCATTCTCTCCCTCTCTCTCTCTCTCTCTCTCTCTCTCTCTCTCTCTCTCTCTCTCTCTGCCTCTTTCTCTCTGTCTGTCACTCTCAAATAAATAAAATTTTTAAAAAACATATAAACATATATATATAAAATGTTACACTACTTTTTTTTTTGTTATTGTTTTGGTCTTTTGAGGTAGGGTCTTGCTTTAGTCCAGGCTGACCTGGAATTCACAATGTAGTCTCAGGGTGGCCTCCAACTCAGGGTGACCCTTGTTACAGTCAGGTTCGCAATGCTGGTAGAAATCATCCATCCAAGAGCAGCTTGTGGGAAAAAAAAAGGTTTATTTTGGCTTACAGGCTCAAGGGGGAAGCTCCACAATGGCAGGGAAAATGAGGGCATGAGCAGAGGGTGGACATCACCCCCTGGCCAACATAGCAACAGGACAGTGTGCCAAATACTGGCATGGGGAAACTGGCTATAACATCCATAAGGCCACCCCAACAATACACTGCCTCCAGGAGGGTTTAATTTCCAATTGCCATCAGCTGGGGAACCTAGCATTCAGAATACCTAAGTTTATGGGGGACACTTGAATCAAACCACCACAACCCTCCTACCTCTGCCTCCTGAGCGCTGGGATTAAAGATGTGTACCACCATGTCTGGCTAACTACTTAAGTGAAAGAAATGGAAATATGGACTGCAGAGATGGCCAGAAGATAAAGGAGCTTTTTTGCCAGGTCTGAAGACCTGGGCTCAACTTCCCATAAAGCCAGATGCACAAAATGGCACACGCCTCTGGAGTTCATTTGCAATGGCAGGAAGCCCTGGTGTGCCCATACCCTCTCTTTGTCTCTCTCAAGTATATAAATAAATGAAAATTTTTGTTGTATTTCAAGGTAGTGTTTCGGTCTGGCCCAGGTTGACCTGGAATTCACTATGTAGTCTCAGACTGGCTTTGAACTCACAGTGATCCTCCTACCACTGCCTCCCAAGTGCTGGGATTAAAGGCGTGTGCCACCATGCCTGGCCAATAAAATATCTTTTTTTTTTAATGTTTTGGTTATTCAAGGTAGGATTTCACTCTAGTTCAGGCTGACCTAGAAATCACTATGTAGTCTCAGGATGGCCTTGGACTCATGGCGATCCTCCTACTTCTGCCTCCCGAGTGCTGGGATTAAAGACGTGTGCCACCATGCCTGGAAAGTATTTTTTGTTTTCTTTTGTTTTTTCAAGGTAGGATCTCATTCTAGCCCAGGCTGACCTGGAATTCATTCTGTAGTCTCAGGAGGGCCTCAAACTCTCTGGTGATTCTCCTACCTCTGCCTCCCGAGTGCTGGGATTAAAGGCGTGTGCCACCACGCCTGGCTCAACAAATTATCTTTTAAAAAACTAAAATACATGGAAAATATATCTTTTGGAATGTATAAAGGTATAATCATACATTTCTGAAAGAATGGGATTTCTACTTCTGGCCTTGATAAAGTAACCGCTGCCAGCAGCTGACCCCTCGTGCTGAGAACTGCTGCGGAGCGGAACACAACATGGCACTTACCGTGCCCGCTCTCAGAGAGGAGAGTGCACATGCTGAGCCCCACAGCCCCCTGGCCCTCTGCATGGACAAGCAAAGTAGCCCAGGCTCAGGGAATTAAGGCCTTCTCCCTCCTTTCTCCCTCAGAAATCAGGGATCTGGGAGAGAAGGAAGCTGTGCAGCACCACAAAAACGCACTGTGGGGTGGGCAGGAAAGATGGCTTAGTGTTTAAGGCACTTGCCTGTGAAGCTTAAGGACCCAGGTTCTGCTTCCCAGATCCCATGTAAGCAGACACACAGGTAACGCATGCACAGTGGGCGCATGTGCCTGGAATTTGATTACAGTGGATCTTACTCTCTCATAAAAAAGTCACTCTTGGGCTGGAGAGATGGCTTAGCGGTTAAGCGCTTGCCTGTGAAGCCTAAGGACCCCGGTTCGAGGCTCGGTTCCCCAGGTCCCACGTTAGCCAGATGCACAAGGGGGCGCATGCGTCTGGAGTTCGTTAGCAGAGGCTGGAAGCCCTGGCGTGCCCATTCTCTCTCTCTCCCTCTATCTGTCTTTCTCTCTGTGTCTGTCGCTCTCAAATTAAAAAAAAAAAGTCACTCTTACTCTCTCTCTCAAAAAAAAAAGGCCAGTCTGGGGCTGGAGGAATGGCTTAGTGGTTAAGGTGTGGGCCTGCAAAGTCAAAGGACACAGGTTCGATTCTCTAGGATCCACGTCAGCCAGATACACAAGGGGGCGCAAGTATCTGGAGTTCATTTGCAGTGGCTGCAAGCCCTGAAGTGCCCATTCTCTCTCTCTCCCTCTTTCTCTGTAAAATAAATAAAAATAAAATATATTTTAAAAATGTCAGGGACTTCCTGTTAATAAGATGGCAGCATAGGAACCATGCCAAAGCAGTCTAGGGGAGGAAAAGGCAAAAAAAAAAAAAAAAAAAAAGCCAGCAAAATACACTCTTCTACTAAAAAGTGAGGTGTATAAGAAATTACAATGGCAGCAGAGAAGTAGGAGAGATCCAGAGCATCCAGAGCCCACACAGGCAGGAAGAAGCAGCTCCAGCAGCAGCGGCGGCCCAGGTCTGCGGGACCACAGCTGCAAGGCTCGGCTTAAACTACAGAAAAAGCAAGGTGAGGAGATTTTCCATTCACACCGGAGCTACTCGCAAACTCAAGAAACGTGAAGAGAGGACCGCAGTGAACCATGGAGGAGTGGATCACGAGCTAGAGGATCATGTGGTCCAGTGGGAGAATTAGAGCCAACGACAGCCTCCCCTCCCCCACCACAAGTTCAAGTGCCAGCAAGCACCAGAGACCAGGGGAAGGGAGATCATAGCACCCAGCACCCGCGACCAGAGCAGCGACCCAGCCAGCCTACTTGAATCCACAGAGCACCAAAGAGGGACCCAAGCAGGTGTGCATCGTAACTGAGACCAAAATCATCCCAAAAGGTAACTGGGATTACACCAGGTCAGTACCCACCAAATAAGCCTGGTATATAGGCTTGACTTGTAAGTGCTAATTGCACCTTCCATATCAGGATAAATTACATGTTAAATCTGATGGATGGTTGGATTTGCTATTATTAAATAAGCTATATTTTGGGCTTGTTATTTGTTGTTTCCTGATTTATAGTGTCTTTCTTTCCTCTTCTGTTGTTCATTAGGGAAGGGTCTCACTTGGCCACAAGCTAACTTGGAACCCTCAACAAACCAGAAATCTTAGCCTCCTAGTTGACAGGAGTAAGGGTGTGGGACAACACACACCCTAAGGGATTGAGACTTTGTTAGAGGATCTGGTTGTCATAATACCTACTCTTACATAAATACTCTGTGCTGTTTTTTTTTTTCCGAGGTAGGGTCTCACTCTGGTCCAGGCTGACCTGGAGTTAACTCTGTCGTCTCAGGGTGGCCTTGAACTCACGGCGATCCTCCTACCTCTGCCTCCTGAGTGCTGGGATTAAAGACGTGCACCACCATGCCCGGCTTCTGTGCTGTTTTTCATTGAATGTGTACATTGTTTAGTTAAATTTTAGAACCTGCTTGTATTTTGTTCCACTCAGTCTACTTGAATACTCTCAAAGCAGGCAAACCCAACATCTAGGTTCACTTTTGTAGATACTCTGAGAGTATGACATGATTCTATACATAAAGGACCCTAAAGACTCTACCAGTAAACTGTTGGAGCTGATAAACATCTACAGCCATGTAGCAGGATACAAAATAAGTACATAGATATCAGTAGCCTTCCTATATGCTAACAACACACAGAGAATGAAATCAGAGAATCACTCCCATTCACAATCATATAAAAAAAAATTTACCTTAGAATAAACCTAACTAAGGAAGTGAAGGATCTCTACAATGAAAACTTTAAAACATTCAAGTGAGAAATTGCAGAAGACACTAGAAATGGAAAGACATCCCTTGTTCCTGGATTGGAAGAATTAATATTGTAAAAATGGCAATCTTACCAAAAGCAATCTACACATTTAATGCAATCCCCATCAAAACTCCAATGGCATTCTTCACAGAAATAGAAAAAACAATCCAAAAATTCATTTGGAATCACAAAAAATCTCAAATATCTAAAATAATTTTGAGAAACAAAAATAAGGCTGGTGGTATCACCATACCTGATTTTAACCTATACTACAGAGCCATGGTAACAAAAACAGCATGGTACTGGTACAAAAGCAGACATGTAGATCAATGGAACAGAATAGAGGACGTAGATGTAAGTCCAGTAGCTATAGCCCTGATATTTGACAAAAATGCCAAAAATACTCATTGAAGAAAAGATAGCCTCTCAGCAAATGGTGTTGGGAAAACTAGATATGTATCTGTAGAAGGATGAAAGTAAATCCTTCTTTCTTTATCCATGCACAATAAAACTGCTAGAGGAAAAAGTAGGGGAAACCCTTCAACATATTGGTCTTGGCAAAGACTTTCTGAACATAACTCCAATTGCTCAGGCAATAAAGCCACAGATTAACTGCTGGGACCTCATGAAATTACAAAGGTTTTGTATGGCAAAGGACACTGTGAATAAAGCAAAGAGGCAACCTACAGGATGGGAAAAAATCTTTGCCAGCAAGCTGGGTGTGGTGGTTCAGAGCCGGCGTAGTGGCGCACACCTTTAATCCCAGCACTTGGGAGGCAGAGGTAGGAGGATTGCTGTGAGTTTGAGGCCACCCTCAGACTCCATAGTGAATTCCAGGTCAGCCTGGGCTAGAGTGAGACCCTACCTCGAAAAAAAAATTCTTTGCCAGCTATACATCTGGTTGAGGATTAATATCTAGGATATACAAAGAACTCAAAAAATTAAATAAGAAATCAAACAACCCAATTAAAAATGGGCTATAGGGGCTGGAGAGATGGTTTAATGGTTAAGCGCTTGCCTGTGAGGCCTAAGGACCCTGGTTCAAGGCTCGATTCCCCAGGACCCACATTAGCCAGATGCACAAGGGGGCACATGCGTCTGGAGTTTGTTTGCAGTGGCTGGAGTCCCTGGCGTGCCCATTCTCTCTCTCTCTCTCTCTCTCTCTCTCTCTCTCTCTCTCTCTCTCTTTCTCTGCCTGTCACTTTCAAATAAATAAATAAACATAAAAAAAAAACCAAAAAAATGGGCTATGGAACTAAATAGAGAATTCTCAAAGGAAGAAATATAGATGGCATAAAAGCATCTAAAAAAAAAATGTTCTACATCCCTAGTCATCAGGGACACGCAGGTTAAAACTACGTTGAGATTCCATCTCACTCCTGTCAGTTTGGCTACCATCATGAAAACAAATGACCATAAATGCTGGTGAGGATGCAGAAAAAGAGGAACCCTTCTACACTCTTGGGAATGCAATCTGATCCAGCTATTGTGGAAATCAGTGTGGAGGTTCCTGAGACAGCTAAAAACATATCTACCATATGACCCAGCTATAGCACTCCTAGGCATATATCCTAAGGACTCATCTCATTGCCTTAGAGATACTTGCTCAACCATGTTTATTGCTACTCTATTCACAATAGCTAGGAAATGGAACCAGCCTAGATGTCCCTCAACTGATGAGTAGATAATGAAGATATGGCACATTTATACAATGGAGTTCTACTCAGTGGTAAAGAAAAATGGAATTATGAAATTTGCAGGAAAATGGATGGACCTGGAAAGGATTATACTAAGTGAGGTAACCCAGGCCCAGAAAGCCAAGTGTCCTATGTTCTCTCTCATATGTGGATCCTAGCTTCAGATGATTGGAATGCTGTGAGAGTAGGAAGAAAACTCAGTAGCAAAGGCCAGTAAGCTAGAAAAGAGATATAAAGTGAAGAGAAAGGAAGGGAGGAGGGTACTTAATAGGATGGTATTGTATATATGTAAGTGGAAGAATAGATTAATGGGGATGAAAAAGCTCCAGTGAGGTCAGGGGAAGAGATTGAGTAAAGGAAGGTGGAGGGAGGGCTAATCCGAATCTAAGAGGATATAAATAAATCATATGGAAACCTTTTTTTTTTTTTGGACAATAGAAGACTCAGGAGCTGTAGATTGTTGTTAGAAAATTTTCAGTGCCAGGGATGGGATACCTTCCAGTGAGATGTTGCCCAGGAAGGTTCCTGATGCCCCCAAAACATTACAGGCCATTGCCGAAGCCCTTGGTTTCCCACCAGGAATAGATGGTAAGACCCTATTGCTGAAGACTCCACATACTTGGGCTTCAAGGCCACTGAGAAATCCTGCTGGAACTGAGCTGATAACCTCCTCCATGTAGACCAGCTGACAGAAAGCTGGAAGAAGCCATTCTGCATGCAGTTCAATGGGAAAGAGAGAAATCACCAGTGAAGATACTCAGCAGTGGACACTGCAAGCCTTATATTTGGCCAGCCAGGCCAAATGAGCCAATGGGTGCAATGGTGGCACGTCTGTCACGGGGGAAACTAGCTGCCCTCTAATTTGACTGGAGGCCTGCTCCATGGGAGGGACTACATCCCTGATACTAAAATCCTAAAACAGGGGTAGTCATGAGTCCTGGGGGTGTAACGTCTGCTGCTTTCTGGCTAAATGTATATACTATGCTCATCAAATTGCCCAGTAAGCACTTCTCTTAATGTTCATTCCTATATATTAATGCTATTCTTACTTTTGGTAGAGAACCTTCTCTTTCCAGATGGCAGTGACCTTGGGATGACTCAGAAGGCATCATGGTGCTGGGAAGAAGTGGCAGGAATGCTCAGTACTACAACATCTCTATCACACTTTCCAAGGCTCAGGGTACATTGTGGAAGAAGTGGCAAAAAGAATGTAAGAGCCAAAGGAAGGGTAGGACTCCTTACAACGTGCTCCTACAGACACAAAATGGCCTGGATATCCATGACCTCACAGTGCCCGACACTACCTACACAAGACCATCATAAGAGGAGGAAAAGATCATGACATCAGAATAACAGAGAAACTGATAGAGAGGAGGAGGGGATATGATGGAGAATGGAGTTTCAAAGGGGTAAGTGGGGGGAGGGAGGGCATTACCATGGGATATTGTTTATAATCATGGAATTTGTTAATAAATTTTTTTTAAACAACTAACCGCCAGGCATGGTGGTGTGCATCTTTAATTTTTATTTATTTATTTGAGAGTGACAGACACAGAGAGAAAAACAGATAGAGGGAGAGAGAGAGAATGGGCGAGCTAGGGTTTCCAGCCTCTGCAAACGAACTCCAGACGTGTGCGCCCCCTTGTGCATCTGGCTAACGTGGGACTTTGGGAACCGAGCCTCGAACCGGGGTCCTTAGGCTTCACAGGCAAGCGCTTAACCGCTAAGCCATCTCTCCAGACCAATAATTTTTTTTTAAAGGCCAGTCTATTGGGCTTGCTTAAAAAAAAAAAAAAAAATAAATAAAAATAAAAATAAAAAAATAAAACAAGAGCCAGTGCACTCCTTTAATCCCAGCACTTGGGAGGCAAAGGTAGGAAGATTGCCATGAGTTCGAGGCCACCCTGAGACTACATAGTGACCTCCAGGTCAGCCTGGGGTACAGTGAAACCCTACCTCGAAAAGAAAAAGTACTTTGGCTTGGTCCTTAAGTTAGCTTAGTTAGGTCCCAACTTCAGTGTATGCACACTCTGTGAGGCTGGGCAAAGTAAATCAAAACACCTCCTTGGGAGTCATGAGTTGAACAAGGCCCGAGACATAAGGCTGGGTGGGCAGACTTGAGTTTCCAACAGCCAGAGTAAAGATCACCTCAAACACCCCAAGCGTTCAGGGGGAATTCCAGAAAAGCATGCTTCAGTAGAATTTCCTTAGATTCGCCTCAAACAATAAAATATAATAATTAATAAATAATTTAAAAAACAAAGCTGAGGGCTGGAGAGATGGCTTAGTGGTTAAGCGCTTACCTGTGAAGCCTAAGGACCCTGGTTCGAGGCTCAATTCCCCAGGACCCAAGTTAGCCAGATGCACAAGGGGGCACATGCATCTGGTGTTCATTTGCTGTGCTGGAGGCCCTGGCGCATCCACTCTCTCTCTCTCTCTTTTTCTCTCTGTCTGTTGCTCTCAAACAAATAAAAATAAACAAAAACAAAAATTTTTTTAAAGCTGATTCCAACGAAACACCCTAATAGAGAAGGCAACATATGAATAAACGTATAGGATCCATTTTGTCCCGCTTGCAACAAAACTTCCTAGACAGAAAAATGTGGCCCCCAACCAATGAGAACTCAGCTAGTTGAGATGCAGAGTGTATCTACATACTGGAATTGGCCAACAAAGACCTGAAGTACCGGTTACAATCACATTTGAAGGGGCTGGGGATATGGCCCAGTGGATAAAGCACTCGCTGCAAAACTCTGAGTGCCTGAGTTCAGATCCCCAGGCCCCACGTAAAGTCTGGAAGTTGTGGTGGGCTTCTGTAAGCACAGTCTACCTACAGTAAGAAGGGAGGTAGAGATGGGAATTTTCCAGAAGCTCATGAAGGAACAGAGTGGTAACAGCGGAACAGCCCCTGCCCCAAACAAGGTGGAAGGCAAGGTCCAAAACCCATGCACAGCTAGCTGAGATGCGCAGATGCCCACAGTCTCACACACACACACACACACACACAAATATTAAAAAAATTAAGAAAAAAAAACAGAGAGCTGGGGAAATGGCTTAGTGATGAAGGTGTTTGCCTGCAAAGCTTAAGGACCCTGGTTCGATTCCTCAGGACTCACGTAACCCAGATGCACAAGGGTGCACATGTGTCTGGAGTTCATTTGCAGTGGCTGGAGGCCCTAGCGCACCCATTCTGTCTTTTTCTCTGCCTCTTCCTCTCTCTCAAATAAATAAATAAATAAATAATTTAATTTAATTTAATTTAAAAAAGAAAAAGGACAGAACTGTCTCAGGTGGTGGGAGCACAGACCAGAGACACAGCTCTATTCACCCACCTTCAGTAGACTGAAGAGTTCTTTAACCCCCCCCCAAAAAAACCCAGCTTGGAGCTGGAGAGATGGCTCAGTGGTTAAAGGTGCTTGCTTGCAAAGCTTGATGGCCCAGATTCAAGTTCTCAGCATATAGTCATGTACAAAATGGTGTGTCCATCTGCAATAGTAAGAAGCCCTAATGTGCCCATATATTCTCTCTCATAAATAAATAAAAAATTTTAAAACTTCATTCAATGATTTCAAGAACAGGTCAGACCTAGTGGTACAGGCCTATAATCCCAGTACTTGGGAGACTAAGGCAGGAGGATTGCAAGTTTGAGGCCAACCTGGGGTATACAGAGTGAGTTCAAGGCCAGTTTAGGCAGCATAATAAAAGACTGACTCAAAATAAAAGGTGGCAGGGCTGGGAGTGGTGGCACATGCCTTTAATTCCAGCACTGGGGAGGCTACCTCGAAAAACCAATAAAAAAATAAGAAATAAAAATAAAAGGCGTGAAGGGAAGGGAAGGTCTTAAGGGGGCGATATTGTATATATGTAAGCAGAAGAACAGATTACAGGGAGGGGAAAGGCCTAAGCGAGGTCAGGGGAAGAGATTGTATAAAAGAAAGGTGGGCGGGGGGAAGGGTCAATCAAAATTCAAGATATTCTGAGTAAAGACATATGAAAATCTACTTTCTTGAGTAATGGCACATCCAGAAGCCATAGATTGTTACTAGAAAATTTTCAGTGCCAGGGATGGGACCTTCCAGTGAGTTGTTGGCCAGGGAGGTCCCTGTTGCCTCCAAAACATTACAGGCTGTTGTCAAGGCCTTTGGTTTCCCTTGAGAAACAGATGGTAAGACTTCATTGCTGAAGACTTCACATGCTTGAGTGGCAAAGTCACTGAGAAATCAACTTGGTGCTAAGCAGAAAACCTTCTCCCTATAGACCAGCCAATTGAAAGCTGGAAATAGCTGCACTGTATGCAGCCTTATGGGAGACAGAAGTCATTAGTGGTGAAAACAGTGGACACTGTAACCCTCAAATTTGGCCAGACAGGCCAAATGACTGAACGAGTACAATAGTGGCATGTCTGCTCTGGGGGAAACCAACAGCTCTCTAATTGGACTGAAGGCCCACTCTATGGGAGGGAATACATGCCTGGTACTGAAAACCTAATCAAAAGCCTATGGCAGGGGAGGTCAGGAGCCTTAGAGGTATAAAGCTTGCTCTTCTCTGGATAAATGCATGTATTACTCTCACCAAATTGTCCTGCAAGCACTACACTTAATGTTCATACTCATATATTAAAGCTACTCTCACTTCTGGTTAGAGAAGCTTCTCTTTTAGATGGTGATGACCACTGGGATGACCCAAAAGGCAACATAGTGCTGAGAAGAAGGGACAAAGGAGTGTCCAGCACTGAAGCATCTCACAGCCTCCAAGGCTCAGGGTCCATTGCAGAAGAGGTGGTGGAAAGATTTAAGAGCCAAAGGAAGGGTACCACTCCTTACATACAACTGTCTGGACAGAATTTGGCCTGGATATCCAAGACCTCGCAGTGCCTAGCAATACCCACACAAGACCCTCATGATGGGAGAAAAAGATGATGACATCAAATTAAAAGAGAGACTAATGGAGAGAGGGAGGGGATATGATGGAGAGCAGAGTTATGAAGGGAGAGGGGGGAGGGGAGGGAAATACCATGGTTTGTTGTCTCTAAGTGTAAAAGTTGTAAATTTTAAATTTCCAGTTTAAAAAAAGTTAAAAAATTAAAAAAACTAAAAGGTCGTGAGCTGGGCGTGGTGGTGCATGCCTTTAATCCCAGAATTTGGGAGGCAGAGGCAGGAGGACTGCTGAGAGTTCCAAGCCACCCTGAGAATACATAGTGAATTCCAGGTCAGCCTGAGCTAGAGTGAGACCCTACCTTAAAAAGAAAAAAAAAAAGAAAGAAAAAAAGAAAAACAAAAAAGTAAAAAGAGGGCTTGGTGTGTAGGTCAGTGGTAGAGCACTCAGGTAACACACGCAAGGCCCGGGGTTTCACCATGAGCACTGTTTATTCTAAACAGCTTTGAGGGTTGGGGAGATGGCTTAGCAGCTAAGGTACTTGCCTGTGAAACCTAAGGACCCAGGCTGTCAAGGTGCTTGCAAAGCCTGTCAGCCCAGGGCTCAGTTCCTAAGTATTCATGTAAAGCCAAATGCACAAAGTGAGAGAGAGAGGCCCTGGCATGTCCATTCTCAACCTCTTGCTTTCATAAATCAACAAAAATATTTTAAAAACTTTTTAAAGATTCATGGAAAATATGGATTTCATGCGTGAACAAAGTAACTCAACAGAGAAATGAATACTAAAAAAACTCAAATGGATACTGTAGAACCATGAATATGTGTGTGTGTGTGTGTGTGTGTGTGTGTGTGTGTGTGTGTATAAAATAAAAAATCACTGGACAGGAGTAACAGCTGATAAGATGCTACAGAAGAAAAGATCAATGAATTTAAAGACAGAAAATATCAACTGGAGGAAAAAAATAGCTGAAAGAAAAAACCAAACAGAGCTCCAGAGACAATAACATACAGGTGTTAGCAGTACCAAAATGACATGACAAGGAAATTAAGAAAAAAGAGAATATTCAAAGAAATCATGGCTGAAAAAAATGTCCAGATTTGATGGAAAAACACAGACATGAAGATCAAAAAAGTTCAGTGGACTCCAAGTGGAAAAACACAAGAGACGGGTTGAGGCCTGGGAAGCAGCTTGGAGGCAGAGGAGCGGCCTAGCACTTTCAAGACCCTGGGTTCCATCCACAGAATTGCCTCTGTCCTGTGGCACTTTTGAGTTTCTAAGCTCCAAATTTGGCCAAAGAGAACATTTTCTTTTTACATCTCCCCACCCCCTCCACACTCGGTTTTCTAGTTAAAGTGCCTGGGGAAGTAGAGGCAAGGCTGAGGGGGGCCCGTGGAGGCAGGACTCCACAGTGCTGTGTGCAGGAAGGCAAGCATCTAGATTCCAGGCTTCCTCTTTGCCCAGCCTGCCATATGGTCTGAGTTCCTTGGCACCTCAGATTTGAGAGCTCCCAAGATGCTGGGAGGTGTAAGGACAGCTTCAAACAGGGCATAAACTCCCAAGAGCCTCACCTGATAGTGTGGTCCCATTCTTCCTAGGTATGAGTCTCCCCTTACCTCACTTCCTCCTTATCCATAGCCCCACTGTGAGCCTTTGTTCTTTTTTTTTAAGTTATTTTTAAAATATTTTTTATTTACTTGCACAGAGAATATGGGTGCACCAGGGCCTTCTGCCACTGAAACAAACTCTAGATGCATGTGCCACTTTGTGCAACTGGAATCAAACTTGAGCTAGCAGTCTTTGCAAGTAAACATCTCTAATTGCTGAATCTCCCCAGCCCTTTGAGTTCTGCTTTTTTTTTTTTTTTCTCAAGGTAGGGTCTCACTCTAGTCCAGGCCGACCCGGAATTCACTATGTAGTCTCAGAGTAGCCTCAAACTCATGGTGATCCTTCTACCTCTGCCTCCCGAGTGCTGGGATTCAAGGTGTTAGCCACCATGCCTGGCTTGAGTTCTTATTTTTACTATTAGTTTTTTTTTTAATTTATTTATTTGAGAGCGACAGACATAGAGAGAAAGACAGATAGAGGGAGAGAGAGAGAATGGGCGCTCCAGGGCTTCCAGCCTCTGCCAACGAACTCCAGACGCGTGCGCCCCCTTGTGCATCTGGCTAACGTGGGACCTGGGGAACCGAGCCTCGAACCGGGGTCCTTAGGCTTCACAGGCAAGCGCTTAACCGCTAAGCCATCTCTCCAGCCCTACTATTATTATTTTTTAAAATTTATTTTATTTATTGAAAGAGATAGAAGTAGGTAGATAGAATGGGCATGCCAGGGCCTCCAGCCTCTGTAAATAAACTCCAGACACATGTGCCACCTTGTGCATCTGGTTTATGTGGGACCCGGAGAATTGAACCTAGGTCCTTTGGCTTTGCAGGCAAATGCCTTAACCACTAAGCCATCCCTCCAGGCCCATTATTTTTATTTATATATGTGTGTATGGTATATGTCATGTGTGTGGAGATCAGAGGAATTTTCTGTATGTACTTCATATAGTTTATATTCTTTTGTTTTTTTTTAAATAGTTTTTGGTTCATTTTTATTTATTTATTTGAGAGAGAGAAAGAGAGAGAGAGAGAGAGAGAGAGAGAGAGAGAGAGAGAGAGAGAGAAAGAGGCAGATAGATAGAGAATGGGCGCGCCAGGGCTTCCAGCCACTGCAAATGAACTCCAGACGTGTGAACCTCCTTGTGCATCTGGCTAACGTGGGTCCTGGGGAATCAAGCCTTGAACCGGGGTCCTTAGGCTTCACAGGCAAGTGCTTAACCATTAAGCCATCTCTCCAGCCCTCGTTTATGTTTGTTTTTAAGGTAGGCTCTTGTTCTAGCCCAGGCTGACCTGGAATTCACTATGTAGTCCCAGGCTGGCTTTGAACTCACAAGCCTCCTACCTCTGCCTCCCGCCAAGTGCTGTGATTAAGGGCGTGCTCCACCCCGCCTGGCTCCTGCTCCATCTTCTTCGAGACACAGTCTGCATCACCGAGTTTTGTTTTCAGTGGCGCAGGAGGACCACATGGTCTCCTACTGAACTCCCGGCTCCTTACAGCACACTCTCCACCCAGCGGCCTGAGCAGGCCTTGGCTCACCTTGAGTGTCCCCCCTGCACTGTGGCTCTTCGGTGCTCCTCTAACAAAAGTCCAGGATCGCTCATGTGATGGACACGGTCCCACGTGGCCTGGCCTGCTTCCCCACAGCCCTGTCCCCAGGCTCAGCCTCCCTCCACCCCTTCAGCGCTGCGCCCTCCCAGGGGGGCCGTTCTGCAGCCTGACTGCTCCTCACCCCCCCCCCGCCCCCGTTCTGAACTGCGCTCAGTCTGACCTCTGACTCCTGTTTGAAGTCTCGGCTGAAATGCTGCTTCATCAGAGCAGTCCTTGCCCCTGCCCCCGCGGGGCCCCACATCAGATCCCCTCCTGATTCTAAAGCCCCTCATCACGTTCTTTCCTGCTCCCTCCAGAGTCCTCATCACAGCTTCCAGCTGGTAAGCGGGACACCATGTCTGTTTACACGTCCGTCCTTGGTAGACTAAACTCTGCAGGCCTGTGCACTCCAAGTCCTGCATGACATCTGACCCTGCCCGCCCAGACCCCTGCTTCCCTCCCCCAACCAGGCCACGATTTCCCTCAGGGAAACACCTCACCTGGCAGGTAAAATGCCAAGTTTCAGGGTGCTTTGCAAAAGAAAGCACCCCCCCACCACCACCACAAAAAACACACTTACACTTTTGTTTTGGTGGGGGCGGGGGTTGTTGGTTTGTTTTCAAGGTAGGGTCTTACTCTAGTCTAGGCTAACCTGAAATTTCACTGTGTAGTCCCAGGCTGGCCTTGAACTCACAACGATCCTCCAACCTCTGCCTTCTGAGTGCTGGGATGATTAAAGGAGTATCCCACCATGCCCTGCTACACTTAGGTTTTACAGGAGAGGAGAAATTTCTTTCTGAAGCTTTGTGACCAGTCAAGGAGCAACTTTAGTAATTTGGGATGAAAATACTTGTGGGCACCCAGCAGAGCAGAAAGTTCTGTGGTTTTTTAAAAAATCCTTTTTATTATTTTTTATCAGTGAGAGAGAGAGGGAATTGGTGCGTCAGGGCCTCCGGCTACTGAATTCGAACTCCAGACGCGAGCGCCACCTGGCGTGTATGTGCGGTCTTGCACACTTGCGTTACCTTGTGCATCTGGCTTACATGGGACCTGGACAGTTGGACATGAATCTTTAGGTTTCACAGTCAAGTGCCTTAACCACTAAGCCATCTCGCCAGCCCAGAAAATAATCCTGGTTTTAAGTCAAGACTCTGTGTACCAGAAACAGGAAACTTCCAAAAAGGGGCCCCTATGTCTCTCATCTGTTCCTCCATCCTGTCCCCTGCAGTTCCATGATGGATGACAGAGTCTGGGCCTCTAGCTTTGTTTTAGTCACTTGTCACTGAAGGCTCCGTAGCAGGAAAGTGGCTGGCAGGGACACCCCACAGTTCCATCTCCCTGCATGAACCCCTGCTGTCTCCACTGTATCCAACCTTGCTCCTCGCTCTGAGGTCACCTTCTCATACCAAAGCCCAGCCCACCTGACTCTTGGTGCTGACCACGTTCTGCCTGGCGGCACCCCATGTCTCTCTTCTCCCACATCAGACATCTCTGACAACCCACCCTGACCTGTTAGGCTAAGAGCCTCTCATCCTTTGGTGGTCAGTGGCTCTGAATTCTCAGTGGTGTCCACTTTCCTAGCAAAGTGTGCTGCTTGATCTGAAAGACGCTGCTGGCTGAGGAGGTTGCTGTGACCCATGCCAACTCACTTCTCCCCAAATCCACTGTTTCTAGGGCATGGTGTCACATCTGTCCCGATAGCCAAGCCAAGATCAACCCTTGGCTGTCCATAATCCCGCTCCCTCCAGGCTCGTAGATGTCACTTTCTAGCACCCGGTTGGCTCTCTGGGCTCCCCTGGCCCTGGTCTCTCCCCGCCTCTGTGGCGCTCCAGCTAGACGGCAACTTGAGGCTCCAGGCCATGCCTTTCTCTCTCTCCCCTTCTCTGTATTCTGGGACCTGCTGCAGCCTCTCTCAGGTTGGAAAAGCCTTTGCCTGTCTCACCCTATATATCCTCCAGGTCTTGGACCTGGATGTTCCCTTCCACGAGGACCAGGGGCTGTCACCTGACCTGCCCCAGTGCCATACTGGATTGTATTGTCTATCTCCGACAGGCCGTAAATGCTGATGGGGACGGGGGTGCCGGGGGACTTGGTCACTCCACCAGTCTGAGATACCACAAAAAAAATTTTTTTTTGAAGCAGGGTCTCACTGTAGCCCAGGGCTGACCTGGAATTCACTATGTCATCTTAGGGTGGCCTAGAACTCACAGCATCCTACTAACTCTTCCCCTTGAGTGCTGGGATTAAAGGCATGTGCCACCACACTGGCCTTGATAAACTTTTAATGAGCGAATTAACTATACAGCAGAATCGGGAGCAGCCCCACCAAAGCAACATCATCACATGTGACAGATGTCACACCAGACAAATGACCTCCTGGCAAAGAAGGAAAGTGAAAGAACAGACTATACACGGCAGAGAAAGGGTTCTTAAGATTGCTCATTTGCACAAGGGCCACAGCCACCATCTGCAGGAGGGGAAGTCCCTCCCACAGCCTCCAACATCGCAGAAAAAGGTACTTTTGAAGAAATTCAAGGCTCGAGAGATGGCTCAGTGATTAAAGGTGCTTGCTTGCAAAGCCTGTAGGCCCAGGTTTGATTCCTCAGCACCCACGTAAAGCCAGATGCACCAAGTGGCACATGCATCTGGAGTTCATTTGCAGGGGCTGGAGGCCCTGGCATAATGATACTCTCTGTCTGCCTCTTTCTTTGTGTGTGTGTCTCCCTCTCTCAAATAAATAAACCATATATATATATATATATATATATATATATATATATATATATTTGGTTTTTTGAGGTAAGGTCTCACTCTAGCCCAGGCTGACCTGAGATTTTTTTTTTATTTTGTTCATTTTTAATTTATTTATTTGAGAGCGGCAGACATAGAGAGAAAGACAGATAGAGGGAGAGAGAGAGAATGGGCGCGCCAGGGCTTCCAGCCACTGCAAACGAACTCCAGACGCGTGCGCCCCCTTGTGCATCTGGCTAACGTGGGACCTGGGGAACCGAGCCTTGAACCGGGGTCCTTAGGCTTCACAGGCAAGCGCTTAACCGCTAAGCCATCTCTCCAGCCCATGACCTGGGATTTAATATGTAGTCTCAGGCTGGCCGGAAACTCATAGCGCTGCTCCTACCTTGGCCTCCTGAGTGCTGTGATTAAAGGTGTGTGCCACCACACCTAGGGGAGAAAGAGAGAGAGAGAAAGAGAAAGAGGCAGATATATAGAGAGAATGGGCACACCAGGGCCTCTAGCCACTGCAAACAAACTCCAGATGGATTCATCCCCTTGTGCATCTGGCTGACGTGGGTCCTGGGGAATCAAACTGAGGTCCTTAGGCTTCTCAGGGAAATGCCTTAACCATTAAGCCATTTTCCCAGCCCCCACCCCCAAAAAATGTTTTTTAAAACTCTGTATAGAGCCTGGCATGATGCTGCCCACCTGCCTTTCCAGCACTCAGAATGCTGAGGCAGGAGGATTGGCAGCGCAGAACTAACCTGGCTTATACAACAAGAGCCTATCTCAACAAAACCAAAACCCCTGTGGCTATGGCATCTCATGGGGTTCTCTGGTCACAAACACTCTTGTGTCCTGTCACAGCTCGCTGCTGGAGGAAACAGTGTCCCATATGACACTTGGGGAAGGAGACTGTCAGCGAGCACTGGCTTCCTGTGGAATCACCCGAGCCTGCCTTCGCCCTGCACCACGCCTCTCATGCCAGCACATGTGTATGCTGGCTCCTAGGTGCCCACCCGGTGAGGTTGTACCGGTGGTGGTCTTGGTGGCCCCTGCTATAGTCCTGTATTTGAATATAGGAATTCTTCCTTGGCTTCCCATTGAATTTCTGTCTCTTGTGCATGCACATGCGTTCTTTCTCTCTCACACACACATACACACCTGGAATTAGCTATGTAGATCAGGCTGGCCTTGAACTGGTGGTGAGCTTCCTGTTGTTGCCTCCGGAGTGCTGGGATTATAGGCATGTACCACCCATTATACATATAAAACACCAAACACCTGCCTGAAGCTCACATCTGTCCTCTGCCCATCTGTCTGGCCTCATCTTCCACTTCTCACTCCTCTACAGAGTGGCCACATTCAGCCTTGTTATCAGGCAGCTTCCTTCAGCCACAGGGCCTTTGCACATGCTGCCTCCTTTGCCTGGTCTATATAACCAGCCCCCTCTTGCTTTGTCTCTAGCCTCGTTTTCAGCTTTCAGGTGCCTCCTAATATCCCAGCCCAGGGATGCTGGCCAGGCCTCTCCACTGCATATTTATGTGACCCCTGCTCCTCTCCCGTGGGGCTGTGTCCACTTATACACATGACTGGGCCTGTCATCCCATCCCTGAGTATCTCAGGGTATGGGCAGTCTCCCCCAAGGCGAGGCAGGATGATACGCAGAGAGCTCACCACCCCCCACCCCGTGTTCTGAGGAATGCCTATTTTTAAAATCAGGGAAGTCTTAAAATAAGCGTAGCAGTCTTTCCTTTTCTAGGGTGGGGAGGAAGTTTGAGGTTCACAAAAACAACCTCTGTGTGGTTCACTGGCTCAGGTGTATTGGGGGAACGAGTGGCCCAGGTCCCCCCAAAGCTGTGCTCTGCCCTCACTCTGCTCATCCTTCCCTGTAGTATCAGGCACCGACTGGAAACTGAGGGAGAGATGATGCTCACGGGAGCGGCAAGATGGAGTCTGCCACAAGGGAGCACTTCAGAAAGTGCTCCCTTAGAGCTCTGTGCAAAGCCCTTTGTAAAAGATGTAAAAAATGGAAAAGATGGCTTAGTGGTTAAGGTGTCTGCCTACAAAGCCAAAGGACCCAGGTTTGATTCCCCAGGACCGACATAAGCCAGGTGCACAAGGTGGGACATGTTTCTGGAGTTCATTTACAGCAGCTGAAGGCCCTGGCATGCCCATTCTCTCTCTATCTACCTGCTTCTCTCTTTATCTCAATAAATACAATCTAAAAATTAAAAACAACAAACAAACAATGTGTGAAGCAAGCCCACCAGATGGGGGCCTGAATTGATTCCATTTGCTCATACAGACACCTGGAACAGAAAGGTCAAGTGATTTGCCCCATGTCACACAGTCAGGGAGAAGCAGAGCTGGGACTCCAATCTAGGCTGACCAGACAGCATACCTTCTTCCTACCTGACCCTAGCAATCACAGTCCAGCCCCTGGCAGGCTCACAGCTAAAGCTCATGTTGGGTACAGTACCGGGGACAGTCGACATTGTGCTTTTCAGACCCTGCCCTAGCAACCCTGACACATACACCAGTGGCCAATGCTAGCTCCTAGAGATGAATGAGTCTTTCTACTGCCCATCTTATTCCATTCCATTTCCTACAGAGCTGAACAACCATCAGGGCTCACCAATGGGTTGGATTGAAAGACATTGGTGTGGGGAGGGACCACGCCCTCGCCGCTTCCCTAGGGGAAGCAGAAGATGACATTCAGAGGGCTGGAAGTTGGGTCCAAAGAAGGTGACATCAGCCATGTCACCTGGGGGCACACGCTGTACTATTTACAAAAGCAGAGAAAGCCAGGCATGGTGGTGCACGCCTTTAATCCTACCACTAAGAAGACTGAGGTAGGAGGATCATCATGAGTTCAAAGCTACCCTGAGACTACATGGTGAATTCCAGGTCAGCCTGGACTACGGTAAGATCCTACCTCGGAAAATAAAAAAAAGCAGAGAAACAAGGGTAGCTCTGCAGTTGGTAGCTAGGAGCTGTCACTAGTGAAATGCAGTCCCCCAGCCTGTGTCTTGGTGACACGTGCTACAAGCTGACAGGACAGCGCTCAGGCTTCCCTCTTTTCTGCGTCCTGAGGCAGGATAGAAAGATAGGGAAAATAAGCCGGGCATGGTGGTGCACACCTTTAATCCCAGCACTTGGGAGGCAGAGGTAGGAGGATCACCGTGAGTTCGAGGCCACCCTGAGACTCCTTAGTGAAATCCAGGTCAGCCTGGGCTAGAGTGAGACCCTACCTCAAAAAAACAAAAACACACACACACACACACACACACAAAAAGAAAGATGGGGAAAATGAAGGAGGCATGAGAAGGGAAAGACACCCCTAGCCTGGGACCTAGCTTGCCTTTCCTGCTGGCGTAGAGTCACGGGACTTGAACACATCTAATGAAGTGGTGATTTTGCTTAATGTGTATTTTCCTAATGATGTTAGGAAAACAAATGAGCGCTGCTTATGTAGGGCCAGGTTTGTGACACTGAGTTCCACTGAGTGAGAGCGCACCCCTCTCTCATGCCTAAATCTGTATAAGCAGTGTATCTCATAAAGCCATCTTACAATTTTACTTACTCTTTAAGATAAGAAGTACACCAGCTCACAGATTCCTACTCGATGTTTAAACTTATATATTACATCCTTTAATGAATGGTACCTTTGAAGGCCACAGGGTCATGCTGACAGCTGCTGTAAAGACTCCTGACAGTGATTCAGTCAAGAAGCACAGGCCTGGGGCTGGAGAGATGGCTTAGCAGTTAAGTTGCTTGCCTACAAAGCCTAAGGGCCCAGGTTCGATTCTCCAGATCCCATGTAAGCCATATGTACAAGGTGGCGCATGCATCTGGAATTCATTTACAGGGGCTGAAGGCCTTGGAGAGCTCATTCTCTCTCTGTTTCTGCCTCTCTCTCTCTTTCTCAAATAAATAAATAAATAAACTATTTTTTAAAAAAAGAAGCTGGGCTGGAGAGATGGTTTAGCAGTTAAGCACTTGCCTGTGAAGCCTAAGGACCCCGGCTCGAGGCTTGGTTCCCCAGGTCCCACGTTAGCCAGATGCACAAGGGGGCGCACGCGTCTGGAGTTCGTTTGCAGAGGCTGGAAGCCCTGGCGCGCCCATTCTCTCTCTCTCCCTCTATCTGTCTTTCTCTCTGTGTCTGTCGCTCTCAAATAAATAAAAAATTTAAAAAAAATAAAATAAAAAAAGAAGCACATGCCCATGTCTTGGGGGATCCTGTACTGCCCTTTTCCTTTATGATGTGTCCAGAGACTTAATAAACTCACTATTTTTTAATTTCAGGATTATTTTTATTTCTTTATTTGAGAGAGTGAGAAAGAGGAAGAGAGACAGGGAGAGAGAGAGAGAGAGAGAGAGAGAGAGAGAGAGAGAGAGAGAATGGGCACACCAGGGCATCCAGCTGCTGCAAATGAACTCCAGACACATGCACCAGTTTGTGCATCTGGCTTTACGTGGGTCCTGGGGAATCAAACCTGGGTCCTTTGGCTTTGTAGGCAAGCACCTTAACCACTAAACCATCTCTCCAGCCCAAACTCACTAGTTTTGCTTGCCTCTGGCTCATTCTGACCACCTTTCCCTTGCACAGTCATGCATCCAGATTTCCCCAAGCGGCGGTCCTGCCGAGCACCTCTTCAGGCTGCTGGTGGCAACGCTGGGCTGCAGCAGTGCCATCCACAGTTCCACGCCCTGACTATCCCAGCTGCAGGTTGGAATCACCTGGAAACATTCCGCAGAGCCCAGGGCCTCGTACCTGCTTGGCAAGTGCTCTACCACTCAGCCATGGAGCGTGTCACAACCCAACCTCACCTGGCCCCTTTCAAGAGCCTTGATGAACCCCTATCACAGACTTCCAGCTCCCGACCCCTCCGTCTGGGTGTGGTGACTGTCAACCTGAGGCTGCAAACCAGCGCCAGACAGGAGACACAGCTGTGTCTGGAGCCTCTGGAGGAAGTGAGCAAAGGGTGAGGCTGGCTTAGCACACCTGGCTCCCAGACTCTGGGTGGCATGTGCACCTGTCTTCACTGTGGCATAAAGGCAGCAGCTGTCCTCTGGTGCCCTGCTCATGTTTGCAACATGCCATCAGGCATAATCCCTGCCACACCTCTGCAGGCTAGAGTTATTGTTCCCATTTTACAGAAGCAGAAACTGAGGCACAGGGATGAAGGGCCTGGTAAGGGGCCGGCGTCCCTTGGAGCCAAGCCCATCTTATTGGAACTGGCTACTTCGAATCAGATCTGCACTGCTTCCCCCACAATACCACTGTGGAGGCCAGACAGCTGACGGACTGGGAAAGCAAAGCTCTGTGAACAAGCATTTCCAAACCCAGTGCGCTGGGTAAGGGGCAGCCACGAGGGAGGGAGCGTGTTCTGTGACCAGGAAGTGGCTCATCTGCCCCAAGGTGTCCTGGCTCAGCTTCTCAACAATGCGGACAGCCTCCAGCCCAGGCCCCCAAGATGTGTCCTGGCTTGGTTGTTGCCTTTCAAGCTCCACTTCCCCTGTAGGCCCTGTGCTCTGGTATAGGTGGTGACAAGGCGTAATCGCACCCTGAAACTGTCTGGCTTCATTCTGACTCCAGCCTCGGCTGACCCCACGGAAGGCCTTGCTGCTGACTCTCATGAGCAGGCCTTCGACTACACCTAATGACTACAATGAAAATGTGAGTGTGAGAACAATGGTCCCAACACACCGACTTCCGTCACCCGCCACTCAATGCCTCCTTGTGTCTCCAGTCCACTTATGTCTATTACAGCCATAATCAAAGGCTGTAGACAATTCCCCATCTTACTTTGTCCCTAGTTACATGTGTCAGACCTCTGTGGGTTCGTGGCCAAGAAACTTCCCATGGAGTGATGGTGTTATTGCTCTGTTCCTCACTTTCATGTATCCCCGATTCTAACACCTCGTTCTCACACTGGAATGTCTCTGAATCTGTTTGGTTTTAGCTTTTTAAAAAATATTTATTTTATTTATAGGAGAGAGAGAGAGGCAGATAGAGAATGGGCATGCCAGTCCCTTTAGCCATTGCAAACAAACTCCAGATGCATGTGCCACCACCTTATGCATGTGTGGGTTATTGGGGAATCAAACCTGGGTTCTTAGGCTCGGCAGGCAAGTTCCTTAATTGCTAAACCATCTTTCCAGACTGGTTTTGACTTTTTGAGACAGGGTCGCATGTAGCTCGGGCTGGCCTCAAACTTGTTATATAGAAGAGATTGACCTTGAACTTCTAACCTTCCTGCCTCCTTCCTGCCTCCACCTCTCAAGTGCCAGGATAATTGGCATGTGCCACCAATGCCTGGCGATGACTTCTGAACTCTGGATGTGCCTTTCAATGACTCCATTTCAGCATGTGTTAATTACGTCCCTGAAAATGGTGGCAGCAAACATTGATGCATTTGTGATCAGCAGATAACGAGCCTAGAACGTTTGATGGCCAGGTTCCTCCACCCCCTCTGCAGTAGATGACCAGGCAGCAACCTGGACTAAATAGCCACTGTCCTGTTTGACTCTGAACAGCTGCAGGGGTTGAACCATCCTGGGACGGTCACCTGAGAGCTGGCTCACGGCAGTACCTGTACAACAAGCTTTAGGTTTGCTTGACTTGACCAGGTAACTGCGAGTGAAGGATGCGTGCGCCTTGTTTCCGCCCGCCTTTCTTCCAGGCCACGCTTGAAGCTCAGGAGCGCCTCACAAGGAACCAGGAGAGACCTCACTATCACCCTACTTTCCTGCTGACCCCTGTCCCCCTCACCTCACTGCTGCCCTCTGCATCCAGCACCGCCTTAGACAGCCCATCCTGGCCAGTTGTCAGCCTTGACAACTGATGGCCCCAAACACAACCCACCCACGCTGCAGATGTCTGAGACAGAATCTACAGGCCAATGACACAGGAGTCGAAGTGTCTGCTTTGAGTCAGGCTGGACCCACGTCCCATTTCTTTTTTCTTTTTTCTTTTTTTTTTTTCAAGGTACGGTCTCACTCTAGCCCAGGTCCTGGAATTCACTATGGAGTCTCAGGGTGGCCTCGAACTCACAGTGATCTCCTACCTCTACCTCCCGAGTGCTGGGATTAAGGTGTGCGCCACCACGCCCACATCCCATTTCTGCTGCTCCCTGCTGTGTGATCCTGAGCAAGTGGCTTTCAGGCTCTGTGCTCAGGTCTTTACTGCAAATGGCATTCAGGGACTGTTGTCTTGCTGGATCCCCCCAGTAGGCTAGGTGGTTAAAAAGGCTTTTCATCATTTCCTGTATGTGGAAATAGGCGGTGGCGGAGGGGGTGCGGTGGGGGTGAGTGTCAAATGACTTGTGGTTATTTCCCTACAAAGCTGGGATTTGAACAGTGGGCTCCAGCTTTCAGGCCCCTTAACATCCTTTAAATCTCAGGCCTTTCACACACTGAGCCACCAGAGAACTTTACCTTGTCTTCACGGGAGGCCATTTTCCTGCTCTCCTGGGATCTGGAAAACAAGAGGACAGTGGTCAGCTCAGTCACCCTACTTTCACTATCGACTGGGGGCTTTGCAATCTTTTCTTCACAAAATGGTACAAAGCTCAGTGTGCATGGAAGGACACGGATCCTGGTAGACACCCCAAAGATTTGAAAACACTCTAGAAAACAGTGTCACAATGGCCAGAATGTGGAAACAACCCAGTGTCCACCAAGGAGGAGGGGACAAAGAAATGTGGGTGGCAGAGCCACACAATTGAATATGATCCAGCCACGAAAAAGCCACTAAAGTTCTACAGTGTGTATAAACCTTGAAAACACTATGCTGAAGGAAGACAGATACCACACATCACACCCTGAGGCCAGTATGTTGGCACATGCTTATGATCCAGGTACACAAGAGGCTGAGGCAGGAAGATCACAAGTTCAAGGCCAGGGGCAGGGCACATAGCCCAGCAGTTAAAGGCTCTTGCTTACAAGTTCAGGGCCAGCTTGGGCTACACAGTGAGGCCCTGTCTCAAAACAAACTGTTGGGGAAGGGAAAGATGAGGAATGGTTGGTCCATAGGAATGGGGCTTCTCCTGGGATATGAGAATATTCTGGAACTAGACACAGATGATAGCATAATAGTTGCAAAGTGTACAAAAAAATGACTCCATTTATGCCACGTGCATGTCAAGGACCACGTCAAAGGACAGACAGACATTGCACCGTGGTGTTGGGGTGGCTCTGACGAGCAGGGAGTGTTATATATGTCGTCTGTGGGGTCTGCTGGGCCATGGGATGCTTGAGCGGACCAGCAGGATGACCCAGCCATGTGAAAAAGCACACTTTTAAAGAGTAAATATAAACTTTTAAAAAGTTTATTTGAGAGAGTAGGGCAGATACAGAAAGATTGCACCATGACCTCCAGCCACTGCAAATGAACTCCAGACGCATGCACCACCTTGTGCATCTGGATTGTATGGGTACCAGGGAATGGAACCTGAGTCCTTAGGCTTTGCAGGCAAGCACTTTTAAGTGCTAAGCCGTCTCTCCAGCCTAAAAGCATTTTTAAAGTCCATGGGACAGCCCAACTCTTCTCAGGGTTATCCTTGGGAGAAAAGGAGAGATTCGGGTATGTGGGTTGATTCTCTTTGCTTCCGGAAAGTCTGAACTTTTATAATGACTATGTGTGACTTGAAAACTTATTTTTAGCATAGATGAGAGAGGCATGTAGCAGAAAATTTAAATAATACAAAAAGATACATGACGACCAGCCAACCTCCTCTACCCCTGGCCTCCTTCCCAGAAGCAGCCACTGGGACCGGAGTCTAGGCAGCTTCCGGGCTAGTCTCCGCCTTCAGAGGCGCACACAAGGACATTTCCACCCCTTCACCCTTTTTTTTTTTTCATTTTAGGTTTTCAAGGTAGGGTCTTGCTCTTGCTCTAGCCCAGGCTGACCTGGAATTCACTGTGTAGTTTCAGGTTGGCCTTGAACTCATGGCAATCCTCCTGACTTGGTCTCTTGAGTTCTGGGACTAAAGTGTGCACCACCATACCTTGCTACTCACTTTTTCCTGTTTTATTTATTTATTTGTTAGGAGAGAAAATGGGTGTGCCAGGGCCTCCAGCCACAACAAACAAACTCTAGACACATGCACCACCTTGTGCATTTGGCTTTACATGGGTACTGGAGAATCGAACCTGGGTTGTTTGGCTTTGCATGAAAGCGTCTTATCCACTAAGCCATCTCTCCAGCCCTCACTTTTTTTCTTAATCAGACTGGAGCACCATGCCTCAGCCCAACACCACTCTGAACTTTATTTCCTTTACAATGTGGCAGACACAATCATGACGCCCAGAGGTGCAATGCTCTGGTCCCTAGAACCCAGGAGACTGTCACCTTGCGCCTACACGTGTGATAAGTTTATAATCATGCAAGACGGTGGACTGCAGGGGTGGACCTGCTGTACTCAGAAGGGCCTAAGTGGAGGCATGAGGGTGGAGGAGCCTGCAGAGGCCACACCGAGGGCTTTGGAGGCACAGGGGGGTCCGACGCCCATTGTGCAGTGCCCACAGAAGCTGGAGAGGGCAAGTAGACAAGCCCACCCTTGAGGAAGGCAGTCCCTCAGTTTGGGTCTTGGAGACCAACTGTAGGCTTGTGATTCGCAGAACTGCAAGAGACACAGGGGCTGTTTCAAAGCACCAAGTTGGTGGGAGTGCTCCAGATGAAGGGTCTCTCTGTAGTGCCCAGGACTCCCCGCAGGCAGAGGAGTAGTCACCCTGGGTATGTCCCAGTCTTTTCCTGCCCCAATCCTCTAAGGAGTAACTCTACACACCTTGTGTTAGTTTTATAAATAACAAAGTAGGGGCTGGAGTGATAGCTTAGCAGTTAAGGCACTTGCCTGGGAAGCCTAAGGACCCAGGTTCGAGTCCCCAGAACACACATAAGCCAGATACACAAGGTGGTGCATGTGTCTGGAGTTCGTTTGCAGTGACTGGAGGCCCTGGCTTGCTCTCTATCGCTCTCTCTTAAACAAATAAATAAAGCGCACGCCTTTAACCCCAACACTCGGGAGGCAGAGGTAGGAGGATCGCTGTGAGTTCGAGGCCAACCTGAGACTCCATAGTGAATTCCAGGTCAGCCTGGGCCAGAGTGAGACCCTACCTCGAAAATCCAAAGCAAAAAATAAATAAAATATATTCTTTTAATCTTTCCAAAGTAAGCAGGTTGACTGACAGCAGCTTTGGCAGCCAGCAGAGTTCTGTCCTGTGTCCCCACACAGCCCGAGAGGTTTCACCCTGTCCTCAAGCAGAACCAAAGTACTGGTAAAGGGAAGAATTAAAAAGGCATGGAGAGGCTGCAGAGATGACTTAGTGGTTGAGGCTCTTGCCTACAAAGCCAAAGGACCCAGGTTTGTTTCCCCAGGACCCTTGTAGGCCAGATGCACAAGGTGGTACCTGCATCTGGAGTTCATTTTCAGTGGCTGAAGGGGCCTGGCGTGCCCATTCTCTCTCGATTGACCTCTTTCTCTCTCTTTCTCCAATAAATAAAATAAAATTTTAAAAATAATTTTAAAAATAAAAGCCCTGGGGCTGGAGAGTTGGCTTAGTGGTTAAGGCATTTGCCTGCAAAGCCAAAGGATCCTGGTTCGACTCTCCAGGACCCATGTAAGCCAGATGTACAAGGGGGCACATGCATCTGGAGTTCGTTTGCAGTGGCTGGAGGCCCTGGAGTGCCCATTCTCTCTCTCTCTCCCCCCCTTCTCTCTCTCAAATAAATAAATAAAATATAAAAAATAATAAAATAAAAGCCATGGAGATGGCCTTCCTTCTCAAGCAGGAGAAAGGCCCAGCTTCACCCCTTCAAGGGACAGTTTCACACTCCCACAAGCAAAACCATAAAACACAGTGCCTGAGGGACTGCAGAAAGTTCATCCTGCTGGGGATAAATGTTCTAAAATGACTCATAGTGGGCTGGACAGATGGCTTAGTGGTTAGGGCCATCAAAGCCAAAGGATCCAGGTTCATTTCCCCACTACCCAGTAAAGCCAGATGAACAAGGTAGTGCATGCATCTGAAGTTTGTCTGTAGTGGCTAGACGCCCTAGCATGCCCATTGTCTCTCTCTGTCTATTTGAACCTTCTCTCCAATAAATAAATAAAA
This sequence comes from Jaculus jaculus, assembly GCF_020740685.1. Lineage (NCBI taxonomy): Eukaryota > Metazoa > Chordata > Mammalia > Rodentia > Dipodidae > Jaculus > Jaculus jaculus. The sequence goes on from NC_059114.1 coordinate 22,558,251, forward strand.
TATTTAAAAAGACATCTAGTAATAAGTGCCTCAAAAAGAAACTGTAATTCAAAGCACTTATTTCAACTGATATATTTCAAAGAACTCATTAGGGGCTGGAGAGATGGCTCAGCAGTTAGAGACACTTGCTTGCAAAGCCTGACAGCCAGGGTTCCATTCCCCAGCACCCACACAAGAGGCACAAAGTGGTCCATACAGCTGAAGTTCATTTGCAGTGGAAGGAGGCCCTGGCGTGCCAACACACACACACACACACACACACACACACACACACACTTCCTCCCTCTCTCTCTTAAAAATTTGTTGTTGTTGTTTTGAGGTAGGGTTTTGTGTTAGCATGGGCTGAGCTGGAATTCACTATGTAGTCTCAGAGTGGCCTTGAACTTATGACAATCCTCCTACCTCTGCTTCCCTGGGATTAAAAAAGTACATGCCACCATGCCCAACTCTTTTTGTTTGTTTGTTTGTTTTTTGAGGTAGGGTCTCACTTTAGCTCAGCTGACCTAGAATTCACCCTGTAGTCTCAGGGTGGCTTCAAACTCATGGCGATCCTCCTATCTCTGCCTCCTGAATGCCTGGCCATATTTTACACTTTTTTTTTTGCTAATATTTAAAAACATAGAGCCGGGTATGTTGCCACATGCCTTTAATCCCAGCATTCGCGAGGCAGAGGTAGGAGGATCGCCGTGAGTTCTAGGCCACCCTGAGACTAGAGTGAATTCCAGGTTAGCCTGAACTAGAGTGAGACCCTACCTTGAGAAACAAAACAAGAAAAAAAAAAGTGTACAATCTGGGCAACAATGTTTCTAGCACAGCTGGACAATATGGCTAAACCACTCTGGAAAAGCCCCACTTTGTGGGGACAGCTGCAGAGGTCAGAGGAGGAAGGACATGCTGAGGTCTCTGCAGAGCTGTAGAAAGACTGCTTTTAAGCAACCAGAAGTGAGAATTGTGGAACCCTGAGGTTGTAGATGCCATTCCTATTTGCACCAAGTTATTGAACCCTTTTCTCTGTGCCAGACAGTGTGCTGGGCTCAAGAGAACTCAAGGACACACATGAGTGGGACACACACGCACCCAGCCTGGGCTGCACCAGAACAGCAATGCAGCAAGACCAAGAGACTCCTGCCCGTGGAGTGGCCAGACTTCTCAGGAAGTGACATTTACGAGCTTTCCTGCAAGTCACAAGAAGACTGTGGGGAAGAGCATCCTTGGGAAGAGGAAAAGCATGTGCTAATAAGGCCTCTCAAGAGCCTAGAACTTGAGGAAAGAGTAGGCGGGGCCAGGGGGATGTGGGCAGGATATGACAGCCAGGGGTCTGGGCTGGTGAGAAATGCTGAGAATGTAGGGTGGGGGTACGGGGGTCAAGACATGGAGGATGGTGGCCTGGATTTGAGCCTCAGAATAGGGTTGCAGTGACAGACTCCGATGTGCTCAGGGCGGAGCTGCTGCTGGCCTAGACAGCGTGGAGGTTTGGAACAGCAAACGAAGGTCTGGTCACAGGCTGGAGTAGACCTTAGTAAGGGAAGTTTCCTTGTTGCTAAACCTGAGTCAGGGAGGGCTGGGGGAATGCCAAGCAGTTCTGGAAGTGTGCAAGACTTAGTGCTAAGATGTGCAAAATCCAATGCATACCAGCCTTTATGCCAAAGGTGACCTAGGGCCGAGTGGGTTGCTGCCCCGAGCCTTCACCTTACTCACAAAGTCTAGAGTGGCTGGTAGGACTATCTGGAAATACTGAGGACCTGGGAGAGCTCCCACCAACCTGTTAAAGGGGTCCAAGACACAAGTGCTTCTGGAAGAGGCAGGGAGGGGCAGGGATGAGCCCGGAGGAGGCAGGGCTCCATAGTGACCCTGGGCAGAAGCCGAGTTAAGCCTTTCCCCTGGTCAACTCTCTTGCTTTCCCAAGCGGTCCTGTGAGGTACGCACCATGGAGCAGACAAAGAAACTGAGGTACGGAGAGGTAGGGTCCCATAGTTATGTCAGCAAGAGCCCAGCGCCAGGGTGTAGGCACCTGCTAGGTGGAAGGCTGGGGTTCCCAAGAGGGGCCCACAGGATGAATGCGCCTTCTCTGCTCTGGAGCTCCCTGGCCCCAGCCCACTGTTCATCTCAGCACCCTAGACCAACAGGTGGGATTTTAAAGTGCTTCCAGAACACTCTCTGCTGCCTTGGATGTCCTCCTGGTGGGATGGGGGGCAGGCACCTTCCCACCTCCTCTTGGGGGTACCAATGTCACCAGTGTTGTCCCCCTTCCCTCCCGCAGGGGGTGGGGAGTACGAGGGCTTGGGGCTTCACAGACCTGTCGCGAGTTCTGGCTGCTCCTCTGCTGCCCAGCGACTGTCTTCACCTGCAGGAGAGAGACAACGGTGTCACCTCCCACACCTGTGGCTGCTGCCCGGGTGATGAGTGGGCTGGCGCTAGGGCATCTGGTCCTGCTAAGCACCAGGGAGGGACAAAACCCGGGGGGCCGAGGGTCACAGGTCCCCGCAGGCAGGCTGGGGTTCCCCCGCCCTCCCCCGCGCCCCAAGCAGCGACAGGCCGAGGGCTGCAGCGCGGGTCCCGCGGTGGCCCAGGAGGGACCGTGCGCAGGAGGGCCTGGGGCTGCACTTACCCCGAGGCCACCCCAGGGACAAAGGTCCCGCCAGGGAGCCGATCGCGACTCACGAGGATCGCTGCGGGGCGGGGAGGGAGGAGCCGGGGAAGGCCTCGCTTCCTGCCTCCGCCCAGGGCGCAGCCCCTCCGGCCTCCAGGCCTCCCCGGCCCGGGGTCCCCCGAGATGGAACGAAGGTGGGGGCAACTTTGCAGGCCTCGGGGGTTCCCAGATGGAGCTGAGGCTGGAGAGAAGAAAGAGGGGGGGGGGCGCCCTGCTCAAGGGCTGTGCTTGACCTGGACTCTAAGCCCAGTCTCTCCCCTCGGTCCTTGACCCCTGGTCCCAGACTCCTCCCTCCAACCCATCTCTCCGCTCGGGTGTGCATTTGGGGCGGTCCCAAATCCTTCCACACTGGCCAGGACCCAGTGGCCTAAGGGACATAGATTGTTTCTCGCACAGCTTAGGGGTAGGGGGCCAGCACTCTAGAGTGGCTCTTTTGGGGCATGCTGGCAGGACAGAGCGGGTGCCCTCTGTAGGCTCTCTGCCTTGTCACTGCTCTGAGATTCCTGAGCCTCTGGGCTCCCCGCTGTACCCACCCCCGCTTGGCCCTCCGCCCTCCTCCTCCCTCTGTCCGCAAAGACCCCTGTGCTTACTGGAGAGAGGTCCCTTCCCACCCTGCTTAGTTCTTCCCTGAGACTGATCCCAGAGAGATTAACAAGAGAAGCGTTGGCTTGGTAACTCTAGTCGTGCGTGAGGATCTTCTCCAGAGTAATCTTGGGAGGAATATGTCCTAAACTGGTGAAGGAATACCAGGAAAACATGACTCTGGGGGCTGTGGAGTCAACTCCAGAGATGTCAGTCTCTTTCACTGTGGGATGATGTGAAGCCCCAGGGAAGGGACTTAATGACCAGTCTCCACGCTCCCGGCCATGCCCCCAGCCTGGCACCAGAAGGAGGCCCTTCTTGCTTGCTGACAAGGGGGACACAGCCAAGTGACCTTGCTGTTACAGTTCTTCTAGTGAAGTCAGCTTCAAATCATCAATATGCAAATCTTACCTACCTTTAATGCCTTCATTTCATCAAATCCACGCGCTGGGCACAAGCCTCCCTCACGGATTCTTCACTATATGCGAATGCTCCCCTCCTCCTTTTAAGACAACAGACCCACCACAGGTACCATCTCATGGAGTGGATGCCACGGGCTTCTTTCTACCTGCTCTGCTTCTGTGCTGCTGGGAGGGGATTGCTCTCCTCAAACCGTTTTGATCTAGTCGCCTGACTTCTCACTTTGTGTGTGTGTGTGTGTGTGTGTGTGTGTGGTTTTTCCAAGGTAAGGTTTTCTAGTCCAGGTTGACCTGGAGTTCACTATGTAGTCTCAGGGTGACCTTGAACTTGCGGCGATCCTCCAACCTGTGTCTTCTCACTCATTTTTTGCTATTCCAGCCCGTAAGGTGGTCTGATCCATTTTAAAACTCAGCCCCCAGACTGGAGAGATGGCTCAGTGGTTAAAGGCACTTGCTTGCAAAGCCCGGAAGCCCAGGTTCGATTCCCTAGCACCCACATAAAGCCAGATACACAAAGCAGTGCATGTGTCTAAAGTTCGTTTGCAGTGGCAGGAAGCCCTGGTGTGCCTATTCTCTATCTTTATCCCCTCCTCTCTCAAATCTCTAAATAAAAACGTTTTAAACAATCCAAAAGAGTCAGCCATGGTGGTGCACACCTGTAATTCTAGGACTCGGGAGGCAGAGGTAGGAGGAATGCTGTGAGTTCAAGGTCATCCTGAGACTACATAGTGAATTTCAGGTCAGCCTGGGTTAGAATGAGATCTTACCTTGGAAAGCCAAAAATAAATAAAGGAAAATAAAAAATTCAGCCCCCTTATGTTTTTTGAAAATATTTTTTATTTATTTGAGAGAGACAGAATGAGAGTATACCAGGGCCTCCAGCAAACAAACTCCAGACACATACACCACCTTGCACATCTGGCTTTACGTGGGCACTGGGGAATCAAATTTGGGTTGTTGGGCTTTGCAGGCAAGTGCCTTAACCACTGAGCCATCTCTCAGTGTGTGTGTGTGTGTGTGTGTGTATATATATATATATATATATATATGTACATATATATATATATATATGTATATGTATATGTATGTATAGTTTTTCAAGGTAGAGTCTTACTCTAGCCCAGGCCGACCTGGAATTCACTATGTAGTCTCAGGGTGGCCTGGAACTCACAGTGATCCTCCTACCTCTGCCTACTGAGTGCTGGGATTTGCCACCATGCCTGACCTCTCTCTCTCTCTCTCTCTCTCTCTCTCTCTCTATATATATATATATATATATATATATATATATGTATATATATACACACACACACACACACACACACACACACACACACACAATTTATTATTTATTTATTATTTTCAAGCAGAGAGAGATAGAAGATACACAGAGAGAATGGGCATGTCAGAGGCTCCAGCTACTGCACCTCAACTGCATAAGTTAGTAAAGGAGTATTGAGCCTAGTAAGAGAGGAGTGCCTATAATGGTTGCTACTATGCAACAAAGTAAGCAAAGAAGTGCACAGATTGGAAAGGAAGAAACTATCTCTTGAAAATGAAGTGATTATTTACCTGGGAAATCCAAGAGAACAGACAGACAACTGTCTGGCCCTTTCTGGATACTGAATGAAAGACAAGGGAACAACTTTTGTTCTCATAGAACTCCCACCCCAGTTAGAGAAGTGAGGCCAATGGTTCTTAAGGCAGAGTACTCTGGGGTCCTCAGAAAAAAATCCAAAAGGGCCATAGACTTGAAGGGGAAAAGAAATCCCATTTTTACTTTCATTAACTAGTATCTGAAAGTTAGTGTTTTCTTCACTTGTGAATGTAGATAACAAACCAAAGTTGCGTTTGTAATACCAGTATTTTATCATTGATGAGATTAAGAACATTGTGAAACCGCAATAGGCAGATATTTTAAAGTATGACTTGTACGTATCACTACTTCAAAACGGTAGTAGTTATGAATCAGATGTTAGTTCCCATAAGCAATGCTCACTAGGAACTTCATGTATTTATCACAATTTAAAAAATAATTCAGGGGGCTGAAGAGATGGCTCAGCAGTTAAGGCACTTACCTGCAAAGCCTAATGATCCAGGTTCAGTTCCCTAGTACCTACATAAAAAGCCAGATGCACAAAGTGGCACATGCATCTGGAGTTCATTTGCAGTGGCTAGAGGCCCTGGTGGGCCCATTCTCTCACTCTCTCTCTGCCTCTCTTCTCTCTGCTTGTAAACAAATAAATAAAAATGTTTTATTTTTTTTTAATTTTTTTGGTTTATTTTTATTTGTTTATTTGAGAGTGACAGACAGAGAAAGAGGCAGAGAGAGAGAGAGAGAGAGAGAGAGAGAGAGAGAATGGGCACACCAGGGCTTCCAGCCACTGCAGACGATTTCCAGATGCATGCGCCCCCTTGTGCATCTGGCTAGCATGGGTCCTGGGGAAATGAGCCTTGAACCGGGGTCCTTAGGCTTCACAGGCAAGCGCTTAACTGCTAAGCCATCTCTCCAGCCCTAAAAATGTTTTAAATATAATTCAGGCCAGGGGTATAGCCCAGTGGTAGAGCACTAGTCTGTAAAAGTGACTTAGCCCAGGGAGCTGTCTCAGTGGATAGTGCTTGCTACGAAACTCTGAGTACCTGAGTTTGGATGTCAGGTAAAAGCTAGAACCTGTGATGGGTTTTGGTAATCTCAATGTGCCTATACCTAGAAGGGGGACAGGGGCAGGAGCATTTTCTAGAAGCTTGTGAATGGAGTGGTGCATAGCAACCAGAGACCAGGCCTCAAACTGAGGTGGAGGGTGAGGTCAGACCCCAATGTCCTGGCCTCCACACACACACACTGTGGCACATGCATGCTCACACTCACACGCATACCATAGCAATTAATTTAAAAAGGCAAAAAGCTGGGCAGGCACTCTGAGACTACTGAGTGAATTCCAGGTCAGCCTGGGCTAGAGTGAGACCCTACCTCAAAAAAAAAAAAAAAAAAAAAGCTGGGCACGGTGGCTCATGGGGTCATGCTTTTAATTGCAGCACTTGGGAGGCAAAGGTAGAAGGATTGCTGTGAGTTCCTGACCAGCCTGAGACTACATTGTGAATTCCAGGTCAGCCTCAAAGCCCTCCCTTCCTCAAAAGAATCCCAAGACTACTGGAGATGTAGTTGGTAAAGTGCTTGCTTAGCATACACGAAGCCCTGGGTTTTGTTTCTAGCACCACATAAGCCAGGTTTGGTGGCTCGTACCTATAATTCTAGCCGTTGGAGGTAGAAGCAGGAGAATGAGAAGTTCAAGGTCATCCATCCTCTGCTACATAAGGAATTCAAAGGACCAGATTGAGCTACATGCAACCCTGTCCAAAACCTAACATCAAAACTGTATTTCGAGCTGGAAAGATGGCTTAGCAGTTAAGGTGGTTGCCTGGGAAGCCTAAGGACCCATGTTCAGCTCCCCAGATCCCATGTAAACCAGAAACACCAGGTGACGCATGCACAGCTTGTGCACGCACACAAGATAACACACGCATCTGGAGTTCAACTGCAGTGGCTGGCAGCCCTGGTGTGCCAATTCTCTCTCTTGTTCTCTGTGTCTCTCATAAAAAAAAAAAAAAAAAAAAACTGAGCTAGAGAGATTGCTTAGTGGTTAGGGCATTTGCTTGCAAAGCCAAAGGACCCAGGCTCAATTCTCTAGGACCCGTGTAAGCCAGATGCACAAGGTGGCATATGCATCTGGAGTTTGTTTGCAGTGGCTGGAGGTCCTGGCATGCCCATTCTCTCTATATATATCTGCCTCTCTCTCAAATAAATAAATATATTAAATTGTTTTTAAAAATGTTAAAAACCTGCATTTCAAGATGTTTGATTTGTGGCATTGCTCTGAGAAGAGGCCCTGAGACTTGCTGTCTTGTCAAAGGCCCCAGGTTACAAACATTAGGAACTGAGTTAGAGGAAAGGAGTTGTGATTTGTGCAATGCCAATTTGGTTCTCTTACACAAAGGACTCCCTGCCCCTTCACACCTCTTACCAGCAGAGTGCCCAGCTTGCCTGAGTGCCAGTCACCATCCCAGGAGCTCCTTGGCCTCCTCCAGCATGCATGGAGCTTCTCAAGGAGAGCTGAGCCTGGCCCTGGTGGGTGTGGGAGGGACTGTCCCTGCTGCAGAGTTCCCGCACGGCGGGAAAGGCTGACTCTGCAGCCTTTGGTTTCTCCATGACTGAGTTGTCAGCTCAGTTGCTCGGCCACTTCCCTTCCTAGGGCACAAGCCAAGTCCTGGCTCTGGAAGAATGTAAGTAGCTATAAAGAAAGAGAGAGAAAGCAGGCCGTGGTGGCACACGCCTTTAATCCCAGCACTTGGGAGGCAGAGGTAGGAGGATTGCCGAGAGTTCAAGGCCACCCTGAGACTGCATAGTGAATTCCGGGTCAGTTTGGGCCAGAGTGAGACCCTACCTCAAAAAAACAAAAAAAAAAAAGAAAGAAAAAGAGAAAGAAAGAGAGAAGCAGATGAGATTTTTAGCCTCAAGTTATATCTGCTGTCTGGCTCAGAGGGACCCTCCCCAGCAAATGTGATTATCTACAGTAGTGACAGCCACATGACCATATCTGTATGAGGCTTGGGGACTTATGTAAACATGCTGATGCAGAGTGGCTAGAGCTGGGGGAGTGGCTCAATGGTGGAGCACTTGCCACCACGCCCAGTCCCAGTTTCTTATTTTTAAATCTTTATTTATTATTTCCAAGGAGGGAAGGAAAGAAGGAGAGTGGGAGAGAAAGAGAGAGAATGGCATGCCAGGGCTTCCTGCCACCGCAAACCAACAACGTCATGTGCTTCTTTGTGCATCTGGCTTTATGTGGGTACTGGGGAATTGAACCTAGGCCAGAAGATTTGCAAGCAAGTGCCTTTAACTGCTGAGCTATCTCCCCAGCTCCATTTTTTTTCAAGGTTCTCACTCTAGCCCAGGCTGACCTGGAATTCGCTATGTACTCTTAGGCTGGCCTTGAACTCATAGGTATCCTCCTACCTCTGCCTCCTAAACGCTGGGATTAAAGGCATGTGTCACTATGCCTGGCTTCAGCTTTTTATTATTTTTATATTTTTTATTATTATTATTTTATTTTTGTTTTTTCAAGGTAGGGTCTCACTCTAGCCCAGGCTGACCTGGAATTCACTATGTAGTCTCAGGCTGACCTCAAACTCACGGTGATCCTCCTACCTCTGCCTCACGAGTGCTGGGATTAAAGGTGTACATCACTATGCCCAGCTTAACTTTTTATTATTTTATTTAATTTTTTATTTGCAAGCAGAGCGAGATATAGAGAAGAGAGAGAGAGAATGGGCATGCTAGAGCCTCCAGCCACTGCAAATGAACTCCAGACACATGTGCCCCTTGTGCATCTAGCTTATGTGGGTCCTGGGGAAGGGAATCGAACCTGGGTCCTTTGGCTTCACATGCAAAATGCCTTAACCATTAAGCCATCTCTCCACCCCCACTTTTTAATTTTTTTATTTATTCATTTTTCACTTTTTTATTTTTATTTTTTAAAATATATTTTATTTAGGGCTAGAGAGATGGCTTAGTGGTTAAGCACTTGCCTGCGAAGCCTAAGGACCCCGGTTCAAGGCTCGATTCCCCAGGACCCACATTAGCCAGATACACGTGTCTGGAGTTCGTTTGCAGGGGCTGGAGGCCCTGGTGTGCCCATTCTCTCTCTCTCTCTCTCTCTCTCTCTCTCTCTCTCTGCCTTTCTCTATCACTCTCAAATATATTTTATTTATTTATTTATTTGAGAGAGAGAAAGAGGTAGAGAGAGAGAGAGGATGGGCACACCAGGGCCTCCAGCCACTGCAAGCAAACTCCAGATGCATGCGCCCCCTTGTGCATCTGGCTTACGTGGGTCCTGGAGAACTGAACAGGGATCCTTTGGCTTTGTAGCCAAACGCCTTAACCGCTAAGCCATCTCTCCAGCCCCACTTTTTAATTTTTTAATGTGGTACAATACACAGGACATGAGCTGGGTGTGGTGGAAGGGGGCACCCCAGCTGTGTTTGTTCAAGTCTGAGCTGTCAGTGTGTGGTAGGTTGGTCTCTCTTTCTTTCTTCCTTCTTTCCTTCCTTCTTTCTTTCCTTAAAAAAAATTATTTATTTATTTATTTGCAAACAGAGAGAGATAGAAGAGTGAATGGGCACACCAGGGCCTCTAGCTGCTGCAAATGAACTCCAGATTCATGTGCCACCATGTGCATCTAGCTTTACATGGATACTGGGGAATCAAACTAGGGCCACTGGGCTTTGCAGGCCGGCGCCTTAATCACTGAGCCATCTCTCCAGCCCTTTTTCTTTCTTTTGAGACAGGCTCCCATGTAGCCCAGGCTGGCCTTGAACTCTAGAGCAGAGAATGACCTTGAACTACTCAATCGTCTAGCCTCCACCTCCCCCAGTGTTAGGATCACAGGCGCATGTCGCCCACCTTGGGCAGTAGGTTACAGTGTGGACCTGGACACAGGTGGTGTTGAAAACCTGGGCCAGGCTGAGATCCCTCGCTGAGGCTGAGTCTGGTGGGGCAAGTGTGGGAGACGCTGTGCTGGGGCCAGTGTGGAAGGAGCAAAGCCCATAGCAGGAGGGGAGCCCTTGGGCCTGATGTACATAGTGAATTCCTTGGGGGTCAGTCCCCACTGGTCTGGGCTCTTCCTGCTTGGAAACAGCAGGGCTTCACACAGGGCGGAGTTCACACAGGCAGCCTCGGGTTCGCACTCCCCTCCACGGAGCCGGTGGCAGCACCTTGTTCCACCTGCTGGTCACTAGTGGAAATGATTCTCAACTGCTGCTTTTGGCCTGGCCTACTGATGCTCCTCCCAGTTGGGTAGTGGAGGCCCTAGGGTGACTCCCACCTTCTTTCTACCCAGAAGAGACCCAAGCCTTCCTTGGATATGCCACCAACTGTTGTAGGACGGGGCAGGTGGCTCTCTGCTCTGAGGGAGGGCTAGCCTTCACTAACGAGGGTGATTGGCTCAGCAGAGGACAGCTGGAGCTGGACAGCGCCTGGGTCCTGGGAGAGGCTCAGTCACTTCTTTGTGGCTGGCAGAGGACGTCCAGCCCTGCTGCACTTGCACCTGGGTTGGCTTTGGATCCGCTCAACGTCCACTTCACTCTCTTGCGTGTGAAACTCACCCGTGCCAGGGGTCCTGTTTGGTGAAATACTCAAGGTGTCCCCCTCTACCACCTGAGGTGGACATGGGACAGAAGGGCCATAGACGATGGAGGGCTCTGCAGATGAGGAGGTCTAAGGCCTTGCCCCTCAGGGCTGTGGACTACCCCCTCCTGCCCATCTGGTTTTCTTCCTTCCTTCATTCCTTCCTTTCCTTTTTTCTTTCTTGCTTTTCTTTCTCTTTTTTTCTTGAAGTAGGGCCTCACTTAGTCCAGGCTGACCTGGAATTCACTCTATAGTCTCAGGATGGCCTCGAACTCATGGCGATCCTCCTACCTCTGCCTCCCAAGTGCTGGGATTAAAGGTGTACACCACTGCACCCAGCTTTTTCTTTTTAACTTAAAAAATTATTTATTTATTTCTTTGAGAGAGAGAGAATGGGTGCGTCAGGGCCTCCAGCCACTGCAAACTAACTCCAGATGCATGCGCCCTCTTGTGCATCTGGCTTCTGTGGATGCTGGGGAATAGAACCAGTGTCCTTAGGCTTTGCAGGCAAATGCCTTAACCGCTAAGCCATTTCCCCAGTCCCCCATCTGATTTTCTGTGAGCCTGGAGAGGGAGGAGCCTCACCTTCAAGGGTTTGGAAGAGAGCGATGCGATCCCCACAGTCCCTGAGAGAAGAAAGGTGTTAACAGGGTGTCCCCACCATTAGGAAATACAATGTCACATCTGCCCTTTAATCCCAGCACTCGGGAGGCAGAGGTAGGAGGATCATGGTGAGTTTGAGGCCACCTTGAGACTACCTGGTGAATTCCAGGTCAGTCTGGGGGGTGGGGTGGGGGGAGACGTCACATCTTCTCATCCACAGGAAAGAAGGAGAACCAGCTAGCTCAGTGTAGCACGTGGACCACAAGACCACGTCCCCCTTGCGTGACACACTCCACCAGCAAGGCTCCACAGCCTTCCCGAACAGCCCCATCAGCTGGGGATTTAAGCATCCAAACAGACAAGGCTGCGGGGTATTTTACATTCAAACCACCACACCATACTGATGTCCTAGACGTGGTGCTCAAGCTGGGCCTGTGATGATGCAATGCTGCCTGACCCACACCCCCACCATCTCCTGAAGGCAAGATCAACCCAAGGCTCCTTGGCCCGAAGATTGTACTTCACTTGGAGCATGCTCACCCTGGCTTAGTTCTGGAAAGTAACAAATACACTTCCTCCTTACATAGGTCGGTCTGACCGGTGTTTTCTGTTTCTGAGTTTACAACCCCAAATGAGCTTCTCCTTAGAATGGCCTGGACCTCCTGTTAAACCAGTGTGTCATTCAAGGACATGTGCCTCAAGGGCACCTCAGCCTTCCTTTGGAAAAGCCCCTGGGGACAGCCCCTTCTCCCTCCCCCCCCCCCCCAGCAGACAGTGTAGTTATGGGGAGCATTCTAAAGCACAGCCCCTCCCTCCTCCTCCAGCTGCCAGAATTAACTAGCAGAGGCGTTAAATTCTCACAAATCCCTCCTGAGCAACAGCAGTTAACAGCCTGCAGCTGGGATGAGAAGAGCTGACATCACTGGCCAGGGCCCAAGAAAAGACCTATATATATGATGGTCAGGCTCATGTCCTATTTGGTGCAAAATTCAGCAGGCCCCATAGCTGGCCTCCCAGCTCATCACCTCCATGTGCCTGGAACACCTGGCACCAGCTTAGCCCATCCTCCAGGACACAGAGGCAGTCTGGTCCCTGTTACACTGGAGGAGGGGTCTGTCCATTCTAAGGGCAAGAGGTGCATTCCTGAAACCCTGCTCGCCTGGCACATGGTAGGGAGTCAATTAGTGTCAAGCAAATGGACATCACATGCACGGCTTTCTCCACCTCATTATCTCTCTTGCTCTCTCTCTCAGATAAATAAATTAATAAAATATTTAAAAAAACACTAAAAAGCAGGGTGTGATGGCACGCGCCTTTAATCCCAGCACTCGGGAGGCAGAGGTAGGAGGATCACCATGAGTTCAAGGCCACCCTGAGACTACACAGTGAATTCCAGGTCAGCCTGGGCTAGAGTGAGACCCTACCTTGAACCCCCCCCAGAAAAAAATGTTTGTGAGGGAAGAACCTGGGGCCATGCTTTTTAAATTAGAAGACCCTTATTAGCGTGTCCTCAACACATCTCAACATGCACACAGAGATATACAAACATGGACGCAAATACATGAGAACACCGGGAATGGAAGACTCCAGAGTCTTAGTCTGGAAATGGCCAGCCTCCCACCGTCCCTGGCTGGACCTGCTCGATGTGGCCCGGAGTCCACCCTGCCTGAGCCCAGGTCTTCAACGAGCCATCAGAGGGCCGGTGAGCCCAGCCGATGGCTCCGTGGTTGAGCACTGGAAACGGGTGGTGCTCTCAGAAGGGCAAGCTGCTCCAAACTAACAAGATGAGATGCCGTGACCCTGTGACCAGCCAGCAGCTCGATGGGCCTGTCCCAAAGACACCAGGCCTGTTACAGGATAGGTTGTACCTGCAGGTTGCTCACCCTGGCCTTCTCGTGAGGTCACAGGCCAGAACCTGCCCCATGTCCACCAGCTGAAAATTAGAGAATAAACAATCACACCCTTGTCCCGATGACCAGAGGCTGGCAGAGGGCAGGACGGCCAACCCTGATATGGAGCAGCCTCCAAAATGAACCACGAAGCTTGGATGTGAGGCGGAGTGAGATGTCTGTATCCTGTTCTTCCCGTGGGGGGGCAGGTGGGGGGTCTCAGTGGTAGAGCTTTTGCCTACCTTACTTAAGGCCTTGTGTTCCAGCCCCAGCACTGTCCCTCGCTCTAGCTGGAGAAATTGCTTAGTGGTTAAGGCACTTGCCTACAAAGCCAAAGGACCCAGGTTTGAGTCCCCAGGACCCATGTAAGCCAAATAGATGCACAAAGGGGTACAGGCATCTGGAGTTCATTTACAGAGGCTGGAGGCCCTGGCACACCCATCCTTTCTCTCTCTCTCTCTCTCAATCTCAAATAAATAAATAAAGAAAAAAAATGGATCCAAAACAAACCAATTGCGGTAAGGAGTTGAAAAGTACTTATGTGGGCATATTTCTGAGGGAAAGCCCAAATATGTCCTCTTGCTGTATGGCCATCTATCATTTGCTCTTTGTTTAGTTTTGAGGCAGGGTCTCATGTAGCCCAGGCTAACCTTGAACTCCTGATCTCTCATTTCTGCCTCCTAAGTGCCAGGATGACAGGGGTGTACCACCAAGCCTGGCTTTGATCCCTGCCTCTTGACTTTAAAAATGAGGCTGAAGAGCTGGCTTAGCAGTTAAGGCACTTGCCTGTGAAGTCTAAGGACCCATGTTTGATTCCCCAGATCCCATGTAAGCCAGACACACAAGGTGATGCATGCGTAAAGTTGCACATACACACAAGATGTCACATGTATCTGGAGTTCGATTACAGTGGCTGGAGGCCCCAGCCCACCAATTCTCTCTCTCTCTTTCTCTCTCTCTCACATGTGCTCTTGCTCTTGTTTTTGCTCTCTCTCATTTAAAAAAAAAAAATGAATTGAGGCTGGATATGGTGGCTCATGCCTTTAATCCCAGCACTCGGGAGGCAGAGGTAGGAGGATTGCTGCGAGTTCAAGGCCACCCTGAGACTCCATAGTGAATTCCAGGTCAGCCTGGGCTAGAGTGAGACCCTACATTGAAAAACCAAAAAACAAAACAAAAAAAAATCACTCACACAGGCTGGGCTTGGTGGTTATGACTTTAATCCTAGCACTCAGGGGGGCAGGGTAGGAGGATTGCTATGAGTTCAAGGCCAACCTGGGGCTACAGAGTGAGATTCAGGTCAGCCTGGACTAGAGTGAGGCTCTACCTCGTAAAACAACAACAAAAATCACTCATAGCCCTGAGCTGTACTTGGTCGGCCACAGCCCTGCTCTAATGGACATCTCTGAGGTGTGGGTCACATGATAGGTTGCCTAGGCCACTTGCCAGTGACTTGAAGGCCAATTTTTGTCAGATCCACTGACTCTTCACTTGAGCTCATGCAGGTGTCTGACAAATAAACTTTGGACATCAGGAAGCCAAAACCCTCCCTCAGGTACGAACGTGGCCACTGTCTGAACATTTGTTTCCCAAAGAGCCGGGAAGATGGAAGATACCTGTGCTGACCACTGATCACCTCACCTCCACATGCCCTGCACCTTAGCTCATCCATCCACTCCTGAATTCACCCCGCTTCTTTTCTCCTCTGTCCTCCGGAAGGAGAGCTGTGGACTTGAGTCCTTGTCTCCTCACAGCTGGTAACCTGGCAATGAATCCCTCTGCAAAACCGCTCATGTTGGTGATTGGCATCCCACACGTGGGCAAAGCAGGCGTGGTTCTCACGTATATACAGGAGGACGGGTGCAGAGGGCAGGGTAGACGTCAGCTGGACTTCTCTAAGTATCCCCCGGTGTTTTGTCCACTGCTGACGTTAAAACCAGGTGAATGTTTTAAATGTGAGCATAAAATCAAAATTAAGGTAGTTTAAGAAGCAGGATGAAGCCAGTGAGCCTGGTTGCTTTGGCATAATCTTTCCACCAAAATATATATATATTATAACACAAGAAACACCAAAAATCAAGACAGTATAAATCCACCAAAAAGTATTAATGCATCAGAAATGACCTCCACTGAGAATGAGTTAGAGGAAATGCCTTAGAAAGATTTCAAAAGCATGATTATAAATATGTTCAAAGAACTAAAAGAAGAAATCAAAGGAAGCAAAGAAGACACAGGATGCCAATTTAATGAAATAAAGAGGTCAATACTAGACATAAATAAGGAAATAGAAATAATAAAGAAAAACCAGTTAGAATTACTAGCAATAAAGAACACAGTTAATGAAATTAAAAATAAAATAAAATAAAAAACTCTGTAGAAAATCTCACCAGTAGAATAGGTGAAGGAGAGGACAGAATATCTAAGCTAGAAGACCAGGTGGTAGATCTAATACAGTCCAACAAAGAGAAAGACAAACTTATAGAAAAGTATGAGTGGGAATTTCAAGATATTTGGGACACTATGAAAATATCAAGTATAAGAATTCAGGGCATAGTAGAAGGAGAAGAATATCACTCCAAAGGCATAGTTGGCATCCTCAACAAAATCATAGAAGAAAACTTCCCCAAATTGGGAAAGAGGTGCCAATGCAGATACAGGAATCCTTTAGAACACCAGCCAGACAAACCATGGAAAGAACCTCTCCTCGCCATATTATAATCAAGCTACCAAACATACAAACCAAAGAAAAAATATTGAAAGCAGTCAGAGAGAAAAATCAAGTTACATACAAAGGCAAGCCTATCAGGATTACAGCAGATTACTCAACACAAACTCTAAAAGCCAGAAGGGTGTGGAGTGATGTATTCCAAGTTCTGAAAGATAACAACTGTCAACCAAGGTTACTTTATCCTACACAACTATCCACTCAAATAGACGGAGAAATAAGGACATTCCATGACAAAAGCAGGCTAAAGGACTATTTGAAGACAAAACCAGCTCTACAGAAAATACTTAAAAGAATCCTCCATGCTGAGGAAAAAGAAAAGCACACATATAAGGAACCAGGAAAAAATAAACAATACTCAAATACTAGTTAACACAAGAGAGCAAAGGTAAAACCGGAAGAACTACAAAAAAATTAGCAAAAGTGAATACACATCTTTCAATAATATCTCTTAATATCAACGGCCTCAATGCCCCAACCAAAAGACATAGGTTTTCAGACTGGGTTAAAAAGCAGGATCCTGGCTGGAGTGATGGCTTAGCTGTTAAGCACTTGCCTGTGAAGCCTAAGGACCCTGGTTTGAGGCTCGATGCTCCAGGACCCACATTAGTCAGATGCACAACGGGGCGCATGAGTCTGGAATTCATTTGCAGTGGCTGGACGTCCTGGCATACCCATTCTCTCTCTCTCTCTCTCTATCTGCCTCTTTCTCTCTCTCTCAAATAAATAAATAAAAATGAACAACAACAACAAAAAAGTAGGATCCTTCTATTTGTTGCCTCCAAGAAACCCACCTTTCTACAAAGGATGGACACTATCTTAGGGTGAAAGGTTGGAAAACAGTGTTCCAAGCAAATGGACCTAGAAAACAAGCAAGAGTTGCTATCCTAATATTTGACAAGGTAGACTTCAGTCCAACATTAGTTAAGAAAGATAAGAAAGGCCACTTTATATTGATTAAAGGCACACTACAACAGGAGGACATTACAATCCTAATCATATATGCACCTAACATGGGGGACCCCAAGTTTATCAAACAAACACTATTAGAACTAAGGTCACAGATAACACCAAACACAGTGGTAGTGGGTGACTTCAACACCCCACTCTTATCAATTGACAGGTCATCCCGGGAAAAAAATAAACAAGAGGCATCTGGATTAAATGAGGTCATAGAAGGAATGGACCTAACAGATATATACAGGACATTTCATCCAAATGCTGCAAAATATACATTATTTTCAGCAGCACATGGAACATTCTCTAAAATAGATCATATATTGGGACACAAAGCAAATCTTAACAAATTCAGGAAAATTAAAATAATTCCTTGCATTCTATGGAATCAATGGAATCAAACTAAAAATCAATAGTAAGAAAGGCTATAGGCATACACAAAATAATGGAAATTAAACAACACGTTACTAAATGATGAATGTGTTAATGAAGAAATCAAGAGGGAAATCAAAAAATTTTAGAGTTAAACGATAATAAGAATACAACATACCAAAATCTCTGGGACACAATAAAGGCAGTTCTAAGAGGTAAATTTATAGCTTTAAGTGCCTATAATAAGAAATTAGAAAGGTTACAAGCAAATGAGCTAATGCTTCACCTTAAAGCCTTGGAAAAAGAAGAACAAGGCAAACCCAAAATCAGCAGATGGGAAGAAATAATAAAGATTGGGGCAGAAATTAATGAAATAGAAACTAAAAAAAAAAAACAACTCAAAGAATCAATGAAACAAAGAGTTGGTTCTTTGAAAGGATAAACAAGATTGATAAACCCTTAGCAAATTTGACCAAAAGAAAGAGAGAAGAGATACAAATTAATAAAATTAGAGATGAAAAAGGTAACATCACAACATATGCCAGAGAAATTCAAAAAATCAAAGGGACATATTATAAAAGCATATACTCCACAAAGTATAAAAATCTGAAAGAAATGGATGATTTCCTTGATTTATATGACCTACCTAAATTAAATCAAGATGAGATTAATTGCTTAAATAGACTATAACCAGCATGGAGATCCAAACAGTTATCAAAAATCTCCCAACTAAAAAAAGCCCAGGCCCTGATGGATTCACTGCTGAATTTTACCAGACCTTTAGGGAAGAGCTAACACCATTGCTTCTGAAGCTTTTCCATAAAATAGAAAAAGAAGGAATTCTACCAAACTCCATCTATGAAGCCAGCATCACCCTGATACCAAAACCAAGCAAAGATAGAACAAAAAAAGAAAATTACAGACCAATCTCCCTCATGAACATACATGCAAAAATTCTCAAAATATTGGCAAACAGAATACAAGAATATATCAGAAAGATCATTCACCCTGACCAAGTAGGCTTTATCCCAGAGATGCAGGAATGGTTCAATATACGCAAATCAATAAATGTAATACATTATATAAATGGATTGAAGGACAAAAATCACATGATCATCTCATTAGATGCAGAGAAAGCGTTTGACAAAATCCAACATCCCTTCATGATAAAAGTCCTACAGAGACTGGGAATAGAAGGAACATATCTCAATATAATAAAAGCTATTTATGACAAGCCTACAGACAACATATTACTAAATGGGGAAAAACTAGAAGCTTTCCCACTAAATTCAGGAACAAAACAAGGGTGTCCACTGTCCCCACTGTTATTTAATGTAGTACTGGAAGTCTTAGACATAGCAATAAGGCAAAAGACACACATAAAAGGGATACAAATTGGAAAGGAAGAGATCAAGTTATCATTATTTGCAGATGTCATGATTCTATATATAAAGGACCCTAAAGACTCTACTAGCAAACTGTTAGAGCTGATAAAAACCTACAGCCATGTGGCAGGATACAAAATAAATACACAGAAATCAGTAGCATTCCTATAGGCTAACAACAAACACACAGAGGATGAAATCAGAGAATCACTCCCATTCACAATTGCATCAAAGAAAATAAAGTACCTTGTAATAAACCTAACCAAGGTAGTAAAGGATCTCTATAAGGAAAACTATAAAACACTCAAACAAGAAATTGCAGAAGACACTTAGAAGTGGAAAAACATCCCTTGTTCCTGGATGGGAAGAATCAATATTGTGAAAATGTCTGTCTTACTAAAAGCAATCTACACATTTAATTCAATCCCCATCAAAATTCCAAAGCATTCTTCATGGAAATAGAAAAAAACAATCCAAAAATTCATTTGGAATCACAAAAAACCTCGAACATTTAAAATAATACTGAGCAATAGAAGTAAGGTGGGAGGTATCACCATACCTGATTTTAACCTATACTACAGAGCCATAGTAACAAAAACAGCATGGTACTGGCACAAAAGCAGACATATAGATCAATGGAATAGAACAGAGGACCCAGATGTAAGTCCAGGTAGCCACCTGATATTTGATGAAAATGCCAAAAATACTCATTGGAGAAAAGACAGCCTCTTCAGCAAATGGTGTTGGGAAAACTGGATATGTATCTGTAGAAGGATGAAAATAGATTCTTCTTTCTCTCTTCATGCACAAGAATTAAGTCCAAATAGATTAAAGACCTTAACATCAGACAGGAAACTCTAAAACTGCTAGAGGAAAAAGTAGGGGAAACCCTTCAATATATTGGTCCTGACAAAGACTTTCTAAATACAACCCCAATTGCTCAAGCAATAAAACCACTGGGATCTCATGAAATTACAAAGATTTTGTACTGCAAAGGACACTGTGAAAAAAGCAAAGAGGCAACCTACAGAATGGGAAAAAAATCTTCGCCAACTATATATCTGATAGAGGATTAATATCTAGGATATACAAAGAACTCAACAAGTTAAATAATAAGAAATCAAACAAGCCAATTAAAAAATGGGCTATGGAGCTAAATAGAGAGTTCTCAAAGGAAGCAATACAGATGGCATATAAGCATCTAAAAAAATGTTCTATGTCCCTAGTCATCAGGGAAACGCAGACTAAAACTACATTGAGATTCCATCTCACTCCTGTTGGATTGGCTACCATCATGAAAACAAATGATTATAAATGCTGGTGGGGATGTGGAAAAAGAGGAACCCTTCTACACTGTTGGTGGGAATGCAATCTGGTCCAGCCATTGTAGAAATCAGTGTGGAGGTTCCTAAAACAACTAAAGATTGATCTACCATATGACCCAGCTATAGCACTCCTAGGCATATATCCCAAGGACTCATCTTATTTCCTTAGAAGTACGTGCTCAACCATGTTTATTGCTGTGCAATTTATAATAGCTGGGAAATGGAACCAGCCTAGATGTCCCTCAACTGATGAGTGGATAATGAAGATGTGGCACATTTATACAATGGAGTTCTAATCAGCGGTAAAGAAAAATGAAGTTATGAAATTTTCAGAAAAATGGATGGATCTGGAAAGGATTATACTAAGTGCGGTAACCCAGGCCCAGAAAGCCAAGCACCGCATGTTCTCTCTCATATGTGGATCCTAGCTACAGATGATTGGGCTTCTGTGTGAAAAGGAATAAACTCAGTAGCAGAGGCCAGTAAGCTAAAAAAAGAGATACAAAGGGAAGAGAAAGGAAGGGAGGAGGGTACTTAATAGGTTGGTTTTGTATATATGTGAGTAGAACAGATTAACGGAAGTGAAAAGGCCCAATATATGGTCAGGGGAGGAGATTGAGTAATGAAAAGGTGGAGAGAGGGCTAATCAAAATCTAAGAGGATATAAATAAATCATATGGAATCCTCCGGTTATGAACAATGGAACACTCAGGAGCTGTAGATCGTTGCTAGAAAATTTTCAGTGCCAGGGATGGGATACCTTCAGTAAGTTGTTGGCCAGGGAGTTATATTTTTATTTATATTTTTTATTTATATTTTATATATTATAGGCCATTGCCGAGGCCCTTGGTTTCCCTCTTGGAATCAATGCTAAGACCCTATTGCTGAAGACTCCACATACTTGGGCTGCAAGGCCACTGAGAAATCCTGTTGGAACTGAGCTGATAACCTCCTCCATGTAGACCAGCTGACAGAAAGCTGGAAGAAGCCATTCTATATGCAGTTCAATGGGAGAAAGAGAAATCACCAGTAAAGATACTCAACAGTGGACACTGCAAGCCTTATAATTGGCCAGCCAGGCCAAATGAGCCAACAGGTGCAATAGTGGCACATCTGTCATGGTGGAAACCAACTGCCCTCCAATTGGACTGGAGGCCCACTCCATGGGAGAGAATACATCACTGATACTAAAAACTTAAAACAGGGCTAGTCATGAGCCCTAGGGGTATAACATCTGCTGATGTCTGGATAAGTGTATATACTATGCTCATCAAACTGCCCAGTAAACACTTCTCTTAATGTTCATACCCTTATATTAATGCTACTTTCACTTTGTGTAGAGACTCTTATCTTTTCAGATGGCAGTGACCTTGGGACAACTCAGAAGGTATCATGGTGCTGGAAAGAAGTGACCAGAGTACCAAGTAACATCTCGATCACACCTTCTAAGGCTCAGGGTCTAATATGGAAGAGGTGGCAGAAAGAATGTAAGAGCCAAAGGAAGGGTAGGGCTCCTTACAACGTGCTCCCTCCAGACATAAAATGGCCTGGATATCTATGACCTCATAGTGCCTGACACTACCTACACAAGACCATCATAAAGGGAGGGAAAGATCATGACATCAAAATAAAAGGGAAACTTACTGAGATGGGGAGGGGATATGATGGAGAATAGAATTTCAAAGGGGAAAAGGGGGGTGGGAGGGCATTACCATGGTATATTTTTTATAATCATGGAAAATGTTTTAAAAAATTGAGAAAAAATTAAATTTAATTTAATTTAAGAAAAAGAAAAGTGCAGAGCTGAGAGCCAAACAAGCAGGGTAGGGCTCTCCATGTCCACATATAGATACCAAAACACAGAGTACTTACATCCACTACTCATAACTTGCCTTGAAATGGAGGCTTTGAAATTCTAATCTGCTCCTTTCTTATTTTGTATTTCTTTAGAGAACATGAGTATAAACCATTGTTCGTATGTATCCATGTGCACAATACCATCATTTATATTTTATGGTTATAGCAAATATAATTTATAGTTAATGTTTTTTGGTTTAAATAAATGTATGAATTAATAGGAAAAAAATTATTTTGAAAGACTGTCTCGGACTGGAGAGATGGCTTAGTGGTTAAAGCACCTGCCTGAAAAGCCTAAAGACCCAGGTTCAATTCCCCAGGACCCACTAAGTCAGATGCACAAGATGGTGCATACATCTTTCTCTCAAATAAATAAATTAAATAATAAAGACTGTCTCAAGGCAACATGTAGCTGAGCAAAACACGAAACCTGACTTCCTCTGGCCTGTACATGTGTGTGTTCAAAGCACATACACATGCATACGCCACACACATCATGCCATATATCACATATACTACATGCATACTCACACACACTCCAGTGATAAGAGATGGACATAAAAGGTTAAAATGATTAATTTTTTAAAATGTTTTTACAGCAGGGTGTGGTGGTGCACACCTTTGATCCCAGCACTCGGGAGGCAGAGGTAGGAGGATCACCATGAGTTCGAGGCCACCCTGAGACTACATAGTGAATTCTGGGTCAGCCTGAGCTAGAGTGAGAGCCTACCTCAGAAAACTAAAAAAAAAAAAAAAAAAAAAAAAAAAAGTGTTTTTACTTTATTTGAGAGAAAGCAGCAAGAGGCAGACAGAATGAGAGAATGGGTGTGCCAGGGCCTCCTGATACTGCAACAAACTCCAGACACATGCCCCTGGCTTTATGTGGGCATTGGGGGTTTGAACCTGGGCCATCAGGCTTTGTGAGCAAGCTCCTTTAACCGCGGAGCCACCTCTACAGCCCAACTCACTCCTTTTACACAAAACATTGAAATACAAGGATGTGCAAGTGCAAGGTTTATTTTTAAATGGCCCTCTGTCTTTCTTTCTTTTGTTTTTTTGAGGTAGGGTCTCACTCTAGCCCAGGCTGACCTGGAATTTACTATGTAGTCTCAGGGTGGCCTCAAACTCATGGTGATCCTCCTACCTCTGCCTCCTGAGTGCTGGGATTAAAGGCATGTGCCACTACACCTGGCAGGAAATGATTAATTCAAGTTTATTTAAGGTAGTGGTTAGCTCTGGGGGGAGAGCTTTTAATAGTCCGGTAATTAGATTCTATTTCTTACCTCAGGTTGATGGGCATGTGGATGTTTATGTTATGTATTAAGATCCTTCAAAGGGGCTGGGAAGATGGCTCAGGGGTTAAAAGCCACCATGCCAGCACTTGAGAAGCAGAGGTAGGAGGATCACTGTGAATTTGAGGCCACCCTGAGACTCCATAGTGAATTCCAGGTCAGCTTGGGCTAGAGTGAAACCCTACCTCGAAAAAACAAACAAACAAACAAACAAACAAACAAAAAAAGCCACCACATACCCAGTAAAGGCCAGCCAGTATTCATAGAAAGCCAATTGCACAAAGTAGCACATGCATCTGGAGTTTGTTTTATAGTGGCCCAAGGCCCTGGCATACCACCTCTCCCTTACTCTCTGCTTGCAAATAAATGAAACATTTATTTTACAAAATATCCTTTATAAATCAGGCGTGGTGGTGCACACCTTTAATCCCAGCACTTGGGAGGCAAAGGTAGGATGATCGCCGAGAGTTCAAGGCTACCCTGAGACTACATAGTGAATTCCAGGTCAGCCTGAGCTACAATGAGACCTTACCTCAGAACCCCCCCAAATATATATATATCCTTTATACATATGTGTATATTGAAAGATATACATGCAAAGCAAAGATGAACAAAACTGGGGCTCACTCCATGCAAAGGCCTGGTCCCCCAAAGGATGTTTGTCTCATCTGCAGAATGTTCTCTGGATCTACTGAACCATTTGATAAAATGCTAAGAGATGAAAACCAGCCAAGCACCCTGAAAGTGACTGACCCACAGGACACTTGGCTTGGATTTCTGAGCGCTTGGATCTCGGACCGGGATCAGAATTGGGAAGCCTCCTGACTGGGGAACTGATCTCATTTCACTGCTTCTCTGTGGAAATCGGCCTGAAAGCAACCCTTGGATGTGGAAGATGGTGGGGCCAGCTGGCCTCCCAGCCCTGGCTTCTAACAGAGCCATTCTATTTTGTTTGTTTTAAATATAAAGCCTTTGTGAATTTTATCTGAAGGGCTCCACCTGGCAGGCAAGCCTGGACAGCATTGTCCTGGAGTTTTCTGGCATGCAGCCAGTGCAGATCATGGCCCTCAATCCTCCTGTTCTATAAATACAAAAGCAGAGATGGAGATTATACATTAAATGATTCACACTTAGATGTGGACCGTGTGTGTTCCACAATCAACCTGCCAGGCAAGCTGTGTTCACTGGTGTCATAGCGGCATGGCTGTTATGGGGGGGGGGGTAGCTGTGCAGTTATCTTTGTGTTGTTGGCACACAGCATCTGACCAAAAGTAGCTTGTGGAAGGAAAGAGTTTATTTTTGCTTACAGACTTGAGGAGGAAGCTGCATGATGTCAGCTGGTCCCCAGTATTCACATACATGAACATGTAGCATGAGCCGAGGATGGACATCACCTCCTGGCCAACATCAGTTAGGCAATAGTCACAGGATAGTGTCCCCATCACTGGCAAGGGGAAACGCTATAATACCCATAAGCCTGCCCCCAACAATATACTGCCTCCAGAAGGCTTTGAATCCCAAATTGCCACTAGCTGGGGACTCAGCATTCAGAACCCATGGGTATATAGGGGCCACCTGAATCAAACTACCACAGTGACCAATTGCTTTCTGGTTGGATTTGAAGCCTACTCCACAGGAGGAAATTCATGTCTGTACTGTACTGGACACCTGTAAACCTTTGACCAGGTACTCCAAACCTGGTCATAAGCTTGTGGCTGGGGAAGTCATAGGGGAAAGGTTAATAGCTGTCCCTGAAAACTAAAGGGAACTAAAGAGTTAATAACTGTCTCTAAAGCTTACAAGCAATAAAGAAGCAACAGAGGCATTCAGCCTCATTAAGTTTGACACCTTCCCTGATTGATGTACTCTCCTTAGATGGCCTTGAAGGACCAGAGACCATCTGAGTATCCTCCCTTAGACAATTCTGGCTAAAGAAGCCTATTCTGAACAAGGACACAAACAGCTACAAGTTGCTTATCTACTGCACCTGGTCCAGTCTCTTTTTCTTAGGATCCTGCTTATAAGTTTGAACTCCAGCCTGGCTTAGGGCTTCAGTCTTATCCCACAGGAAGGCTGCTGCCCCTCACTGTTTCTCTCAATAAACTGTCTGTAGAGATCAAGTAGATCTGTAGAGATCTTTTGCTTTTCCCTTACACTTTCCTTACATTCTGGTGCCATGTCTCAGATCAGAACCCTCTGGGGCTTTTGGTCACACCCTCCCTTTCTCTTTCTCTCTCCTACCTCCCTGCCAATGTTTCACCCCCTCAGGGCCACAAAAACTCACTGTGCTCACTACTCTGAACTAAACAGCCACCTGTGACCTGAAACTTCCAGTCTTTCCGGCTTGATTCCTGGGGGCTTCTTCCTTTTCTTTTTTCACCCTCTCCCACCAGACTTTTGAACTCCAGACTAGAGGCCTCTCACCATGTGATCTGTTACATCCACACCCTCATCAAATTACAACCTCAGGACCAGGTATTTGTTCTCAGTCTGTGGTGGAGGTGTCCCACCTCAGACCTTAGAAACTCCAGGAGTTTCTCACTTTTTGGCCCATGGATGATCAGAGACTCCAGGAGGCTCCCATGTATCATTCCACAGGACACCCCAAGAAGTATGAGTGTGGGGATGTTTCCTCCTAAACCTTGGGTTTCGTTTGCCCTCCCTAGGCCTGGGGAAAGTCCCTGGTGGCAGGATTGGCCACTGTAGTCCTTGTCCTCCAAAATGGGCTCTAAATTATCTGCTCCAAAAGACACTCCAGTAACATGTCTTGAGGCTAATTAAAAGGAACTCGAACTTCCTGAGCTCCTGCCTGCCAAATAACTTCGACTCTCTGTTCAAATTTGACCACAATATTCCTTAGATAATGGCCACTGCTGACCTGAATTTGGTACTTTTGATTTTGATATTCTTATTGATCTTGATAACTTCCTCAGAAGACATGGCACATGGTCGGAGGTTTCTTACCTTCAGGGCTTCTTTGTCCTCAGTTCCCACCCTTCCCTTTGTACTTCTTCCTTCCTTCCGTTCTTTCTTTCTTTCTTCCTTCTTTCCTTCCTTCCTTTCTTCAAGAGTGACAGAGAGAGAAAGAGGCAAATAGAGAGAGAGAGAGAGAGAGGGAGAAGGAGAATGGGCGTGCCAGGGCTTCCAGCCAGTGCAAAGGAACTCCAGATGCGTACGCCCCCTTGTGCATCTGGCTAACGTGGTTCCTGGGGAAATCGAGCCTCGAACTGGGGTCCTTAGGCTTCACAGGCAAGTGCTTAACCGCTAAGCCATCTCTCCAGGCCCCCTTTGTACTTCTTTTTTTTTTTTTAAATATTTTATTTGTATTTATTTGAGAGAGTGGAAGAGGCAGAGTGGGGGGGGGAGAGACAGAGAGAGAGAGAGAAAGGGGGAGGGAGGGAGGGAGAATGGGCACAGCAGGGCTTCCAGTCACTGCAAACGAACACCAGATGCATGTGCCACCTTGTGCAGCTGGCTTACGTGGGTCCTGGGGAATCGAACTGAGGTCCTTTGGCTTTGCAGCAAGTGCCTTAACCGCTAAGCCATCTCTCCAGCCCCCCTTTGTCCTTCTTGATCTACCTGCCAAATTCTCCTCTGCCACCAGAAACCCTCTAAAATCCCGCCCCTTCTAAAACTCTCTCACACACAGTTCCACCATCTGGCTATGACTTTCCAGGGTCTCTCCCTCTCACTCCAAATTCAAGCCATCTCACTAAATCAAATACAAACTCTGCCCTTTAAAGAAACTCCTGTCTTTACTGGACCTCTTTAACTTCGTCTACTTATGGATATCTAATTTTTCTCTCTTTGCTAAGTTAAAATCACCATATAGCTTCTAGGGTTTTGCCTTTCTTTTCCCTTCCCTCCTTCTTTTCATTACAAGCTACCAAAGAAAAAATGTCAACTTAAAATTCAAACCACTGGCTGTTGCCCTGTTAAGATTAAATCCTTGGGCTGGAGGGATGGCTTAGCTGTTAAGGTGTTTGCCTGCAAAGCCAAAGGACCCAGGTTTAATTCCCCAGGACTCACGTTAGCCAGATGCACAAGGGAACACACGTGTCTGGAGTTCGTTTGCAACAGCTGGAGGCCCTGGCATGCCCATTCTCTCTCCTCTCTCTCCCTTTCTCTGTCAAATTAATAAATAAATAAAAATAAATTAAAAAAAGATTAAATCCTCACCAATTTAAAACATAACTAAAATCTTAAAAGGATGTCTCCTTATGTTTCATGTGGTCATGCCTAATGTTGGCCAGCCATGTCATGTCATGTGTTCTATGTGGCATGTAGTCTGCCCTTATGTATGACTAAATTTATGGTTATTAATTGTTCCAATGCTTATGGCCATTAAATGGTCTAATGTTCATATAATTTAAGATGATGTTAAATTATTAAAACCAGGTTTACAATATATTTAAAATAATTAACCTCTGTTTTTGACAACATGTTTGTTCATGCTTACTATAATAATAGACACATTTGTATACCAAATTCTCATCTTGCTTCTACAGAAAGAGATGTGTTTTTTGATCAGAAAATACCTTATTAGGTAAAAGATTGTTGTAAGGTATGTTGTTAAAAGGATATGAAAATGATATGGAAAAGTTATGGGACTTAAACTGAAGAAGGTTTGGGTTGCCTGTGGTAAAATGGGTTAATTTAAAAGTTTTCATTCTTCATATTTTTTTCTCACCTTAATTGTTCATATAGTTCAGACTTAACTCTTTGTAATAAATTGATAAATTTATTTACATTGTCATGCTTCAAATCAACATTAAATTGAGCTATACCTATATTTCCTACTGTTAAACTTTGTCTACTGAAAAAAAACTCAGTGTTTAACAAAATCAAGATTTATTTTTAACAAGTTTTGTTTATTTAAACCTTATCTAAATATAAAATTTATAATTTCATATAAAATATGAAATTAATATAACTGACTTTCTAAATATTAAAAAATATATACAAAGAATGTTAACATAGTTTGTGTAGGCTTCGTATATTCTACCATTTGTAAATATTGCCTTATGTTAAACTTAAAAATCATTCAATGATTAAAGGTAGTTGAAGAAATTGCTTTATGTCTATCATAATGTCTCTAATATATGTTAAAAATCAGGCGAATTTAGCTCAACAGTGACCAGCTTTGGCTTTATTTTTAAGCTATGTATGTTCAGTCTCAATCAGAGTTTTACTTAAGTGATTGTCTCATTTCTTGTATCTTAAGTTCATTGCTTATAGACATATTGATACTTAAGACATGCTCCCTGCTCTAGAAAAATGATCTTAAATGCTGCTGTTCTGCTTCCAGTTTGTGGGGTAATTGGTTCCCACACAGGCATCTAAACTAATCAAAGATGTTACCAAATACAAATGCCAAAACTGTATGCTGCCTAACTTGAGATATTCTGCCTGTACTTATAACTATTACATATTTAAAAAATAAGATGTGCCTGCCCTCTGAAAGGCTTATTCTCTGTATTTCTCTTGCCTTAATTGTTTACATAGTCAATACAATTCTCTATAATAAAGTAATGAATTTATTTATAATGCCATACCTCATATTATGATAAAAGAAAAGTTAAAGGCCTCTGGCCCAAAGTTTTGTCGTGTACTGTAACAAACTTTTATGCTGATTATGTCCAGACTACATGGTGTTTTGTACTGACACAGTAGTTTTTGTCCTGTTTCAAGGCCACAGTTTGTACTACAGCTTCTGGCCAGTACTAAAGTTACCTTGCATTTCTTCTTAACTCCACAACACAGCTAGAGATATCTTTCTACTAATTAGCTTCTGGCCAGTACTAAAATTATCTTGTGTTTCTTCTTAACTCCATAACACAGCTACAAGATATCTCTCTACTAATTAACCATTTTTTCAGGCTTTGGAAGAGATTTTCCCTGGACTCACGCTGATGTAAAAATAGACTGATTCTCTACTCTGTCTCTGGTGCCAATTCTGTAAGCCTTAGTTTCCCATGTCAATATCAAGGTTAACAAGATCAAGATATTTTAACTAGTCTTGTCTATTTATGTAAAGTCTATCTGAATGTGACATAAGAATAAAAACTAAGCCTTCATTTTGTTGCAAAGGACACCTGTTTACAACTGTAGGGTTCTTACATGTTTTCCTATTGGGTAAGACTTATTTATTTGCTATAAACTTATTCTAATAAATAAAACTGGGCCTCATTATATAATATATTTAATTGTGTTGTACAACCAATATAATTATATAAAATGTAATTTTACGATGTTTATAAAATATATAATAAATTAACAAGACTAATAAAAGTTTTAGCCTTTCAGCCTAACATACCTTCATTAGTCCTCCTAAAGATAAGACTTTTTGATCTTTGAATCAAATAAGTAAAGACCATGAACCTTCAATATTAAAGATACAAAAAGAAACTTTTAAACCTAAATTTCAAGATTAATTAACTTCTTAACCTCTATCATATTTAAATTTAAAATAATTTAAGATATTTCAAATATTGCCTCAATACTAATCTCTTATATTTCCTACCTTACCCAAACCAAATCTTTATATTTCCACAAATTCCAATTAACCTGCCATCCAAGTTAACAACTCCTTCCTTACCCACCTCCTATATTATTATTTTTCTACCTTAAATATAATGTTCATGTTGCCTGCAAATGTCATGTCATTGTAAGCAAACTCATACATGGATAATAACCAGGTCATACTGGCTAATAGATTTGACGTGATCTAGGCATTTCTTTCCCAATGGCTCTGGTAACTGTCACTCTCCTGAAGAACCGCCTTCTTGCCTGTTCATAAGATCAACGTGGGATCATAGCCTGCTATGTACGCAAAGTGCACAATGAAGTTTGGCAAATGGGAAACTAAAAGCTGAAACTCCCCAAAGCCACACCTATGTGGCTAAGACTTCAATGATGGACGACAATGATTGTGGAGACATAAATGTTACCAATCTACAGCCAATAATATTTGGGGCTGTAGTAACCTTTTTAATGGCCAATAACATTATTTCTCTACATGTGACCTGACATCTCTCTGTGACCAACTAAGATATCTAGTGCTACAAGTTAAGAAATCTTACAGCTCTACTTCCTTCAAGTTAAACCTATCCTGTCTCTGACATGTACTTTATTATGATAATGTTAATGACAATGTTCACCCTGTCTTTTGGGCCTTGCATACTTAGCTGCCTCACTGAATTCCTCCTGGACAGAATACATGCCTTCACTTCACAGAAAGTCACTGAATTCTTCATGACCACTGAATATCAGCCCCTGAACATCCTACCTCCACAGGACTGTGTGGGGCACCCTGAGAGATCTACTGCCCCCACCCAGCAGGAAACAGTAGAAGAGTTCGCCACCCTTGTTCTGGCCCATGCAGTCCTCCCCAAATGTTCCACTCATCCCCGATTCTCCCCAATTTCTTTTATCCTTCCAGAGTCTAAACTGAAGGGTTAATATCCTTCCCTGAAAACTAAAGGGAACAAAAGAGTTAAAAACGCCGGGCATGGTGGCACATGCCTTTAATCCCAGCAGTCGGGAGGCAGAGGTAGGAAGATCGCTGAGAGTTCGAGGCCACCCTGAGACTACATAGTGAATTCCAGGTAAGCCTGAGCCAGAGTGAGACCCTACCTTGAAAAAACAAAAAAAAGAGTTAAAAACTATCCCTAAAGCTCACAGACAATAAAGAAGCAACAGAGGCATTAGCCTCATTAAGTTTGACACCTTCCCTGATTGATGTACTTCCCTTAGCCTACATGGCCTCGAAGGACCAGGGACCATGTGAGTATCCTCCCTTAGACAATTCTGGCTGAAGAAGCCTTTTCTGAACAAGGACAGCTACAAGTTCCTTATCTACTGCACCTGGTCCAGTCTATTTTTCTTAGGATCCTCCTTATAAGTTTGAAACCCAGCCTGGCTCAGAGCTTCAGCCTTCACCCCACGGGAAGGCTGCTGTCCCTGGCTGTTTCTCTCAATAAACAGTCTGTCTGTAGAGATCAAGTCTGGTGTTCTCTTTTGCTTTTCTCTTACACTTTCCTTACAATAGGCCCTAAAGGGAAAACCTGCTACTGTTGTTATTGTAAATGGACAGGTTGTCAAACTGCCTTCTAAACATTTATGTTTAGGAATCAGTGCTGCTTTCAGCCTCAACCACAAGCAGCTTCCTTTCACAGTGGGCAGAGGTCAATGCAGAGACACAGTTGACAAAACTCTGTGGTGGCGCACGCCTTTAATCCCAGCACTCGGGAGGCAGAGGTAGGAGGATGGCTGTGAGTTCAAGGCCACCATGAGGCTCCATAGTGAATTCCAGGTCATCCTTGGCTAGAGTGAGACCCTACCTCAAAGAAACAAAACAAAACTGCTGAGAATAGATGACTAGTGTATTCTCAGCCCTAAACCAGACATTGGATATTATGAGGAAAGTGAAAGAGAAAAGCAAAGGAAAACGCCGGACTTGAGCTCAACATGCAGAGATTGTTTATCGAAGCGCAGCGAGGGGCTGCAGCCTTCCTGTGAGATGCAGGCTGAAACACTGAGCTAGGCTGGGGTACAAGCTTATAAGGAGGATCCTACAAAACAGACTGGACCAGGTGCAGGTCCAAGGGAAGTAGATAAGGAATTTGTAGCTGTTTGTGACCTTGTGCAGAATAGGATTTTTTTTTTTTTTAGCAAAGTTTGACCAAGGGAGAGTGTCTCAGATGGTTTCTATTCCTTCAAGGCCTTCTGAGCTAAGGGAAGCTCATCCATCAGGAGTTACCAGGCTTGTCTGGGACTGACTGCTTCAGATGTTTCTTCCAGGCCTTTTAGTCTTAGGGATAGTCATGAATTCTTTAGTTCCCTCTAGTTTTCAGTGAGAGCTATTAACCCTTCAGGTAGCACTGCCTCCAAGGCTCAGGGACCATCACAGAAGAAGGACTGGGAGAGTTGGAGGCTGAGGAGTGCTGTGGAAGGCTGTCATCTGGACACGTGGCCATCAACACTCACGGACTCATACCAGCTGTGGCTTCCTCACAAGACTGAGCCTGTCTGCACCGCATCATGGATGGGGGCTCATGAGACCCCACTCCTCCTAGTGGAGGAGCTGGCAGTTAAGGGCTGCGGGGGGAGGAGTCATGCTCTCCAGTGGTACAGGGGCTGCTGCACTGTCCACACTCCAGTAAGTACCACTCCTGCTTGTGCAAGCAGCTCCTCTGAGACCCAGAGCATCAAAAAAGAAAAGCAAAGGGCTGGAGAGATGGCTTAGCGGTTAAGCGCTTGCCTGTGAAGCCTAAGGACCCCGGTTCGAGGCTCGGTTCCCCAGGTCCCACATTAGCCAGATGCACAAGGGGGCGCACGTGTCTGGAGTTCGTCTGCAGAGGCTGGAAGCCCTGGTGTGCCCATTCTCTCTCTCTCCCTCTATCTGTCTTTCTCTCTGTCGCTCTCAAATAAATTAAAAAAAAAAAAAAGAAAGAAAGAAAAGCAAAATGCTGGCATGGTGGCGCACACTTCTAATCCCAGAACTCAGGAGGCTGAGGTAGAAGGATCGCTGTGAATTCAAGAACAGCCTAAAAGTACATCAACACGTTATAAATTCCAGGTCATCCTGAGCTAGAGTGAGACCCTACCTGGATAAAAACAAATGAACCAAAATAAAATAAATAAACAAAAAAACAGGAGAGCTGGGCATGGTGACGCGTGCCTTTAATCCTAGCACTCGGGAGGCAGAGGTAGGGGGATCACCTTGAGTTCGAGGCCACCCTGAGACTCCATAGTGAATTGCAGGTCAGCCTGGACCAGAGTGAGACCCTACCTCAAAAAACCAAAAACCAAAAAACAAACAAACAGAGGAAAAAGAAAGAAAATGGGAAGGGGATTAGTTGGGAAGGTTTAGTGGGAGTGGGTAAGAGAATAATGGGGGAGATATGACCAAAATACATTGCACACATGTATTAGATAGTCAAAACAAAATCATAAAAATGATGCTGGCACCGGGCGTGGTGGCGCATGCCTTTAATTCCAGCACTCGGGAGGCAGAGGTACGAGGATTGCCATGAGTTCAAGGCCACTCTGAGATGACAGAGTTAATTCCAGGTCAGGCTGGACCAGAGTGAGACCCTACCTTGAAAACCCCCCCCCAAAAAAAATGATGCTGGCCAGGCATGATGGCATACACCTTTAATCTCAACACTTGGTAGGCAGGGGTAGGAGGAATGCTGTGAGTTCAAGGCCAGCCAGGGACTATCGAGTGAGTTCTAGATCAGCCTGGGCTAGAGACCCTACCTTGGGGGAAGGGAAGGAAGATGCTGATCTGAGCAAGATTATTGATTTAAAATTAATTTTATAAAATGTACCCCAACAAGCAATCACCAATGGAGCAAGCTGTGGGGTGGCCTCCTCTCTCCTTACTGTTCTCCCTCCCTCCCTCTCTTTCACACACACCTGAGAGGAACAGATGGCAAACCTGAAACCCATCCAGTCAGGCTTCCAGCTAAATCCAACCCGTCCCCAGCCACGCTCAATTACATTAAGCAGTAGTAAATCTCCCCCTCCCCGGGGAGGTTTGAGACCACAGGCCGCCGATTCCATGTCTCTTAATCTGAAGCTCTGGCATGAGGCACAGGAAGTGGTGGTGGCGGGGATAATCAGAGCTTGGCAGAAGCAATTCCCTGTTCAGATTCAGAATGTGACTCTCCTATAGGCTCAAGGGGCTGGTGGAGGAACAAATAAATCCTCGGCAGATGGCAAATTAACTTCTGCTGGCCTCAGCAAGAACATCCTTCTATCCCATCCACAGTCTCTGACACACATCCTCGGTCTGTTGGAAAGGTCAAGCCACAAGTCTGTCCAAGAACATGATTGTTTTCTGTTCTCTCGTTCACCAGCCCTGAACAACTGGTGTGTGGGCTGCTCCTCGCTGGAGCATACAGTACCTGCCACTGCGCTAATTGGGTGGCTGGAAAGGAAAAAGAATATATGCAGTTTCAAATGGCATGTGAGAAACTGCTTCCAAGCGGGGCGTGGTGGCGCACACCTTTAGTCCCAGCACTCAGGAGGCAGAGATAGGAGGATCGCCGTGAGTTAAAGGCCAGCCTGAGACTACATAGTGAATTTCAGGTCTGCCTGGGCCAGAGTGAGACCCTACCTTGAAAATCCAAAAACCAGACGGGCGTGGTGGCGCACGCCTTTAA
Source organism: Jaculus jaculus (assembly GCF_020740685.1). NCBI lineage: Eukaryota > Metazoa > Chordata > Mammalia > Rodentia > Dipodidae > Jaculus > Jaculus jaculus. The sequence goes on from NC_059114.1 coordinate 22,592,661, forward strand.
TCCCAGCACTCAGGAGGCAGAGGCAACCTGAGCTACAGTGAGACCCTACCTCGAAAAACCAACAACAACAAAAAAATTGCCTCCATCTTAGCTAATACTAAAATTAGTACTTGACCCCGACTAGTGGTGTGCATCTATAATGCCCAGGAGGCAGATACAGGAAGAGCACAAGCTCAAAGCCAGCCTAGGCTACATAGTGAGTTCCAATCCAGCCAGGACAGCACAGTGAGACCCTATCTCAAAAAGCTAAAAAAAAGGGCTGGAGAGATGGCTTAGCGGTTAAGTGCTTGCCTGTGAAGCCTAAGGACCCCGGTTCGAGGCTTGATTTCCCAGGATCCAAGTTAGCCAGATGCACAAGGGGCGTACGCATCTGGAGTTCGTTTGCAGTGGCTGGAGGTGCGCCTATTCTCTTTCTCTCTGCCTCTTTCTCTCTCTCTGTCACTCTCAAATAATAAAAAAAATAAAAAGCTAAAACAAGCTGGGTGTGGTGGTGTGTGCCTTTAATCCTATCACTTGGGAGGCAGAAGTAGGTGGATTGCTGTGAGTTCGAGGCCATCCTGAGACTACATAATGAATTCCAGCTCAGCCTGAGCTAGTATGAGACCCTAGTACAGAAAAAAAGGAAAAAACAAAAAAACACCCAAACCACAGAAAAACCAAACAAACAAAATAGTAGAGTGCGGTTGAGGAGATGGCTCAGCAGTTAAAGGCATTTGCTTGCCAAGCCTAGTGGTTCAGGTTCAATTCCCCAGGACCCACATAAAGCCAGATGAAAAATGGCACAGGCATCTGTTATCCAACATTTGACAATGGGAGATGGAGCCAAGCGAATCGAAGCTCTTGGGTCAGTGTGACATTTGTTTTCAGTCTGGCAGTTTGAGACCCTGTCTCAAGGAAGGTTACACCTCAGAGTTGTCCTCTGACCCCCGCCCCATAAATAAAAAGAACTTTTAAACATACTTTTTAAAAAATACGTTTTAAATTTTATTATTTATTTGAGAGAGAAGCAGAGAAAGAGGAGAGAGAGGAAGAATGGGCACACCAGAGCCTCCAGCTACTGTAAACGAACTCCAGACACATGCACCGCAGCCTTGTGCATCAGGCTTACATGGATCTTGGGGAATCGAATCTAGGTTTTGAGGGCAAGTGCCTTAGCCACTAAGGCATCTCCTCAGCCTAGAACTTTTATTTTTTTTAATTATTTTATTTGTGTGCATGTGTGAGAGAGAGATAGAAAGAGGTAGGTAGGTAGGTAGGTAGGTAGGTAGGTAGGTAGATAGATAGATAGATAGAAAGAAAGAAAGAAAGAAAGAAAGAAAGAAAGAAAGAAAGAAAGAAAGAAAGAAAGAACAGGCAGACCAGGGCCTCTGGCCACTTGCAAACAAACTCCAGACACATGCACCACCTTGCACATCTGGTTTACGTGGCTCCTGCGGAACTGAAGCTGGGTCCTTTGGCTTCGCAGGCAAACACCTTAACCACTAAACTCTCTAGCCCAATAAATAGAACTTTAAAAAAAAAAAAGTATTACTTGGTCACAGCTCAATATTGCTTAGGGAACTGGTTTTGTGATACCAGGATGAATTTGAATCTAGCCCCCAAACTTGCTACAGTTTATTAGAATTGTCAGATGGAGGAGAATACGGAGAGGAGAGAGCAAGGATATATCAAGAAGAGTGAGCTGCTGGACATGGTGGCGCACACCTTTAACCCCAGCCCTTGGGAGGCAGAAGTAGGAGGATTGCCATGAGTTCGAGGCCACCCTGAGACTCCATAGTGAATTCCAGGTCAGCCTGGGCTAGAGTGAGACCCTACCTCAAAAAACCAACCCCCCCCAAAAAAAACTGCTGCCATGGCTAGCCTGAATTCCAGTTCCAGGAAAATGTCAGCAGACATCGTGGTCACTCAAACCTCATAAAACAAAGATTCAGAGTCTGCAGAGGAAGCAACACTAAATCAGATCTCTGTAGTCTCAGGCTGGCCTCAAACTCACCGTGATCCTACTTTTACCTCCTGAGATCTGGGATTAAAGGCATACACCACCATGCCCAGTCTAAATCAGATCTCTATCTTGCCCAAGGCTCAGGGAACATCATGGAAGAGGGGGCTGAAGAACTGTAAGAGCCTCAGGGTGGGAGGTGGGAGGGAATAGCCTGAGACACTATCCCCCCATTCCTGCAGAAACTGACTGAGGCTTCTTGGTCTCCACAATGAAGACCAGAAACCCCACCCAAGACCCTCAGCTGGGGGAGACAGGACCTATGTGTGCAACCTTTTTATTAAACAGGTTAATAATTTTAAAAATTACACATATATATATGAAACGGAGATGTTCAGACAATCTAAGTGCTCCTGAAAGTAATTTCCTTTTGGGGTTTTGAAGCAGAGTCTCTAACCCAGTCTGGCCTCCAACTCATGGTCATCTTCTTACTTTAGCCTTATGAATGCTGGGATTAAGGCAAGAGGCACCATACCCAGCAGAAAACAGTATTTTATTTTATTTTGTCTTTTTATTTATTTGAGAGGAAGAGGCAGATAGTGAGGGAGAATGGGCACGTCAGGGCCTCCAGCCATGCAAATGAACTCCACATGCATGCGCCACCTTGTCCATCTGCCTTATATGGGTATTGGGGAATCAAATCTGGGTCCTTAGGCTTTGCAGGAAAGTGGCTTAGTGGCTAACCATCTCTCCAGTCCTTTTGTATCTTTTATTTTTCCCAAGGTAGGGTCTCACTCTAGCCCAGGCTGACCTGGAACTCACCCTGTAGCTCTAGGTTGGCCTCGAACTCACAGCCTTCCCAGGGCTGGTATTAAAGGTGTGCACCACCACACCTGGCTTCAAAAAGAAGTATTTTGAGACCCTGCCTCCTGTGCAGCTTTGGTGTGTGTAGTGTGTGTGCAGACGATGTCCCCTGTGCACAGGAATGCAGAGGCTGGAGATTGCTGGGTGTCTTCTGACACTCTTCCCTATTGTTTCCCAGAGATGGGGAGTCTCACATCTGACCAGTGAGCCCCACTAATTCTTTCTCCACCACCTCCAAAGAACTGGGGTAATAATTGTGCACGACCATTCTCTCTCTCTCTCTATCTGCCTCTTTGTCTCTCTGTCACTTTCAAATAAATGAAAATAAACAAACAAAAATTTTAAAAAAAGGGCTGGAGAGGTGGCTTAGTGGTTAAGTGCTTGCCTGTGGAGCCTAAGGACCCCGGTTCAAGGCTTGATTCCCCAGGACCCACGTTAGCCAGATGCACAAGGGGGCACACGTGTCTGGGGTTCGTTTGCAGTGGCTGGAAGCCCTGGCGTGCCCATTCTCTCTCTCTCTCTCTATCTGCCTCTTTGTCTCTCTGTCACTTTCAAATAAATGAAAATAAACAAAAAAAAATTTTTTTAAAAATTGTGCATGGCAACACTCAGCTCTTTACCTGTGTTATTCTGGAGAATCAATTTTTTAAAAAAAATTAAGACTATTATTTATTTATTATTTTATCTCTTTTTTTTGTTTTGTTTTTTGAGGTAGGATTTCACTCTAGCCCAGGCTGACCTGGAATTCACTATGGAGTTTCAGGGTGGCCTCCTACCTCTGCCTCCTGAGTGCTGGGATTAAAAGGCGTGTGCCACCATGACCGGCTTTTTGTTTTTATACACAGTTTATTAATTTATTTGAGAGAGAGAGGAGGCAGGAAGAGAACGCACGGGTGCGCCAGGGCCTCCAGCCACTGCAAATGAACTCCAAACGCATGCATCTCTTGTGCAACGGACTTACATGGGTCATGGAGAATTGAACCGGGATCCTTTGGCTTTGCAGGCAAACGCCTTAATTGCTAAGCCATCCCTCCAGCCCAGGCCTAATTCTTATACAGGTGCTTTTATCACTGAGCCATTTCTCAGCTCCTCGAAGTTTTTTTTTTTTTTTTTTTTAATTATTTAACACTGGGTCTCACTCTAGCCTAGGCTGACTCAGAACTCATTCTGAAGCCCCAGCTAGACTTGAACTCACAGAGATTCTCCTACCTTTCTTGGCCTCCAAAGTATTGGGATTATAGGTGTGAGCCACCACGCTGGGCCCGCCAAAGCTTTCTGTTGTTTTGTTGTGAGGTAGGGTTTCACTCCAGTCCCAGGCTGGCCTCAAACTCAGCAATCCTCCTCCTCCTGCCACTTGAGTGTTGGGACTAAAGGTGTGTGCCCCCACGCCTGGCTTCACTGGTGCCTGGACCGTTTCCCTAATGTAATTGAGTCCCTTTCTATTGTCACTTGTTTCTAATTTAAGAGAGAACCTAGGGCTGGGGAGATTGTTCCGTGGTTAAGGCTGCTTGTTTACAAAGCTCGACTGTCCAGATTCAATGTCCCAGTACCCATTTAAGGCCAGATGCACAAAGCAGTGGTGTGTCTGGGGTCGTGTCTGCAATGGCAGGAGGCCCTGGCATGCTCATACTCACTCTCAAAGAAAAAAAAAATTTTTTTTTTTCTTTTTTTCGAGGTAGAGTCTCACTCTGGTCCAGGCTGACCTGGAATTAACTCTGTCATCTCAGGGTGGCCTTGAACTCATGGCAATCCTCCTACCTCTGCCTCCCGAGTGCTGCTGGGATTAAAGGCATGCGCCACCACGCCCGGCGAAAAACAATTTTTAATATACTTTTTTTAAAAAGGAGCTGGGCGTGGTAGTGCACGCCTTTAATCCCAGCACTCAGGAGGCAGAGGTAAGAGGATTGTGGAGAGTTCGAGGCCACCCTGAGAATACAGAGTAAACTCCAGGTCAGCCTGGGCTAGTGTGAGACCCTACTTCGAAACCCCACTGCCCCCCACAAAAAAATAATTGAGAAAGAAAAGAAAAAGGGACTGGAGAGATTGCTCATGAGTTAAGGCACTTGTCTGCATAGCCTAATGACCCACACTTGATTCCCTAGTAACCATGTCAAGCTAGATGCATGAAGGGGCACATGTGTCTGGAGTCTGTCAGCAGTGGCTGAGGACCTGGCTTTTCTCTGCTTGCAAACAAAATTTTAAAAAGAACCTAGCTGTTTATTGCATGCTGGGTGTATGTGGCCATGGGTAGTTCTGGTGGGCTAATCCTGTCAGACAAACGTTTTACTTTCTAGGGGAGTGGGCAAGGGCTTGTGGGAGGCGGTTGTCATTGACTAGTCCAGGGTACATCTGATTCACAGAACTGAACAAAGTTCAGTTCAGAATTAAAAATCTTCAGGCCAGGTTGAAGAGATGGAAGTGGTTAAGGTGCTTGCCCTACGAAGCCCAACAACCTGGGTTCAATTCCCCAATACCCATCTAAGGCTAGATGCACAGAGTGGCACATTCATCTGGAGTTAGTTTGCTGTGGCTACAGGTCCTGGCGCTTCCATGTGTGTACCCTCAACTTGCACATAAATAAATAAAAATAGTTTTCAAAAGTATCTTGAGGTTGGGGAGATGATTCAGCAGTTAAAGGTGCTTCTTAAAATCTGTTGGTTTAGGTTCAATTCCCAGTACCCATGTAATCCTGGATGCAAAGCAGTGCATGCTTGGCACACATGTGCCCCTACAAGCAAGTATAAACATTTTAGTCTGCTTGCATGAACATGGTATGTCTGGGTGTGGGCACACACATCCCATAGCCCAAGGTGCGGATCAAAGGACAACCTTAGGTGACAATACACCTCCCACCATGTTGGAGGTGGCGTCCTTTCTTAGTCACTGGCCCATGAACGTCTACCTCCCACTTTGCACCACCTAGTGGGATTAGTGAGTCTCAAGACCCCAACTGATGGGTTCCAACTATATCACACACTACTTAAACACCTATGGAGGTTCACTTGTCTTGCTTTTTATCTTATAATGAAGCCATTATCTTGAGACCAGGAATACTATTTGGAAAAAAAAAGTAAAACACAGCCGAGGTAGCTCATGCCTTTATTCTCAGCACTGAGTGGGGAGGCCCGCCAGGCTTAGACTGAATTCCAGATCAGACTGAGCGAGAGTGAGACTCTGCCTCAAAACAAAAACAAAAAAAGGAAAAAAAAAGGGGGGGGGGAAGGGTTGCTATGGAACTAGACTTAGCGTTCTTCTTAAACTACAGCTGGAGGTCGACGTGGTGCCTCCTGCCTTTAATCTCAGCGCTAGGGAGGCAGAGGTAGGGAGATCGCCAAGAGTTCAAGGCCACCCTGAGAATACATAGTGAATTCCAGGTCAGTATGGGCTAGAGTGAGTCCCTAACTTAAAAAACAAAACAACAACAACAACAAAAAAGCCCAACACACACACACACACACACACAAAAACAAAAATGGCTGGAGATGGCTTAGCAGTTTAAGCACTTGCCCGTGAAGCCTAAGGACCCTGGTTCGAGGCTTGATTCCCCAGGACCCACGTTAGCCAGATGCACAAGGGGGCACACATGTCTGGAGTTTGTTTGCAGTGGCTGGAAGCCCTGGGTGTGCCAATTCTCTCTCTCAATCTCTGTCTCTCTCAAATAAATAAATAAAAATGAACAAAAAAAAATTTAAAAATGCAGATGGCATATAAACATCTAAAAAAGGGGGGTGGGGGAGGGGGAACCCTTCTATACTTTTAGTGGAAATGAAATCTGGTCCAGCCATTGCAGAAATCAGTGTGGAGGCTGCTGAGACAGCTAAAAGTAGACCCACCATATGACCCAGCTATAGCACTCCTAAGCATAGGTGTATATCCTAAGGACTCGTCTCACTACCTCAGAGATACGTGCTCAGCCATGTTTACTGCTGCTCTACTCACAATAACTGGGAAATGGAACCAGCCTAGACGTCCCTCAACTGATGAGTGGATGATGAAGATGTGGCACATTTACACAGTGGAGTTCTACTCAGCGGTAAGGAAAAATGAAATTATGAAATCTGCAGGAAAATGGATGGATCTGGAAAGGATTATACTAAGTGAGGTAACCCAGGCCCAGAAAACCAAACGTTGCGTGTTCTCTCTCATATGTGGATCCTAGCTACAAATGTTTGAATTTATCTGAGTTAGAATAAAACTCAGTAGCAGAATCCTAATGGCCTAAGTGAGGTCAGGGGAAGATATTTAAAGGAAGGGTGAGGGGAGAATTAGTTAAAATCTAAAAGGGTATGAATAAGTCATACAGACAACTACTTTTTTGGACAATGGCACACCTAGATGCCAAAGATTGTTAATAGAAAATTTTCAGTCCCAGGGATGGGATACCTTCCAGTGAGTTATTAGCCAGGGAGGTCCCTGATGCCCCAAACCATTACAAGTCACTACTGGAGCTCTAGGTTTCCCACCAGGAATAGATAGTAAGACCCTACTGCTGAAGATTCCACATGCTTGGGCTGAAAGATCACTGACAAATACTGGTGGAGCTGAGCTGAGAAGCCTCCTCAGTGTAGACCAGCTGACAGGAAGCTGGAAAAAGCTACGCTGCATGCAGTTCCATGGGAAAGACAGAAATCACCAGTGGAGGTACAGTGGACACTGCAAGCCTTAAATTTGGCCAGGCAGGCCAAACGAGCCAATGGGTGCAATAGTGTCATGTCTTTCAATTTGCTACGTTCAAGTGAACCTAGATAGATTCCACCTCCCCCAGAGCAGGGCAGGACAGCTCAGCCTCAACCCCTTCACTTAAACTCAGCCACTTCCAAGTCAGAAATCAAAGCCAAGCCCCTTCGGAGGCGCCTGTGGAGAGTGTGTGGAGACAAATGCCAGCAAACAGTGCGGTTTCCAGAGCGTTTATTCATGGGCGTCCATCAGTTCTCCCGTGTGCACTGCCGTGCTGACAAAAGGACACGGAGAAGATTTAACAAGTTCATCATTTAATAAGTCTCAATTCATTCACCACATGGTATTGTACACGGTCATCTGTTGAAACAGATTTCTTTTTTTTTTTTAAACAGATCTTAGTTTAAAAAAAGTCATAGATACTGTGAGTTCTGTATAAACTGGTGGACAGCAAGTTAGTTCCTTTGTTTTGATTTATAAGCCTCAACTTCACCGCAGAATACAGAATGTAGGCCAAAGAAAGCATAATCAGTCACTCGTATAGAACAGTATTGTTTCTATAATTTGAAGCTTTCTGAATGGACGGGTTCAGGCCTGATCCAACTGTAAAAAGATTACTTAATGAATAGACTATATGGAAATTGTATAAAATATTAACTTTCAACATTAACAGCTTCAAGAGCACTACATTACTAATTGCTACTCAAAATAAAAAACCTGCTTTTGAGTCCCTAAGGTGGCCTGAGTACATAACCATGCCACCCTGCACTTAAGGGGGTGTCAATATTCCAACGGAAACTTTGGCTTTAGGAAAGAGTCACAAACATTTAAGAGAATGGCTTTAATCGTCATTTTAAGTATATGGGAGGCAGGAAAAGTGCTTAATTAAATATACAACCATAGCGGTGATGCTGCAGGGTGAAGTTACTCCTGCTCTCAGAGCAGTAAAGACTTGTTTGTACATGATAAGACAGTGAGAGGAAAAGCAATCCCTTTGAAACAAAACTTGAAAGTAAAAACAATGTTCACAGTGGTCTGTATTAACAGTGTGCATTTAAGACAAGAACATGTACACATCTGAGCACCCTAGGGCTCTCTCTAGATCCTCAAGGAAACGAGCATTTACACAGTCATGATTTGTACTAAGTTAAAAAAAGATCATTTGTACATGCCCTCTCAGACAGTCTCCGTGTCCTGGGGTATGCAGCTTAACACCATCATTAAAATTGTCTACAAAAATAATAGGAAATTAAAAAACGAAAACATTCTTGGGAGCATCTTTCACTTACTGTTATAAGCAGCAAATGCCATTCGTGAAATCAACACTGAGGGAGGGCCCCACAAACACAGGTCTATCTGGGCAGGCTGACCAGTACACATTACAGTTTTTAAAATGAAGGCTATATATATATACTCTATGTTACAAGTCCCAGCTACAAGTGTCACATGACATTTATTTCTTTGCTTGCTTTGTGACCATACCCCTTGGAGGTGTGACGGGTCTTGTGGCATTGGGCTTCTTTTTCTCTGCAGGCTTTAAAATCTAAAAAGATGAAGATAGCACATACTTTAGGAATACTCAAATCACAATCTTGAGGCTTTACATTTAAATCTTTTGTTCAGAAAGGCTTCTTGTTGCTTAAACTCCCCCTAAACTTGGAGGCCCCACTCTAGTATGTAAACACTAAGCTAGTAGAGCATTTTGGTACGAAGCACAATGAAAGTGTAGTGGTACATGCCTTAATCCCAGTACTTGAGAGGTAGGAGGATTGCCATGAGTTAGAGGCCAACCTGGGCTGTAGTCAGACCCTGCTTCAGAAAATTTGAGGGGTGGGAAGAAAGAGGGAAAAGCAGGGAGGCAGGCACAGATAGACACACACAGACATTGTGATATACAGACTGGATAAAAATCCCGAGAGTAACTAGCTACCCCTTTTGACACTGTGTGTGTTTGTGTCCTCAAATCACTAAGCATCCACGTGCCGTCTCTGGGAGCTGCTGCAAATTCTCCCTGAGAATGGTTTTAATTCATTTGGCTAATGACTGCCGAGAGTTCAGTAGCTGTATTTATGATCAAGTAAGCTTGACATCGGTCAACTTTATAAGCAAATGAAAGGTGGAGGCATAAACATTCCTTTTGTGCCAACTGAAGGTCAAATGATGTCATACATAGCACGTTAACAAAAGGCTCCAAGGCTTAGTGTTTGAGGCACTTGCCCGCAAAGACCAAGGACCCATGTTGTTTTTTATTTTTTTCCCTGAGGTAGGATCTTATTACAGCCCAGGCTGACCTGGAATTCACTATGGAGTCTCAGGGTGGCCTCGAACACACAGAAACCCTCCTACCTCTGCCTCCTGAGTGCTGGGATTAAAGGTGTGCACCACCACACCTGGCTCTGTGTGTGTTTTTTGAATATTTACTTATTTGAGAAACAGAAAGAGGCAGATAAAGAGAATGGGCATGCCAGGGCCTCTAGCCACTGCAAATAAACTCCAGACCCATACGCCCCCTTGTGCATCTGCATCCTGGGGAATCGACCTGAGGTCCTCAGGCTTCACTAAGCCATTTCCCTAGCACAGGACCCAGGTTTGATTCCCCAATACCCACATAATCCAGATGCACATGGTGATGCATGTGCCTGGAGTTCATTTGCAGTGGCTAGAGGTCCTGGCACACCTATTCTCAAATAAATAAATAAATTTAACAACAAAAATTGCTCCAGGGGGCTGGAGAGATGGCTTAGCAGTTAAGGCACTTGCCTGCAAGGCCAAAGAAACCAGGTTGGATTCTCCAGTACCCATGTAACCAGACAGATGCACAAGGTGGCACATGTGTCTGGAGTTTGTTTGTAGTGGTTAGGGGCCAGGGCATGGCCATCCTCTTTCTCTCATATTAAAAAAAACAAATAATTCTTTTTTAGGCTAGGCATGGTGGCGCATGCCTTTAATCCCAGCACTTGGGAGGCAGAGATAGGAGGACTGTTGTGTGTTTGAAGCCACCCTGAGACTACATAGTGAATTCCAGGTCAGCCCCCCGCCAGAGTGAGACCCTACTTTGAAAAGCAAAACAAAAAAAAAAAGTTTTTTAAAGGCTCCACATAAGTTGAAGAGGAAGCTGAACTAAGCTATCGCACAGCACAACAGGCACAGGGTGGGGATGGCATCTTAGCTTGACAATCCAGACAGCATGCTCACAGATTTATAGTGAAAACTAAAGAAACCAAAGCACGAGGAGGTTACATATTGTTTTGTTTCTACCTACTGCTACTACACTTAAGGGACCAATGAAAAGAGAAGAGAGTTGGAAAGAAGGGATTCAGGGGAGGGAAGATTTGGATTGGGGGAAAAGGGAGGGTGTTATGATCATGCTATATTTTCTGTATGGAAGTTGTCAATAAAAGTTAAAAATAGGATCAAACATTACCCGTAGGACAAACACGGGCTCTGGGAAAGCTCAAGTTTAGACTACTCAATAAAAATGGACAGTAGCAATGACCTTCTAAGCCAGCAACTTGCGAGCTAAGGGAGGAAGCAGCGGGGGCAGCAGGCTCTACCTGAAAGGAGCACATCAGCGTCTCATCCACACTCATCATGGCGCCTGCATTGTCAAACTCTCCACAATAATTGGGTGCAGAAAACAGAGTGACCAACTGCCTTTTTGCAAAAAATTCATATCCATCTTCAACCACCTTGGGGAGACAATTATTTTCAGTGTAAGTAGATGTAACTTTAGGTAAAACATATCTTTAGTTTCCCACTGAGCCTGATATCCTGTAGCTTATTCCAGAGACACTTTGTATAAATAAGCAATACCTACCCACCAAAATCAACAAGGAGAACCTGTGCTCACACACATGCTCGAAAGTGTACATGTAAAATTCAAAATCAATACCTGATGGGCTCTACATATAAGATCCAAATCATGCTTATGGAGAAATTTTGCAACCACTTCTGCACCAAATGTGAAGGACACTCCTCTGTCATTTTCACCCCAGCCTAAGACATCTTTATCGGGGTCAGACCACAAAAGATCACAAAGAAGACCTTGATCTGGTACATCAGTAGGTCGCATAATTCGCCGAATCTGCTCCATAGATTGAAGATCTGGTGATAAACCTATTAAAGGGGGGAAAAGGAAGGATTATTAAGATATTACTGGAGTCAGGCATGGTGGTATATGCCTTTAATCCTAGCACTTGGAAATAAAGAGGTAGGAAGAGGCCAGCCTGGGACTACAGAGTGAATTCCAGATCAACCTAGGCTAGTATGAGACCCTACTTTGAAAAAACAAAACAAAACAAAATGTTATTGGGCTGGAGAGATGGCTCAACTGTTAAGTTGCTTGCTTGCTAAGCCCGATGGTATAGGTTCAATTCCCCAGTACCCATGTACCATGTAAAGGCAGATGCATAAAGTGGCACATGCATTTGGAGTTTGTCTGCAGTGGTAAGAGGCCCAGGAGCAAGGATTGCCCTAAACTCAAGGCTAACCTGGACTACAGAGTAAATTCTAGGTCAGTCTGGGATAGAGCGAGTCCCTACCTCAAGGAAGGAAAAAAAACAAAAACAAAAGAAAGAACAAAAACAAAATCAGGGCTGGAGAAATGGCTTAGCAGTTAAGGCGCATGGCTATGAAGCCTAAGTACCCAGGTTCGATTCTCCAGGTCCCACGCAAGCCAGATGCACATGGTGGTGCAAACATGTGGAGTTCGTTTGCAGTGGCTCGAGGCCCTGGTGCACACCCTATTCTCTCTCTCTCTCTGGCTCCAATAAATTAAATAAAATAAACAGAAATCAAAGATACGTCCAGTATGGTGGCAGACACCTTTAATCCCATCCTTTGGAAGGATCGAGTTCAAGGCCATTCTGCAACTATATAGTGAATTCCAGGTCAGCCTGATCTAGAGTGAAACCCTACCTCAAAACAAAAAATAATCAAAGATGTTACCATTTTTAATAGTTTCATCTGTCTATAAACTCATTTTTCTGAAACCAAGCTTAAATTAAACCTATGGATGTTTTACTTACTTAATTTTGGTTATAAAAACAGCAAACAAACAAACAACAACAAAAACCCCCCACAAACCCCTAGTAAACAGGCACTGGAATTTACTGATTTCCAGGGCATAGTATGTCTGGTAATACAGAGACAGCACATAAAGCCTTAACACCAGACTCTAGCAACTCCTTGCCTTCTTGCCTCTCTGGCTAAGGACAGTGAGGAGCAATGGACAGCCACTGATTAATTGCTGGATACAGAAGACAGACGTTCAGATGCAGAGCAAGAACCTTTTGCTGTCCAGAGACCGTAAGTTCTATGTGACCAACAATCATGTGGTCTACTCTCACTTGAGTTAAAAATCTCATCATTAACAGTACCCCGAGCTATGTAGTACAGGAGTGCGTATGTCAATATCCTGTATTTCATGGGTGCTCAATTTCTGGCCAAAAAATATTAGTAATTAACAAACCCTCCCGTAAACAAGCAAACAAAACCTTACTACAGAAAAAAGTCAAACAGCTTCCAGAACCCATGTCAGATAGGTCAGGGAGATCAGATCAAGGGGAGATATATATTCACACTTTCCCAGATCCTAAGACTTGTGGCTCCATCTATTCACTGTAGCTTATTTACTATATAAAATATTTTATGTTCTATATTCAAACAATTAACAGATTCTAGCCAAATACTTCTGTCATTTTGCACACTGAACATAAAAACAAGGATGGGGGCGGGGAGGGTTAAAGCTCAGCTGGAGAGCTTGCCCAGCAGAGCTCCACCCCCGGCACAGTATAAATCGGTATGGTGGCAGATGCCGATGGCCCCAACACTCAGGGGGAAGATACATCAGAAACTCAAGGTCATCCTTGATTACATCAAGGCCAGAACTACAGGAAAAACAGCGAACACCACACACAACCTTCACAAAACCAAAACCAAGCCACACAAATAAAGGAGAATAATTGGACAGAAGAGATGATCTTCAGTGCAACCTCTAAATGTCAGCTCCGCCTTTTAGAAGGGTCAAAACCTATCTGTATTGACAATCAGCCTGCATACCTCCATGACAGCAGAATATCTTCTCATCCACGATGGCTGCTATCGGTAAACAGTTAAAACAGTCTGTGAATGTTTTCCATAGTTTAATGTTGTATCTTCTTTTACCTGTGAACATTTAGAACAGTTAAAGAAACAGCCCCATTCTCTCAGGACAGTTTCCTTCAAAGCAAGGTTCAAGTAAGTGAAACTGTTTTATTAAAATCTGCTGGAAGGGCTGGAGAGATGGTTTAGCGGTTAAGGCATTTGCCTGCAAAGCCTAAGGACCTAGGCTTGATTCTCCAGGACCCATGCAAAGACAGATGCACAAGGTGGTACATGCATCTAAAGTTCATTTGCAGTGGCTAGAGGCCCTGGCACACCCATTCTTTATCTGCCTCTTTCTCTCTCAGATAAATAAATATTTTTAAAATATTTGCTGGAAGTACCTTACAAGGGTTGGATATATAGGCATATAAATATCTACATGTGGGCTGGAGAGATGGCTTAGTGGTTGAGGCATTTGCCTGTGAAGCCTAAGGACCCAGGTTCGATTCCCTGGTACCTGGGTAAGCCAGATGCACATGCATCTGGTGCTTGTTTGCAGTGGCTAGAGGCTTTGTGGTGCCCATTCTCTTTAACTGCTTCTCTCAAATAAAAACAAATTTAAAAATATATATAAAAATGTTAAAAAATATTATAATCAACAGTTTAATACTTTTAACTTGCCCGCTGCTATCATCCTTTCAACACATCCTATTTTTCTATTAATGGCCTACTAACTCCCACCCTGCTTTTGCAGGAAGCCCATAAACTCCATGGGAATGAACTGCTATGATAGGCACACACCCTTAGAACCCTCCCAGGGAACTGAGGCTACATATACTCTCACTAGCATGTGGCCACATGTGCTGGCATCTGAGAGTGACTGTGACAGAAGTAATCACTGATTCTATGTGTAAAATGTTTTGAGTTCAAACAAAACCAGTTATGAACTTTGGCAAGTATAAAATCCTCTTAATTTGCAGAGAACATCCAATGTTAGGGGTCTTTTCCTCCTAGACACACTAAGAAGCCCTGTCCTGAGTCTCTCCTTCCTCACCCAGAGGATGGAAGGTCTAAAGGTGTAGTCCAGTGTGCACCGCTTCTTGTAGAGCTACAGGAGACCAAAGTTTTATTTATTTTTTTGAGTTGGTTTTACATAGCCCAAGCTGTTGGCCTTGAACTTGTGATTCTCCTGTGACTCCCAGTGCTGGGATTCTGGCACATGATACCAGACCCATGTCTTTTTTCTTTTGTTTTTTTGAGGTAGGGTCTCACTCTGGCCCAGGCTAACCTGGAATTCACTCTAGTCTCAGGGTGACCTTGAACTCTCAGTGATCCTCCTAGCTCTGCCTCCAGAATACTGAGGTTAAAGGATCACACCCAATTTTTAAAACAGATCCTACAGAATGAAACAGCATGTATCTCAAAACACAATTTGAACAGGCTTTTAGAATTATGTTATTTGTGCATACTGTAGAGTAATGACCTTCAAGGAACCACGAATCACCATACTTCTGCTCTGATCACAAAGAATTCAGGGCAACATTTTTTTCTACCTTTAGAAGTGAAGATAAAAACAAGTTAATAAGGACTGGACAGATGGCTTAATGGTTAAGGTGCTTGCCTGCAAAGCCAAAGGACACAGGTTCAATTCCCCAGGACCCATTTAAGTCAGATGCACATGGTGGAGCATGCATCTATAGTCCATTTGCACTAGCTGGAGGCCCTGGTGCACCCACTCTCTATCTCCTCTCTCTCTCCTTGTTTGCAAATTAAAAAAAATTTTTTTTAAGTTAATAAAGTCAGAGTGTGAGATTCTGAACTCTCCAAAGACCTCAGAAGTCCCTTCACCCAGGTCAACTCTTCCTTAGGGCATAGCACTTACATTCGTCGTAAAATCCATAAATTCTATTGATGCTGGCACACTCGTGGTTCCCTCTGAGAAGGAAAAAGTTCTCAGGATATTTGATTTTGTAGGCCAGTAAGAGGCAGATAGTCTCCAATGACTGCTTCCCCCTGTCCACATAGTCCCCGAGAAACAGATAGTTGCTTTCTGGCGGGAAGCCACCATATTCAAACAGTCGAAGCAAATCATAGTATTGTCCGTGGATGTCACCTGGAGATAAGAACTTGATCACACAGTGTCACTGGACTTAAGGCTCAACTTACAAACAAAGCTCTGGAAAGACCCCTCTTTAAACATTCACTGCATAGTGGCAATGACTTTTAATGAGCTGAATCTGAAAGCTAGTAATTCCCAATCTTGTACCATATTTAGTTCAACTGACCACAATAAAAATATTAGACATATGAATATAACCAGAACCCCACAGAAAACTCAAGAAAGAACTTATTTTGTGAGTGGGATTTTATGTCTCAGTATACCTTCTTGCTCAGTAACATCGTTTCCTTTCAGGCCTGCTAACCACCATCAGATTGCAGGCAGCTTGCTCTCAGCCAGGGTCCAAGGTCTTGTGTCAGCAGAGCCTCTGTGCGTCTGTAGAGTCTGCCCTCACACTACAAAGCCCACCCCCCATCACTGCATCCAGTCTTCAAATCTTCCTGCCAGATAAAGCCAGAGCATTTCACTTTCATCCTCTCCCTCTTTCTCGACCCTCTCTCCATGGAATCAGTAAGACAGATCATCATAAGCAATGTTTCTTTAAGCATGAAAGCAGCTGCACACACTCCTCTATGTCAGCCAAAAATTTCCTTAGCTCCCATTCTCAGTTTCATTTTCTCCTCTGTCAAACACATGCGTAATCCTTCCTTGGAGCAATTAAAAAAAAAATCAGGGGGTTGCGGATTGAGCTCAGTGAATGAGTCCTTGCCTAGCAAGGGCAAGGCTCTGGGTTTGGTCCTCAGCACCAAGAGGAAAAAAAACAAACAACTTGAAGCAGGAAACTGAGTCTACTAACTCATTTTATTCTACATCTACTACTGAACCCATATTTTAAGTAGCTCCAGGTTAACAAATACCAATAATTCTGTGGGCTAATGAGGCCACGGATTCTAGTAATCAACATGTAGCCTGCCAAAGATAACCCAATGCCCAAACTTACCACAGATTTTGAGTGGTGCTTCAAGCTCTAGGAGGATAGGTTGACTGAGGAAGATCTCTCGAGACTTTAAGCATAGTCCTCGGATTTCATTCTCCTGTAGCTGGACATTCTTACCTGGCTTCGACCCTCTCACTGCAGGAGAGAACACTTCAATTAGCCCAATAGTTCAAATACAGTATCAGTGCTGGGGATATGACTCGGAAGTTAAGGGCCCTTGCTTGCAAAATCTGCTGGCCCAGGTTCAATTCCCTAGTACCATAAAGCCAGATACACAATGTGGCACATGCATCTGGAGTTCATCTGAAGCACCAAGAGGCCCTGGTGTGCCCATACACACACTCCCTGGGTTAGAGACCCTACCTCGAGAAAACAAAAACAGGGCTGAAGACATGGCTCAGCAGTCAAAGATGCTTGCTTGCAAAGCCTGACATCCCAAGTTTGATTCCTCAATACCCACATAAAGCCAGATGCACAGTGGTGCATGCATATGCTATGGCATGCCTGTTCTCTCTCTCCCTCTCAAATAAAACGTATCTAGCAACATATGTATCACTCAGGTCGGAGAGAAGGCTTAGCAGTTATGGCACTTGCCTGCAAAGCCTAAGGACTCCAGGTTCAATTCTCCAGCACCCAAGTAAAGCAAGATACATAAGATGGCACATGTATCTGGTGTTTGTTTGCAGTGGCTGGAGGCCCTGGTGTATCCATTCACTCTTTCTATCTTTCTTTCTCTCAAATAAATAAGTAAATAAAGATATGTTTTGGTTTTTTGAGGCAGGGTTTCATTCTAGCTCAGGCTGACCTGGAATCTACTATATAGTCTCAAGGTGGCCTATAACTCTTGGCAATCCTCCTACCTCTGCCTCCCAAGGGCTGGGATTAAAGGTGTGTGCCACTACATCTAGCTCATAAATAAATAAAATATTTTAATACACAACTTCATAGAAAGTGTTAAATACTTAGGAAGACACTAGTTTTAGAAAAAGCAGGGTTTAATCAGCTTTCTGGCCAGACTGACTTTCATGAAGTTATAGCAAGCATGGTTTTAACACCAATCTTTAGAACTGACAGGAATTCAAAGATCAAGTTGAATCTTTCCAGACAGGCACATGAATGAGGGTTCGCCATGGTCCTGCCTGTGATGGAAGCTTCCTACTGACTACCAGACTCCTGGTCTCACTCTGTGCCATTTCCAAGGCACACAAGTGGCTTTGCCCACTGGGACAGCTCTAGAAGAATTTTCATGTGCAAAACCAGTGATTTTTCAGCCTGCCACACTACCCAATCTGTCCTCCACACTGCCTATTCTAAAACCATGGTGGTCCAGACGCTTGGAGTCTCCTACCCAGCAGGGTTTGCAAAGGACAAGTATCTAGAAGATCTGACATCTATGTACAAACTACCAACATAGGCTGTGTGTAGTTTCTTGCATACTCTTTGGGCCTGCATTCATGTGTATGTGTGGTTTTTTAAAAATATTTTGTTTAGTTGAGGGGGAGAGAGAGGGGGAGGGAGGGAGGAAGAGAAAATGAATATGAATATATGAATGGGTGTGCCAGGGCCTCTGTCCAGCCACTGCAAACAAACCCCAGACGCATGCACTACCTTTGCATCTGGCTTATGTAGGTAGTGGAAAACTGAACCTGGATCCTTAGGATTCATAGACAAGTGCCTTAACCACTAAGCCATCTCTCCAGCCCCTGCATTCATGTTTACAATCACACTGACACATGCTGAAAGAGGCCCCCAGAAAGAATGCAATGGAAAATCTGCTAGCTCAGCTCAGCTCAGAGAACCAGAAACTCTTAAGTCCCCGTGGTGGACACTCACCTTTCCTCACTGCTTCTCAGCAGGTCAGCAGTAATGGTAATGAAGACACATAATGGCCCATCCTTAAATACAGACTGAACAGCTCTTAACATGTTACAGGATAAAGTGGCCCTGGCCTGCAAGAGCAATCCAGCAGAGGTCCATGCTGATGCATGTGGGCGGCATCATTAGAATCAATGTGCTTTGGTTCTCTGTACAAGACTGATGGTGGGGGATTCCCTGAGTTAAATCTACAGCAAAATACACACCAGACTAGGAGAGAAATTAAAGCCTCATCATTCTACCATTAAACTAGTGAAAAGGGATTTTATTTCAGCAGAACCACAGAATCCAGATTAATTTCATTAAATTTATTCTAGGGGATTTGCTTATATTCAAAATATAAAGTCATTTAGCCTAATAGCTAAGTAACAAATGCTCAACTGGGGCTGGGGAGATGGATCAGTGGTTAAAGATACTCAGTGGCCCAGGTTCAATTCCCCCGTACCCATGTAAAGCCAAAGTGGTATACATGTCTAGAAATTGTATGTAGTGACAAGAGGCTCTGGTGTGCCCATATTCATTCATTCATTCATTCATTCATTCATTCATTCATTCTCTTTCAAATACATAAAAGCTTAACAACAGGATTACAGGACCTTTGTTTTATAAATATCCAGTTAACTGTAAGAATAAAAATTTGAGGCACTTGCTTGCAAAGCCTGGCAGGTGGGATTCAAATCACCAGTACCCACAAAAAGTCATATACAAAAAGTGCCACGTGTTTCTAAAGTTCACTATTTGTTGCAACAGAAGGCCATGACATACTTTTTCTGTCTCAGACACACATACATACATACATAGCACACACATATACTGCCTGTTACTGTTTGCTGAGCACCCTCTCCCATCATGAGCCCCATGTCCAGTTTGAGAAACAGTGCCCTCAATCAGACTATCCCTCAGCCTCAATAGCCTTTGAACACCTGGATTAACTGTCAAAGAGACAAAACTGGATGTAAAACAGTCCCCCCCCCCAAGGTAGGGTCTCACTCTAGCCCAGGCTGACCTGGAAATTATTATGTAGTCGCAAACTGGCCTTGAACTCACAGTGATCCTCCTACCTCTGCCTCCCAAGTGTGCTGGGATTAAAGGCCTGCAATACCATGCCCGCTTTAACAGTATTTTCTTTTTCAATGAAAAGTAAGTACATACAGGAAGAGGGATAAACTTGAAGCACAAAAACGATGAGACAAGACTAGACTGGAAGCCAGAAGTTTCTGATTGGTTTTAGACAGCTTGGGCAAATCACTCTACTCTGGACTCCCAAATATGTAAGGACTAAAGATCACCAGTTCCTTCTGTTTCTGGCTTCTTTTTTTCTTTTTCTTTTGAGCAGAGAATCCTTTAAGCAGTTCACAGAGGCAGTGAGAGGGGAAGAAAGGATATGAAAATGGGTGTGCCAGGGCCTCTGGTCACTACAAATGAGCTCCACAGAGAAATGTGCCACCATGTGCATCTGGCTTATGTGGGTACTGAGGAATTGAACCTGGGTCCTTAGGCTTTACAGGCAAGCACTTTAACTGCTAAGCCATCTCTCCACTCCTCACACAGACCAGGCTGGCTTTTACATGGGCAGGCTGGGTTGGGTGGAAACATATTGAAAGTGGCAATGAGAACAGAGCAGCGATAAAGCTTCCAAGGCAGATGCATACAACAGCACCAGGGCAACAACAAGGTTCTGACACACAGCTGAAAGTCCTGTAGAAATAATGCTGGTAGAAGGACGGCAGGATCCCTGCTTCACTGGCCAGAAAACCCCAATCACCAGTGATCCCCTAAGCCAGAAGCAAACCCGGGCAGACTGCTTATTTGTAGCTAGAACTCCTAAAGCTTCTGGTTTGAGTCCCACACTCACAAAGGAGCCGCCCATCTTTCAGTCTCTGACAAGAGTATCGCAGCAGCACTGGCTTACTTTACAGCGGCACAGAAGGCTTGCCTAGCTGTGTGAACGGAACTGCGACTGCAACAAACCAATGTTGTTACATGCGTTCCCTTGTTAAGGGAGCTCATGATCCTTTAAACTCTATTTTTCTTGACACGAGGCTATTAAAATTTTTGTTTATTTTTATTTATTTGAGAGTGACAGAGAGAGAAAGAAGCAGAAAGAGGGACAATGGGCACACCAAGGCCTCAATCCACTGCAAACAAACTCCAGATGTGTGCGCCCCCTTGTGCATCTGGCTAACATGGGTCCTAGGGAACTGAGCCTCGAACTGAGGTCCTTAGGCTTCACAGGCAAGCGCTTAACCGCTAAGCCATCTCTGCAGCCCGAGGCTCAGTACTGCCCTGTGTCATTCCTTCCCTACCTCAGTGCTGGGGCTCTAGGTGCACAGCACACCACACACCTTCTGTTAACGTTTGTCCTCTGAGGGGAAGAGCTCAGAGAGCACTACTACTACTAAGTACTACTAACTTTAAAAGTTTTACTTGAAATATTTTTACTTATTTTCAAGCAGAGGGAGATAGAAGAGAGATGAATGGGAACGCCTTTTAATCCCAGCACTGAGAAGACAGAGGTAGGAGGACTGTGGTGAGTTTGAGGCCATCCTGAGTTTTGTTGTTTTAAAACAATCCAGTGAGTAAGAAGACCTCAAAAACAACAGTAAATATTTGCAACACTGGATTTTTCTCTCAAGAAAGTTGTTTACAAAACATGTGTGCCACAAAATGATATCAAGAGTCCTTTCTTTGGTTTCTGGGCAGCCACCAGCAAGACTTGGTACTTTCAGACCTTGACCTTCTACCCCACTCCACCCCTACAGCTGAGGGCTCTGAAGATGACACCCCATAGATGGTCATCAGAATGTAGCTGCAAAGTTTCTGTGCTCCCAATAAGGAAGCTTGGTCCCACACCTAAGGTAAGGTCAATTCACTGAAAAATGCTTAACCTTTCCACAGCCTAACAGTCCAGTTCAGTAAAACATCACAGAGGACACAACTTCTGACACCACACTTTATGACCTGCTATTTCCCATGAGCCTTAAAGATACTCAATACTACAGGCATGGTGGCACATGCCTTTAATTCTAGCACTCAGGAAGAAGAGGTAGGAGGATTGCTATGAGCTTGAGGCCTGCCTGAGACTACATAGTGAATTCCAGGCCAGTCTGGACTAGAGAGACCCTACCTCAAAAACAAACGACATAAAAAAAAAAAAAAAGACCTGGAGAGATTGCTTAATAGTTAAGGTGCTTATACGTGAAGCCTAAGGACGCAGTTTCCCCAGTAGACTAGTGCCATAAGCCAGATGCACAAGGTGGCACATGCATCTAATTTGTTTGCAATGGCTGAAGGCCCTGGTGCACCCATTCTCTCACCTCTTCCTCTCCCTCAAATTTAAAAAAAAAAGTGAACACCTTGAATTCCAGCAGAGGGAGGAGGATCTAAGTAAGTTCAAAGCTACCTTGAGATTACATGGTGAATTCCAGGATAGCCTGGGCTACAGTAAAACCTTACTTTGAAAACCCAAAATTGCAAGGGTATGTGGGCAGGTGGGGGGGAAGGAGAGAATGGGTGCACAAAGGCCTTTAGTTGCTGCAAATAAACTTTTCAACTAGCTCTATAGCCTTTAAGCTTGAAAGATTTGGGGGGCAGGTAGGGAAGGCAGAAAGAGACAGACCACAGGTCTTGTTCTCCAGTCTAGTCTGACCTGGAATTTGGGATTTTCCTGCCTTGGCATCCAGTGTTGGGACCATGGGAATGCCCTACCCACACTGGCAAAAGATTAATTATGACATGTAAAAAATCCCAGCAAATTAGGATAACAAATCTTAAAGATCTCCAGGTTCCAGGTGAGCCAGTTGCATAAGGTGGCACATGTATCTGGAGTTCATTTGCAGTGGCTGGAGGCTCTGGAGGCCCCATTCTCTCTATCTGCCACCCCCTAATAAATAAATAAAGCATTAAAAAAAAGATGAACTAATTTTACAATTTAAAATGTCAGCAGATTTTTAGTATTAAAAATAAGAAGGCTGGGAGTGGTGACGCATGCCTTTAATCCCAGCACTTGGGAGGCAGATAGGAGGTTCACTGTAAGTTCGAGGTTAGCCTAAGACTACATAGTGAATTCCATGTCAGCCTGAGCTAGAATGAGACCTACCACCCTTCCTCTCCCCACCAAAAAAACGCCCAAGGCTGGGCATGGTGGCGCACACCTTTAATCCCAGCACTCAGGAGGCAGAGGTAGGAGGATTGTGGTGAGTTCAAGGCCACCCTGAGACTACATAGTGAATTCCAGGTCAGCCTGAGTGAGACCCTACCTCGAAAAACCAAAAGAAAACAAACAAAAACAAAAACCACCCAAGGGCTACAGAGGTGGCTCAGTAGTTAAAGGTGCTTGTTTGCAACGCCTCACAGTCTGGGTTCCATTCTCCAGAACCCATGCAAAGCCGGGTGCATCTGGAGTTCATTCAGTGGCAAGAGGCCCTGGCATGCCCATCCTCATTCTCTCCCCACAAATAAAAATATTAAAACAAACAAAGGTGCAGTGGCACACACCTTTAATTCCAGCACTGGGGAAGCAGAGGTAGGAGGATCACCATGAGTCCAAGGCAAGCTTGGAACTAGAGTGAGACCCTACGTGAGGGGGGGAGAGTAAATAAACAAGGGCTGGGGAGATGATTCAGTGGTTAAAAGCACACAGCCAAGTATAGTGATGCACGCACTTGGGAGGCAGAGGTAGGATTGTGGCGTGTTCAAGGCCACCCTGAGACAACATAGTGAATTCCAGGTCATCCTGGGCTAGAGTAAACCCTACCATGTAAAACCAGAAAAAGAAAAAAAGAAGTGCTTGCTTACACACTCTGCAGGCTTGGGTTCCATCCCCCAGAACCACTTAAAGACAAATGCACAAAATGGCACATGCATCTGGAGTTCATTTCCCAGCAGCATGAGGCCCTAGTATACACAACTCATTCTCTTAGCTCACAAATTAATTTTTTTAATTAAAAAAAACTGGGTAAGTGGAGATACCCCAGATGTTAAACAGCACTGGCCTGCAAAGCCTGCCAGACTAGGTTTCATTCCCCAGTACTCACACAAAACCAGATGCACAAAGTGGCACATGAATGTGGAGTTCATATGCAGCAGCAAGAGGCCTTGGCATTCCCATTCTCCCATTTTCTCTCCCTCTCATAAATACAAAAAAATTTAAAATATTTTATTTTTATTTACTTGATAGAAAGAGGCAGAGAGAGTGGGTGCACTAGTCTGGTCACAGCACACGAATTCCAGATCCAGGTGTTTGCGCCACCATGTACACCTGGTTTATGTGGGTACTGAGGAATCAAACCTGGGTCTTTAGGCTTCCCAGGCAAGCCACTTAACCACTGAGCCATCTCGCCAGCCCACAAAATTCTTTTTTAGCCAGGCACAGTGGCACACATCTTTAATCCCAGCACTCAGGAGGCTGAAGCAGGGTTGCTGTGAGTTTGAGGCCAGCTTGAGGCGAATTCCAGGTCAGACTAGGCTAGAGCAAGGCCCTACCTCGAAAAAACAAACAAAAAAATAAAAAAAAAAAATCACTGGGGTGGTGGTACACACCTCTAAACCCAGCACCTGGAGGCAGAGGTGGAAGGGTCGCTGTGAGTACAAGGCCAGCCTGGGCTAAATGAGTCCCTATATGGAAAACACATGAAACAAAACCTATGGGCTCCAATCTCTTCTGTATTGTCAGAAACAAAGCCACCCTAGTCAAGCCTCACATGTCCCTATACCGATGTGCACGCTGAGAAAATTTAGCAAGTTTCTTCCTTTTTATTTTTCTATGTATGATGGAGGTTTTTGTTGTTGCTTTTTTTTTTTTTTTTTTTTTTGAGGTAGAGTTTTGCTCTAGTCCAGGCTGACTTGGAATTCACTATGTAGTCTCAGGGTGGCCTTGAACTCAAGGTGATCCTCCTATGCCTGCCTCCCGAGTGCTGGGATTAAAGGTGTGCACCACCTCACCCGGCCCCTTTTTAAATTTTCTTTTCAAGGTAGAGTCTCGCTGTAGCCGAGGCTGACCTGCAATTCACTATGTAATCTCAGGCTGGCCTAGAAACTCACAGCAATCCTCCTTATTTTAGCCTCCCAAGTGCTGGGATTAAAGGTGTGCGCCACCACACCTCGCAAAAGTTCCTTTCTTAATGCAAAATATATTTTAATCAGTTTCCCATGTAGCCCAGGCTGGCCTCAAGTCTCCTATGCAGCGAGGGATTACCTTGACCTTCTGATCCACTAGCCTCCTGAGAGTTACGATTATGTGCTTCAGCATGCCTAATTTATGTACTGCTGGAGATGCAACTCTGGACTTCCTGCACGATCTGGGCCACCTCCCTAGCCCAAGCGGGTTTTTAAAGACAAAAGTGCAAAAATGAGAAAAGTGCAGTATTCCTAAAGGTCATTTGCATTTTCTTTTCGTGACTTCAAAAGATCTACTATCAGAACTATTCTACTGTTTCTCCTCTTTGGCTCCATAACTCACAGCAGGTACATCCCAACCATCTCCTAGGAAGACCACACAAAGGCTACTAAAAGCAGTTAAACCTGGCCAGTTCACAGCATCAAGTGCCCAAGTTAAGCAGGGAACATTTGACTGCAGTCTTTCTGGATGGGATGTTAGCATTAGCCCACATGCTCTGGAATGAGGGAGCTGGATTCAGCTTCCCAGTTTAAAATGTGATCCTGTCCCTCTCTCCCACCCCTAGGAATCCACTGTCCAGTCTCTCTGAAGTCTTAAAAAGAGTCAGCCCAAACGAAAGCTTTCCCATTTTAGCCACAGACATCTTCCTTCCTTCCCCCGTTCTGGCTATTCAGACTACCTGGGTTTGAAACCTGACTGATAACAGTGACCTTGGACTAGCGCGCGTTGGCTTCGGTGTCTTAAGTTTCTCCTGCAAAACAGTTTAAAATAACAGCCCCAGCCTAGCAAAGTGGCCCCCGGCGATGCCCAAGCCCGGCGCCGCAGAAGCGTTGCCCATCCTCGGCTACAATAAATAATCCCGTGACCGCCCGGCGCTCTGCACCGAGGCTGGCACCGGGAAGATAACGACACGTCTCCATCCCGGCTCCGGGTGCAGAGGCGCGCTCGGGGGACAACTTGAACGGCTTTGGGGAGTCGGGAGGAGAGAGGGTCTCATCTCTGTCTCTCTCTCTGACATGCCGATGCTGGTCGCCAAGTCCCAGAGAAATGGGTCTCTGGACCCCAGAAACACCTAACCACCACCAGGACGGGGAGGGGTGGTGGCGGGGGAAACAAGGGGACCCCCCCCAAACCCCGTGAGACTCGTACCTCCATCCAACAGCCAGGGAAGAAGGACGGGTGCAGGAAAATGGATCGGGGGGGGGGGTGGGATCCCGAACCCTCTCCCCCCGCCCACCGAAGCCCGCAGGACCGGCGGCGGGAAGGCGCGTCCGCCCCGCCTGAGCGGCGACAAGTTAGGGACCCCCCCCCACCTCCGCGCCGGCCTCCCCCGCGACCCCTTCCTTCTCCCAACCGGCCGGCTCGCAGCTCCCTCCGAACCCCGGGGCTCGCCCGCCGCCCTCACCTTCCAGCAGCCGTTGGATGATGCTGTCGATGTTGAGTTTATCGATATCCGCCATCGCCGTCCCACCGCCGACCCTCCCGCAGCGGCGCCGCCGCCGCCGCCGCCGCCGGCTCGCGCCCGGGACTCACAGCGCCTTCCGCTCCAGAGCACACAGTCGGCGGTTGGCGGTGGCGGTGGCGGTGGCGGCGGCGGTGGCGGTGGTGGCGGCGGCGATGGCAGCAGCCGCGGCGGGTTCCACCCGCCCCCCCGGCCGCCCCGCTCCCGGCTTTCTCCTCCTCCTCCTTCTCCTCCTCCTCCTCCTCCTCCTGCTCTAGCCACGGGAACCACGAGAACAAAATGGCCGCCGACTCGTCAGCCAGCCTCGGGCGGCGCACGGATGCGCGCGCGGGAGTGCAGCGGCAGGGCCGGGACTTCTTTACGGGCCGTGAAGCCGCGCGGAGGGGGCGGGGCCAGGCCGCTGGGGGCGGGGCCGGGCCGCGGAGGGGGCGGGGCCGGGCCGCGGAGGGGGCGGGGCGCGGGCCCGGATTGAGGCGTGGAGGTGGGGGGGGGGTGGGACGGTTGAGCGGCACCGAGCTCGCTCGCGCGCGATCCTTCCGCTACACCGGACGAGCAAATAGGCCCCTTGGCCGGAACGTGAAAGTTGTAAAGTTTAACCGGCGCGCGTTGCAGCTGACGGGGTCCGAGCGTGGCTGAGCCGTGCACCGCGAGGTGGCGGCGGGGGCTGGGGGGGGGGGGGTCCTGTGGATGTTTTCTGACCTGGCGCTGTGGGTGCCTCACCCAGCCACTGGAAGATACCCTTTAAGAGCTATCGGGCGTTGGCGGGGGGGGTGGGGGGCAGTTGCGGGGGGGGGGGTCAGTAGGATGCTGTTGCAGAGTGATTAAAAAAAGAAGTAGGTTGGTTGACCTACTTGGGGTTTCCAATTTGCTGGGAAGAGAGTTGGTCGGTGACAACAAGGAAGAGAACCCCCCCCCCAACTCCCTCCCACCCCGCAACCAAAGGGTTCAATTCATTGGGTTCACTGCACAGCGGCATCTGCGCGCTCTGCCCGTGCGCTCCCGGGATGTTGCGTTTGGCGGGAGGAGAACCCTCCTCTGCAGATGCCCACGGGAGGGGGGGGGTGTCTCTGGGTGATCTCCCCTGAGACTCGCCCAAGTTACGTAATGGAGGGGACGGTTGCGGTCCCGGAGCGCGGCTGACAGCGCGCGCCGCGGAGGAGGGCTGTGCGGCGGGCGAGGCTGCCCGTGGGTGACTTCAGCACGCTCTCCAGAAACTTCGGCCCGTCCCTCCTCTCTGGCTTCCCAGCCTGACCCAGGAAGCCCCTCTCCGGGGAGCCCCCCCCCCACTCTGTGCTGCCTCGGTCGGCATAGTTGCGCTTGGAGGCGCAAACACACCCGCTCCCCGTTTGCAAGTCCTTTTCAAGTTTCCAAACCACGAGGGATGCTGGGGATGTTCAAAGCGCCCGGCCATCCATTTCCAAGAAGTTTCTCCTTCTCGGGGTCAATGGCGGGATGCGGGGGTGCAGGGGTGTCCCCTCCCCTGCACTGCTGCCGCTGGCTTTGGAGGAGAATTGGGGACCCCTTCGATTCTGTTCAGCTGCTTGCTCCACCCTGTCCAGTCACCAGCTCCTTCGTCCATGCTGTGTGCTGTGACTCTGGTTTTTTTCTTTCTTTCAAGGTAGGGTCTCGTCGCTCTAGCCCAGGCTGACCTGGAATTCACTATGTAGTCTCAGGCTGGCCTCGAACTTCTCCCTTTGCCTCCCAAGTGCGCCACCACGCCGGGCTTTGTGCTTTGACTCTTGTCCACAAGTCACACAAATGTCATCCATCAGCTCAAGGCGTGGAGCCCAATGGATGATGTTTGGGATGGATGCCAAGAGTTGGTGTGATTACCACTCTGTTGGTGGTCAGAGTGGTTCTTACCAGAGTCCTCGAGACTTTGGGCACCGCCAGGGCTGGGTGAGGAATATGAAAGATAGGCATTCGCCCGGGAGACAAATACGGATGGAGCCCCCTTCTGTGTCAGGCGTTGTTCTCCGTGGGCAAACAGGGATGAGCAACACTGACAAGGCCTTTCTTTCAAAGAGAGTCATTTAGTACACCAGACAATAAACAAAGATGCAAATAAAAGTATCACTGACAATTGCAATGGGGAGAGAAAAACTGCACACGTGTTCTTAGTATGTGCCAAAAATTATCTCATTGAATCCCCAAGACAATCCTAGAGGTTGGGTGTTTTTCCTATCACTCATTTTACAGATGGAGAAAGTGAGGACAGAGACTAGGTTGTTTGCTGAACATCTCAAGGTTCAAAAGAAGAGGAGAGCCCGATGTGGTTGTGCATGCCTTTAATGCCAGCCCTTGTGAGGCAGAGGTAGGAGGATCACCATGAGCTCCAGGCCACCCTGAGACTACGTAGTGAATTCCAGGCTAGCCTGAGAGAGAGTGAGATCCTACCTTGAAAAAAAAAACAAAAGCTGCAGGACTAGATCTCAGAACAGCCTGAAACCAGACTCCTTCCTTTTCTACCTTTTTTGGGAACCCACAAAGCTATCTTGGAGGACTGGAGGGTGATTACAAACGGAATGGGGCTCAAATACTTGAAATCAATGCCGTATCTATAGACACCTTTCTGTGGGATCTCAGAACCTAAGAGGCCCAGGCCAACTGTCTAAAGGAACAACCACATCCCATTTGAGAAGGGTGATCCTTTCTTAGCTCCAGTCCCCTGGTAACACATGGGAAAGATGGATTTAGTATGACCAGGTACTGTCATTTTCAGGAAATTTGGGTACATAGGTTTTTTGCATGTTTGTGTGTATGTATGGTGTGGTCATCCTGGCTATACAGCGAATTCAAGACCAGCCTGCCCTACCTGAGGCCCTGTCTCAAAACAAAATGTAAAAATTCTGTTGATGATGCAAGTATACATTTTTAGTGTTCAAAACCTGTTAAACATATCTGACTCCCCAAAGTTGTTTTGTTTGTTTGTTTTGTTTTGTTTTTTGAAGTAGGGTCTCACTCTAGTCCAAGCTGACCTGGAATTCACCCTGTAGTCTCAGACTGGCCTCAAACTCATTGTGATTGATCCTCCTACCTCTGAGTGGTGGGATTAAAGGTGTGCCATGCCAGCTGGATTGGAGACTTTCTTTTTGTTTTTGAAGTACAGTCTCACTCTAGCCCAGGCTGACCTGGAATTCACTATGTAGTCTCAGGGTGGCCTTGAGTTCACAATGATCCTCCTACCCCTGCCTCCCAAGGAGTGCTGAGATTAAAGGTGTGGGCTACCACGCCTGGCTTGGATTGGAGATTACTGATGCTGGATTTGGGGTGTGTCTGTAAGGGTTTTTCTAGAGATACTTAGATCATGATTGCTATGAATCAGTTGAAATTCATTGATGGATTCAAGACCTGATATTTGCGGGGCTTGTTGGTGCATGCCTTTTTTTGTTTTGTTTTGTTTTCGAAGTAGGGTTTCACTCTAGCCCAAGCTGATCTGGAATTCACTATGTAGTCTCAGGGTGGCCCCAAACTCATGGTGATCCTCCTACCTCTGCCTCCCAAGTGCTGGTATTAAAGGCGTGAGATGACAGTAGTGAATTCCAGATCAATCTGAGCCAGATGGCTTATCTCTTAAGGTGCTTGCCTGTGAAACCTAAGGATCCAGTTTTGTTTTGTTTTTTTCCAGTACCCACATAAGCCAGATGCAAATGGTACTGGAGTTCACTTGTAGTCGATAAAGGCCCTTGCATGCCCATTTATTCCCTATCTCTCTTTCTCCTTCTCTCATAAATAAATAAAATTTTAGCCAGGTGTGGTGGTACATGCTTTTAATCCCAGCACATGAGAGGCTGAGGTAGGAGGATTGCTGTGAACTTGAGGTCACCCTGAGACTACTGAGAGAATTCCAGGTCAACCTGGGATAGAGTGAGACCCTACCTCAATAAAATAAAATAAAAAATTAAGATAAATAAACAGGGCTGGAAAGAAGGCTTAGTGGTTAAGGCACTTGCTGGCAAAGATGAAGGATTCAGGTTCCATTCCCCAGCACCCAACTGAGGTCAGATGCACAAGGTGGTGCACGTGTTTAGAGTTCATTTGCAGTGGCTGGAGGCCCTGGCGTGCCCATTCTCTCTCTTTCTCTCTCTCAAATAGAAAAATAAAGCATTCAAAAAGATAGATAAAACAAATGTTGATTTTTTAAAAAAATTTGAACTTATTTATTTATTTGACAGAAAGAGGCAGAGAGAGAGAATGTGCATGCCAGGGCCACCAGCCACTGCAAACGAACTCCAGATGCATGCACCACCATGTGCATATGGCTAACATGGGTCCTGGGGAATCGAACCTGGGTCCTTTGGCTTTACAGGCAAGCGCCTTAACCGCTAAGCCATCCCTCCAGCTCAAATGTTGATTTTTGTTATTTGAGATGTGTCTTTGTAGCCCAGGCTGGTCTTGAACTCATTATATGGCTGAGGGTGACCGTGAACTCCTGATACTTCTGCCTCTACTCTTGTTCCACCATACCTGGCTGGATTCAAAATTTTAAGATTTTTGGAAGGTAGTGGTGCTATGGGAGGTTGAACCTGGTTAGAGGAAGTGGATCACTTGGGCATGACCCTGGTCCCTTCCTGTTGTCCTTGCTGTCTGACTGTCATGTGGATGCATGCATGTGTGCGGAGGCCAGAGATGGACATTGGCTGTCTGCCTCAGTCACACTCACCTTACTTAAAAAATATATATATTTTATTTATTTATTTACAGGGCTAGAGAGATGGTTCAGCAAGTAAGGCACTTGCCTACAAAGCCTAAGGACCAGAGTTTGATTCCCGTACCCATGTAAAAGCAGATGCACAAGGTGGCACATGGGTCTGGAGTTTGTTTGCCGTGGCTAGACGCCTGGCACAACCATTCATCCCCTCTCTCTCTCTCTGCCTCTTTCTCTCAAATAAATAAACAAAATATTTTATAAATAAAAAAATGTATTTGCAGGTAGAAAAAAAGAGATCATGGGTGCACCAGAGCTTCTAGCCACTGCAAATGAACTCCAGATACAGGTACCACTTTGTGCATCTAGCTTTATATGGGTATTGGGGAATCGATCCCGGGTCATTAGGCATTGCAGGCAAGGGTCTTAACCTTGAGTTGAGTCATTTATCCAGCCCTCCACCTTATTTTCTGAGACAGAATCTCTCACTTGGAGCTCACTGATATAGCTGGACCTAACTGGCCAGCACAACCTAGGGAATTCTTCTATCTGCACCTCCCCAGTACTGGCATTAAAAGTACACTGCTACACCTGGCATTTACATACGGGTTCTGGGGATCAAACTCAGGTCCTCTAGCTAGGAGTGGTGATGCCTGCCTTTAATCTCATCTTGACTCAAAAGGCTAAGGTAGGAGGGTCACTGTAATTTCAAGGCCAGCCTGGGAATACAGTTCCAGGTCACGCTGGACTAAGTGAGATTTTGTCTCAGAAAGAAAGAAAGAAATGGG
This sequence comes from Jaculus jaculus, assembly GCF_020740685.1. NCBI lineage: Eukaryota > Metazoa > Chordata > Mammalia > Rodentia > Dipodidae > Jaculus > Jaculus jaculus. Next base: position 22,624,172 of record NC_059114.1, read on the forward strand.
GGGGGGGGGGAAGAAAGAAGGAAGGAAGGAAAGAAAAAGAGAAAGGAAAGGAAGGAAGATAAGAAAAACAAAACCAAGAAGAAAAAACAGTAGGGATTGGAGAGATGGGTCAGCAGTTATAGGAGCTTGCTTGCAAAGCCTGACAGCCCAGATTTGATTCCCCAATATCCATGTAAAGCCAAATGCACAATGTGGTGCATGCATTTGTAGTTCATTCGCAATGACAGGCAGCCCTGACATGCCCATTCTTTCTCTCGCTCCTTGCAAATAAAGAAAATATTTTTTAAAAAGACAAGTTGCTTGGCTGGACAGATGGCTTAGCAGTTAAGGCACTTCCCTGCAAAGCCTGAAGACCCATGTTCAACTCTCTAGATCCCACATAAGCAAGGCACACACAAAGGTGAGGTGAGTGCAAGGTTGCACATGCCTACTAGGTGGCGCAAGCACTGTAGTTCAATTGCAGTGGTTGAGGCAGGTCTTAGGGCTGCAAATATGGCTTAGCGGTTAAGGCATTTACCTGCAAAGCCAAAGGAGCTAGGTTCAATTCCCCAGGACCCACGTAAGTCAGTTGCATAAGGTGGCTCATGTGTCTGGAGTTCATTTGCAGTGGCTGAAGGCCCTGGCGTGCCCATTCTCTCCTTCCCTGCCCCCTTCTGTCTCTCAAATAAATGAATAAAAATAAAATATGAAAGCTGGGTGTGGTGGCGTACACCTTTAATCCCAGCACTCAGGAGGCAGTGGCAGGAAGATCGATGTGAGCTTGAGTCCACATGACACTACAGAGTGAATTCTTCCAGGTCAGCCTGGACTAGAGTGAGACCCTACCTTAAAAAACCAGGAAAAAAATTATATATATATATGTATGTATGTATGTATATAAAGAATTTTAGCCAGGAGTGGTCGCACATACCTACCTTTAATCCCAACACTTGGGAGGCTGAGGTAGGAGGATTGCCGTGAGTTTGAGGCTACCCTGAGACTACACAGTGAATTCCAGGTTAGCCTGAGCTAGAGTGAAACCCTGCCTTGAACACCCGCTCCCAAAAAAAAGAATAAAAAAAATCAGGTCCTCACACTTGTGAAGCAAGCACTTTATTGACTGAACCATCTCCCCAGCCCTTAGCTAGCTATTTTTCTCTTTTATTAAAAAAAAAAAATATTTATTTATTTATTTAACAGAGAAAGAGGGAGAGAGACAGAATGGGCACACCAGGGTTTTCAGCCACTGCAAACGAACTCCAGATGTGAGCATCCCCTTGTGCATCTGGCTAACGTGGGTCCTGGGGAATTGAACCTGTTTCCTCTGGCTCTGTAGGCAAATGCCTTAACTGCCAAACCATCCCTCCAGTCCTAGCTATTTTTCTTAATGTTCCAATCATGGTGCTGGGTGTGTTGTCCCACACCTTTAATCCGGTACTTGGGAGGCAGAGGTAGGAGGATCACTGTGAGTTTGAAGCCAGTTTGGGATTACAGAGAGTTCCAGGTCAGCCTAGGCTACAGTGAGACTCTACCTAAAAAATAAAAAAAAAAATTTTAAAAATGAAAAGAAAAAAGGCTGGATGTCGAGGTAGGAGGATCACCATGAGTTTAAAGCCACCCTGAGACTAAAGAGTGAATTATTCCAGGTCATCCTGGGCTAAAGTGAGACCCTACTTCAAAATAAATAAAATAAAATAAAATAAAATAAAATAAAACAAAAAGGGGCTGGAGAGATAGCTTAGCAGTTAAGACGCTTGCTTGCAAAGCCAAAGGACCCAGGTTTGATTCTCTAGGGCCCATGTAAGTCAGATGCATATGGTGACGCATGAATCTGGAGTCCATTTGCAGCTGCTGGAGGCCCTGGTGCGCCCATTCATTCTCTCTCTCTCCCTCTCTCTTGCTTCCACTCTCTCTCTGCCTCTTTTCTCTCTCTCAAATAAATAAAAATTAAATATTGAGCAGGTCAGTAGTGTCAGTAGGTAGTGTCGTTTGCAATGGCTGAAAACCCTGGCGTGCCCATTCTCTCTCTCTCCCTCTTTCTCTGTTAAATAAATAAATAAATAATTTTTTTTTTAATAAAAGAGAAAAATAGCTAGCTAAGGGCTGGGGAGATGGTTCAGTCAATAAAGTGCTTGCTTCACAAGTGTGAGGACCTGTTTTATTTTTATTCTTTTTTTGGGGAGCGGGTGTTCAAGGTAGGGTTTCACTCTAGCTCAGGCTAACATGCCTTTAGTCCCAGCATTCAGGAGGCAGAAGTAGGAGGATTGCTGTGAGTTTGAGGCCACCTGAGATTACATAGTGAATTCCAGGTCAGCCTGGGCTAGAGTGAGACTCTACCTCAAAAAAAAAAAAAAAAAAAAGTAAATAAATAAATGTACCAGGGCTAGAGAGATGGCTCAGCTATTAAAGGTACTTTGCAGAAGTCTGATGGCCTGCATTCAAATCCCCAGTACCCATGTAAAGCCAAATGCACAAAGTGGTGCATGTGTCTGGAGTTTGTTTGCAGCATCAGGAGGCTCTGGTGCTCCCATTCCCTCTCTCTCTTCCCCTCTCTCTGCTTGCGAATGAATAGAAAAATAAGTTTTAAAATGTTTCAACCATGGGAAGCATGACAATTGACTTGAGGCATGTGTACGTAGCAATGAGCATGTGTGGATGTGTCCACACATCTCCGACATAACTCAGAGATGATAGGTAGCTGAGGAAGGAGCAGGATAGTGGTATTCTAATCATGAAAAAGTTCAAAATGGCCCAGATTTAGGACATTACTTTCCAAAGCTTTTGGAACATCACAATGGGCTGTAAGAAAGATATTTTTACGGCTGAAGAGATGACTTAGTGGTTAAGGCACTTGCCTGCAAATCCTAAGGATCTAGACAGATTCAATTCCCCAGAACCCACATAGGCCAGATGCATATGGTGGCACATACGTCTGGAGTTTGTTTGCAGTGGTTAGAGACTCTGGTGCGCTTCATTCTCTCTCTCTCTTTCTCTGTCTAATCAATAAATAAACACAAAATATAAGCAAAAATCAAAAATGAAAAAACAACAGGATAGTGGTAAAAAAAAAAAAAAGATACTTTGGGCTGGGGAAATGGCTTAGCAGTTAAGGCGTCAGCCTACAAAGCCTAAGGACCCAGGTTTGATTCCCCAGGACCCACGTAAGCCAGATGCGCAAGGGGGTGCATGCGCTTGGAGTTCATTTGCAGTGACTGGAAGCCCTGGTGCACCCAATTTCCTCTTTCTCTCTGCCTCTTCTCTCTCTCTCAAGTAAATAAAGAAATAAAATATTTTTATTGACAACTTCCATAATTGTAAACAATATCCCATGGTAATTTCCTCCCTCACCCCACTTTCCCCTATGAAACTCCACTGTCCATCCTATCCCCTCCCCCTCTCAATCAGTCTCTCTCTTATTTTGATGTCATCATCTTTTCCTCCTCTTATGATGGTCTTGTGTAGGTAGTGTCAGGCACTGTGAGGTCATGGATATCCAGGCCATTTTGTGTCTGGAGGAACACGTTATAAGGAGTGTTACCCTTCATTTGGCTCTTACATTCTTTCTGCCACCTCTTTCGCAATGGACCCTGAGACATGGAAGGTGATAATTTTTTTTTTTTTGAAGTAAGGTCTCACTGTCCAGGCTGACTTGGAAAACTCACTATGTAGTCTCAGGGTGGCCTCGAACTCATGGCTTTCCACCTACCTCTGCCTCCTAAGTGCTGGGATTAAAGGTGTGCGTCACCACGCCTAGCTAAAATTTTTTTAAATATTTTAAATAGACTTTTATTAAAACATACAAAATATTTTGAAATGATTTTTAAAATACAGTTACATTCTTATTAGTATAATAATCAATACAAGGTAAAGCAAAGCACCACAATTAAAAATATTCATTCATACAACAACCTAAACATTTTTTAAAAGATATTTTATATTTCCAGCCAGTCTATGGATAGGGAGATGTGGAATATTAAACCAAAGATTTGCAAGGCAGTGAGGACCATGCCACATGCACTGTCCTCAAATGGTTAAATTTCATTCAGTTCTGTCCTATCTTTTCCTGCTCTATCTTGTTTTTCAATTATTTAATTTTGCATGTGTGTAATAGGTATTATGTGGTTCATGTGTGATGCGTGCACATGTATGTGCTGATGCGGTGCCTCATGTGTGTGCTTGAAGTGGCCAAGGCCCCTCTCTATCATCCACTCACCTGTTTTTTCCTGGTTTCAGAATCTCTTACTGACTCTGGCACTTACCATTTGCAAGCCAGGCTCTGCCCTCTGCTCCAGTCTCTGCTCCCCACAGGCCTGGGGTTACAGACCTGCATGACCACACCAAGCTTATCTGGGTTCTGGAGTTTCGAACCTGCGTGGCCTCAGGCCTCAGGTTATCACGTAGGTGCAGGAAGCACATTTAAACACTAAGCCATCTCTCCAGTCCATTATTCACTCATTTATTTTATTTTTTATTTATTCTTTATTAAATCATTGTATTTATTGAGGGGAGTACAGAGCCAAGGAAAGGCACCCACGTGGCTAGAGATCCCACATGGAGGGCCTGGAAAAACTCTGGAAAGAAAAGAGAGAAAAGAAAATTCAAGGAGCTCCTGCCATGTTGGGAGCTGGAAGGGATAAAGAATCCATGTGGAGGGTAAGGGATAGGCCCCCAGGCCCAGCCGAGGAAAAATCTCACCCACAGTTGAAAGTTCCCAAGTGGTCAGAGCTCATTTATTTTTTTATTTTGAGAGAGAGAGAGAGAGAGAGAATGGGTGTGCCAGGGCCTTCGGCCACTGAGAACAAGCTCCAGATGCGTGCGCCCCCTGGTGTGCACAATGTGCAACATTGCGTGTTTGCATCACTGTACATCTGGCTTATGCGGCACCTGGAGATTTGAACATGAGCTCTTTAGCCTCACAGGCAAGCACTTTAACCACTGAACCATCTCTCCAGCCCAACCTTGTCTTAAAAAATAATGAGCCAGGTTGGATGGCACATGCCTTTAATCCCAGCACTCAGGAGGCAGAGGTAGGAGGATCGCCATGAGTTCAAGTCTACCCTGAGCTACCTAGTGAATTCTAGGTCAGCCTGGGCTAGAGCCAGACCCTACCTCAAAAAAAAAAAAAAAAAAAAAAACACTCACTAACTAAATAAACAATAGGGCTGGACTCGATTCCCCAGAACCCACATAAAACCAAATGCACAAAGTCACACATGCAGCTGTAGTTCACGTGTAGAGGCTGGAAGCCCTGGCATGCCCATATTCTCATTCTCTCTCTCCTTGCAAATAAATCAAATGTTTTTACAAGTCAATTCATTCTGCTGTAAGTTACATATGATAAAACATACTCACTTTAATGCCGGGTGTGGTGGCGCACGCCTTTAATCCCAGCACTCGGGAGGCAGAGGTAGGAGGATCGCCGTGAATTCAAGGCCACCCTGAGACTCCATAGTGAATTACAGGTCAGCCTGGGCCAGAGTGAGACCCTACCTTGAAAAAGCAAAAAAAAAAACAAAACACCATACTCACTTTAAGATAATATTTGGGTGAATTTTGAGAAGTGAACCCACTCATGTGGCCCCACCCCAATAAAAGAACATTTCTGTCACCCTAAAAAGTTCCTCTCTGCTCTTTTGTTCAGGAAAGGCTGACCCTCCCCAGCTCCTGCTGGAGTGGCAGAGACAAGGTTTAGAACCTACCTAATAGTTTAGGAAAAGGAGCCCCAGCAGAACAACATTGTTCCTTTGTTTGTCTTTCAGACAGGGTCTCTAGGGTCTCGGGTATCCCAGGCTGGCCTTGAGCTTACTTATGTAGCTGAGGATGACCTTGAACTTTTTTTTTCTCTAAACATTTTTCTTTATATATTTACGGGGGAGGGGGTGGAACTCTAGCCACTGCAAACGAATTCCAGATGCATGCGTCACTTTATGCATGTAGCTTATGTGGGTTCTGGGGAATCAAAACTGGGTCTTTAGACTACACAGGCAAATGTCTCCAGCCTAATCTTGAACTTCTGATCTGCCTGCCTCCACCTCGTCAGAAGAGTGCTGGGATCACAGGCCTGCAGTCACCCATTCTTTTGTTTGTTTGTTTGTTTTGGTTTTCTCGAGGCAGGGTCTTGCTCTAGCCCAGGCTGACCGGGAATTCACTATGGAGTCTCAGGGTGGCCTCGAACTCACGACCTCTGCCTCCTGAGTGCTGGGATTAAAGGCGTGCGCCACTTCGCCTTTTTATTCCTGAGTGCAACTCATCCACCCAATTTAAGATGCTTCTCTCTCTGCCTGGCAGCATGTGGGGCTTTTCCATTATGGAATTACCTGTCATGTTCACATTTGATGTGGTTTATCAAATCATATATACATATACATATACATATACATATACATATACATATACATATACATATACATATACACACACATGCCGGGAATGGCGCACACCTATAATCCTAGCACTTAGGAGGCAGAAGTAGGAGGATCGCTGTGAGTCTGAAGCCACCCTGAGACTACACAGTGAATTCCAGGTCAACCTGGGCTACAGTGAGACTCTACCACAAAACAAAGAAAAACAAACAAGCAAAAAAAACAAAACACAGAAAAGGGCTAGAGAGATGGCTTCGCGGTTAAGGCGTTAGCCTGCAAAGCCAAAGGACACAGGTTTGATTCCCCAGGACTCACGTAAGCCAGATGCACAAAGTGGTGCATATGTCTGGAGTTCATTTGCAGTGGCTACATGCCCTGGTGCACCCATTCTCTCTCTCTCCTTCAATCTCCCTTTTTCTGCCTCTTTCTCTCAAAAAAAATAAATAAATAAATAAAATATTAAACAAATATTTAAAAAAAAACAAAGGAAGGGAAAATGAAAATTCACAGGAGTAATAAACACTTCCTGGGACAGCCCTCCCCAGGTTTTTGCCTATTTTGGGGTGTCCAAGCCCCAAACTCCAGGATTCCTCACCAGGGCTCTGGAAAACCACCAAATGCTGCCCACAGCGCAAGCTGCAGATCCAGCAGAGAAAGCCAGGGTCCCCTGAGGACGTGTGGGGTTTTGCTCTGGCTGGCTGGGCCTCTTGGGAATATCCAGGGCAGGAAGGGGCATGCTAAGCTTCACCATCTGGCGCATCCGCACCGTGCTCCAGCCTTGCTGAGCCTACCCTGGGCGGTGGGATTAGCGTCGCCGGTTCCCTTACTTCTGCCTGGCTAGCTGTCACTGGTCCACAGGGCACTGCAGCCAGATGTCAGAGCTGGTAAGCCAGAAGCAGGCTTTCAGGGTCTGCCGCGGGACAAAATGTCTTTTGTGCTGTGGACACACCTGTTACCCTAGCCCCAGCCCTCATGTAGGCCAAGTCTTTCTTCCTTTCTTTTTTCTTTTTCTTTTTTTTTTTTTGAGGTAGGGTCTTACTCTAACCAAAAATGACCTGGAACTCACTCTGTAGCCCAAGTGGGGCTCAAACTCACTGTGATCCTCCCAAAGGCGTGCACCACCACACCCTGCTCTTTCTTCAAAAAAAAATTTATATATATATAAATATATATATACTTATTAGAGAGGCAGAAAGAGAGAGTGAGGAGCTGGAGAGATAATTTAGTGGTTAAGGCCCTTGCCTGCAAAGCCAAAGGACCTCGGTTTGATTTGATTCCCCAGGACCCACGTAAGCCAGATGCACTAGGTGGCACATGCATCTGAGTTCATTTGCAGTGGCTGGAGGCCCTGGTGCGCTCATTGTCTCTCTCTCTCTCTCTCTCTCTCTCTCTCAAATAAAACAATAACTTTTAGTTTTATTTATGTATTTAATTTTTTAAGAGAGAGGAAGAGAGTATGGTGGCGCCAGGCCCTCCTGCCATTGCAAATGAACTTCACACGCCTGAGCAGCTTAGTGCTCTGGCTTTATATGTGTACAAGGGAATTGAACCTGGCCATTAGGCTCTGCAAGTAAGGGCCATCTCTCCAGCCCCCCCAACTTTTTTCATTTTTTTCTTTCCTCATTCTCCTTCCCATGCCTACTCTCTTTCGCTCTCTCTTTCTCTTTCCCTTTCTCTTTTCTCCCCCCTCCCTTTTTTTGTTTTAACTGTTTTTTTTTTTTGTTTTGTTTCTTAAATTATTTATTTATTTATTTTAGTGAGAGAGAGAGAGAGAGAGGTAGATAGAGAAAGAGAGAGAGAATGGGTGTGCCAGGGCCACCAGCCAATGCAAACTCCAGACACATGTGCCACCTTGTGCTTCTTGGTTTACGTGGGTCCTGGGGAATTGAACCGAGATCCTTTGGCTTTGCAGGAAAACACCTTAACAGCTAAGCCATTACTCCAGCCCTGTTTTTTGTTTTTTTGAGGCAGGTTCTCATGTATCCTAGACTAGTCTCAAACTTACCATGTAGCCAAGAATGGGCCCCTGGGCTTTTGATCCTCCTCCTCCACCTCCTTAGTGCTGGGATTATAGTTTGGGCCACCATGCCAGATTTTACCCAGTACCGGTGATTAATCCAGGGCTCTGAGCGTGCTACTGAATCTGGGGTGAGCAGCCCTCAGCTCTTGCTGAACTTTGCTGAGACGGATGCTTACCCAGGGAGCTGTAAAGAACTGTTGTTCCCATTCTGGGAGACAATCCACAAGCTCATGCAGTAGGCTTTGCTGATCAGTAATCAGAGTACAGCTGTGTCAGCCTCTGTCGGCAGGTAGACCTTAAAGGACCAACAGTCTATCAGTAGTTGTTAACGTAGCAGTGCTAATGGTCTGTCTGTAATAGAGAAATGGGATCAGCCCGTAGAGGTTAAAAGACCTGCTTATCCCACTTACCAACACTGGGTTGTTGTATTTAATGTTTTTTAAATAAATATTTTATTTATTTATTTGAGAGAGAGAGTGTGTGAGAATGGGTGTTCTAGAACCTCCAGCCCCTGCAAATGAACTCAGATACACGTGCCTCCTTGTGCATCCGGCTTACATGGGTCCTGGGGAATCAAACTGGGATCCTTTGGCTTTGCAGGCAAACGCCTTAACCGCTAAGCCATCTTCTCCAGCCCAAATTTAATGTTTTAAGGACTAGCCTTTCTAGTCCAGGCACTTTGGGAGGGAGAAAATAAACAAACAAGAACTCCAAATGCATGTGTATCTGGCTTAATGTGGGTACTGGGAAATTGAACTCAAGTCACTAGTCATTGCAGGCAAGCCCTTTAACTGCTAAGCCCGTGTTATTAGGGTGTGTGGGTGTTTGCTTTTGTGTGCATCTTCTTCATTCCACCCCTGAGCTTTGTAGGTAGACAGACAGAAGGATTCAAAACTATGCTTTAAGGAGTTTCTTGTAGTGGCACAATTGGTTTTCAGTAATAAGTAACACTTTCCTGCTAAAGGGGTGGGCTGGTCACCCACAAGACAAGCTAATGTTGAGTTGTAAGACTTCTTTGATGGGAAGCTTCACCACTGTATTTTAATACTTAAATTTTTTTTGTTTTATTTTTGTTTATTTATTTGAGAGTGATAGAGAAAGAGGCAGAGATAGAGAAAGAGAGAGGGAGGGAGGAAGAATGGGTGTGCTCCAGGGCCTCTAGCCACTGCAAATGAACTCCAGATGTGTGTGCCCCCTTGTGCATCTGGCTAATGTGGTCCTGGAGAATCGAGCCTCAAACTGGGGTCCTTAGGCTTCACAGGCAAGCGCTTAACCGCTAAGCCATCTCTCCAGCCCACATTTTAATACTTTAAATTTTTTTTTATTGAAAACTTCCATAATTATAGACAATAAACCATGGTAATTCCCTCCCCTACCTTCCCCTTTGCAACTCCACTCTCCATCATATCACCTCCCCTCTCAATCAGTCTTTCTTTTCTTTTCTTTTCTTTTATTTTATTTTATTTTATTTTATTTTATTTTATTGTTTTCTGAGGTAGGGTCTTGCTCTAGCCCAGGCTGACCTGGAATTCACTCTGTAGTCTCAGGGTGGCCTTGAATTTGAAGCACTCCTCCCACGTCTGCCTCCCAAGTGCTGGGATTAAAGGTGTGAGCCACCACGTGGCTTTCTCTTTTATGTTGATGTCATCATCTTTTCCTCCTATTAAGATGGTCTTGTGTAGGTAGTATCAGGCACTGTGAAGTCATAGATATTCAGGCCATTTTGTGTCTGGAGGAGCACGGTGTAAGGAGTCCTACCCTTCCTTTGGCTCTTACATTCTTCCTGCCACCTCTTCCTCAATGGACCCTAAGCCTTGGAAGGTGTGATAGAGATATTTCAGTGCTGAACACTCCTCTGTCACTTCTTCTCAGCACCATGGTGCCTTCTGAGTCATCCCAAGGTCACTGCCATCTGAAAAGAGAAGCCTCTCTAACCAAAAGTGAGAGTAGCATTAATATATGGGTATGAACATTAAGAGAAGTGCTTACCAGGCCGTTTGGTAAGCATAGTATGTACATATAGCCAGATTCCAGTAGACATTAGACCCTAGGGCTCATGACTTCTCCCATCATAAGTTTTCAGTACCAGGCATGTATTCCCTCTTAATATATATATTTTTTTTAATTTTTTTTTTTTTTTTTTTTTTTTTTTTTGGTTTTTCGAGGTAGGGTCTCACTCTGGACCAGGCTGACCTGGAATTAACTCTGTCATCTCAGGGTGACCTTGAACTCATGGCAATCCTCCTACCTCTGCCTCCCGAGTGCTGGGATTAAAGGCATGCGCCACCACGCCCGGCTCATATTTTTAATTTTAAATTTTATTTATTTATTTGAGAGAGAGAGAGAAAGAGGCAGATAGAGAATTGGTGCACCAGGGCATCCAGCCACTGCAAACCAACTCCAGATGCATGCACCCCTTGTGCATCTGGTTTTATGTGGGTACTAGGGAATCGAACCTGGGTCCTTGGGCTTCACAGGCTAGCGCCCTAACGCTAAGCCATCTCTCCAGCCCTTCACTCTTGCATTTTATTGTTCTGTTTCCTACAAATGACTTGAGAGATGCTCCTGATTGTCCTTGGAACCCACCCATTCTCTCATGTTAAGAGAAAACAAGTAATTGTTGCAGAGCTCTCTGCATTTTCCAGCCGCCCTTTTGTAAGAATCACTTTCCCCAAATAAAACAATTTTAAAAAAATTCAAAAAGGGCTGGAGAGATGGCTTAGTAGTTAAGGCATTTGCCTATGAAGCCTAAAGGACCCAGTTTTGAGTGCCTAGTGCCCACATAAGCCAGATGCACAAGGGGGTACAGGTGTCTGGAGTTTGTTTGCAGTAGCTAGATGTGGTAGAAAAGATGCTAAAAGATGAACTGATTCACTGAGTTACTACTGTAAGAGTCAATTGCTGAGGGGCCAGGCATGGTTTTGCACACCTTTAATCCCAGCACTCAAGAAGCCAGAGGTAGGAGGGAGGATCACAGTGAGTTTGAGGCCACCCTGAGACTGCATAGTGAATTCCAGGTCCGCCTGGGCTAGAGTGACACTCTACCTCGAAAGACAAAAAAAAGAAACAAAAAAAGCCAAAAAAAAAAAAAAAAAAAAAACACAAAAGAGAGAGAGAGAGCGTTAATTGCTGAGGAGGTAAAAGTTATCTTTGTCAGCAGATGGAAAAGTCCCAAAGAAGGAACTGTCCTGAAAAGAGCCCAGAGGGGTGATAAGGAGGAAAGACAGTTTAGGCTAAAGCAAAGTCAAATGGAGTTCATTGTTAGGGTGGCCTGACTCCAGAAATGATTGATATGCAATTGCCACATTTTATTTGTTCACTTACCCCTCCCCTTGGCAATGAAAACTATGAAATGGAAATAAAATCTCAGCTCGGGGACCAGGGCTTCTTTGGAGGGCTCCCTCAAGCTTCCCCCCACCCCCAGAATAAACTTCTCTACTTCCCCTCATACTGGCATTGGAGTGAACTTTCCAGAGAGTTTCTACAACATAGAGGCCTTGGCGTGCCCATTCTCTCTCTCTCTATCTGCCTCTTTCTCTCTCTCAGTAATAAATAGCCATGCATGGCGGCACACGCCTTTAATTCCAGCACTCGGGAGGCAGAGGTAGGAGGATCACGGTGAGTTCGAGGCCACCCTGAGACTACATAGTGAATTCCAGGTCAGCCTGGGCTAGAGTGAGACCCTACCTTGAAAACCCAAAAATAAATAAATAAAAGATTAAAAAAATAAAACAAATACATAAAGCATTATTGTTTTCAGTCTGCGAGACAATCCACAAGGTTGGTGAGAGGAATGAATGCAACAGGCTTTATTGTACAGGAATCAGAATTACAGCAAAGACAGAAACAGCAGGCTTTACTACAAGCAGAACAGCAGCCATCAGTGTGGGAGCCAAACTCACCAGAATGCTGAATTTGGGGGTTTAAGTATGTTGGGGCTGATTCCAGCTATAATTGAAAGTGTCCTAAAATGATTGCTTGTCTACTGAAAGTTTAGTAGTAACCAGGAGAGCTTTTGAGATGGGGAGGAGCAAGGAGAGCTGCTTGGTAAACTATTGTAGAGAAGTAACCATTTGTAAATGCCTAGGTCACATTCCCAGAGCTCCAGCCCACCCACAGGCAACTGTGCAGTTTCTCAGTTTCTTAATTAACTATATAATTCCCAGAAGCCCAGGATTTCTTCCTCACTACCAAGTGAGCTACATCCCCAGCCCAACTTGAGCCTTTGTTTGTTTTGAGATAGGGTCTCATTATGTACTCTCAGAGTGCCTTGAACTCAAAGAGATCTTCCTACCTCTGCCTTCCAGTTGCTGGGATTAAGGGCATGCTCCTAACTCTGCAGCTGTTAGCTACCACACCCACCTTGGACACATTTTTTGGCACCCCAGAAGGGACACAAACCCACAACATTTTTTTTTTTTTTTTTTGAGGTAGAGTTTCACTCTAGCCTAGGCTGACCTGGAACTCACTTTGTAGACTCAGGCTGGCCTCTGCCTCGTGAGTCCTGGGATTAAACACGTGTACCACTACCCCCGGCCCCACAATATTCTTTTATGATTGAAGACACAGGTTCTTTCTCTTTTCTTTCCCACTATCTCAGCATGTTATTGGCTGTCTTGTAGTCACAAGATGGCTACACAGCCGCAAGCATCACAAATAGTCCCAACAATGTTCAGTTTGCTCAAGATGGGAGGAGGCACCTTAAAACCTACATTCCGGGGCTAGAGAGATGGCTCAGTGATTAAGGCATTTGCCTTCAAAGACTAAGGACCCAAGTTCAGTTCCCCAGTACCCATATAAAGGCAAATGCACAAAGTGGCACATTCATCTGGTGTTCATTTGCAGTGGCAAGAGACTCTGGTATTCCCATTCTAACTCTGTCTGTTTCTCTTCTCTTTATCTATGTGTGTAAATATATACATACATACATATTTTTAAAAAGCACACATGGGCTGGAGAGATGGCTAAGTCATTAAGGCCCTTGCCTGAAAAATCTAAAGACCTGGGTTGGATTCCCCAGAACCCACATAAAGCCACATGCACAAAGTGGTGCATGCATGTGGAGTTTGTATGCAGTGGCTGGAGGCCTTGGTGCACCCATTCTCTCTGCCTCTCTTCTATCTCTCTCTCTCTGCTTGCAAATTAATAAAATAAAGAAAGAAAGGAGGGGGAGGGAGGGTATTACCATGGGACATTTTTTATAATCATGGAAAATGTTAATAAAAATTGAGAAAAAAAAAAAGAAAGGAAAAAAGTACTCATTCCTGGAGAGATGGTTCAGTGAATAAGGCGCTTGCCTGTGAAGCCTAAGGACCCAGGTTCGATTCCCCAGTACCCACGGTAAGCCAGATGCACAAGGGGCGCATACATCTGGAGTTCATTTGCTGTGGCTGGGTGCCCTGGAGTGCCCATTCTCTCTGTGTGTGTGTCCCTCTTTTCTTTCTGTCTCTCTAAATAAATGAAGAAATAAAATATACCTACCTTCCCCTGATGCTGCTGTAGGAAACTGTGGATGTGCATTGTCTACACTGAGAAGCAAGCCCTGGCAGCAAAACAAGGGGGGAGGGGATAGTGGCCAGCAGCCTCTCACAGCCACACTTGCTCTGCTCACTTCCGGCTGTATGGCTGGGGTCTCTCTGCACCTGTTTCTTCCCCTGCCCATGGGGATAATACGGATTCAAGAGGGAAATTTATGCAGAGGGCTGAGTGTTCACCTGGCAGCAGCAAGCCTCCAGTACTTCACAGTTGCCACGGTGACTCTGTTGTCGTCAGGCTGATATGGGCACTTCGGAGGACTGTCACGTAAAAGCAGTGGACTTTGAACCTCAGGCTTCCATATAAGTGCAGACTATCTGCTCAGCTGGGACAGTTACTCCGGAACATTAAACTGCTTAGCCTCCCTATCTATAAAGTGGGGGCAAGGTTCATGCAGGTCTGGTTATTGTCCCATTGCAAAGGTTCTCATTCCTGCATCTAGAGTTCCTTTGCAGTGGCCATCCCCGCCCCCACTGTCTCTCAAATAAGTCTAATACAATAAAAATATTTTGAGCTGGGGAGATGGCTTAGCAGTTAAGGCACTTAACCTGACATGTCAATTCTCTCTCTCAAATAAATACATAAAAATAAAATATTAAAAATATTTTTAGGGCCGGGCATGGTGGTGCACGCCTTTAATCCCAGCACTCGGGAGGCAGAGGTAGGAGGATCGCTGTGAGTTTGAGGCCACCCTGAGACTACATAGTGAATTCCAGGTCAGCCTGGACTACAGCAAGACCCTACCTTGAAAAACAAACAAACAAAATTTCTTTTAGGGCTGGAGAGATGGCTCAGCAGTTATGGCACTTGCATGTGAACTTTAAGGACCCAGGTTTGACTCCCCAGAACCTATATAAGCCAGATACACAAGGTGGCACATGCATCTGCAGTTCATTTACAGTGGCTGGAGGTCCTGGCATGCCTATTCTCTTTCTCTCTCTCTCAAATAAATAAATACATAAAAATTTTAAAAATAAAATATGCTCTCAAACTGTTCTATTTTTAAGTTGTTGAATAGTTTTTCACCAAACTCATTAAAAAAATATACTTTTGGGGGCTGGAGAGATAGCTTTGTGGTTAAGGTATTTGCCTACAAAGCCAAAGGACCCAGGTTCAATTCTCCAGGACCCACGTTAGCCAGATGCACAAGGTGGTGCATGCATCTGGAGTTTGTTTTCACTGGCTGGAGAACCTGGCATGCCCATTCATTCTCTCTCTCCATCAAATAAATAAATGAGTAAAAATAAAATGTTAAAAAATATGTTTTTAAAACAATTTATTTCAAAGGTAGAGAGTCTCACTCTAGCCAAGGCTAACCTGGAATTCACTATGTAGTCTCAGGCTGGCCTTCAACTCACAGTGATCCTCCTACCTGAGCCTCCCAAGTGCTGGGATTAAAGGCGTGCGCCACCACGACCAGGTTAAGAACTATTTTTAAAGTATTTACTGAGTGCCTGTTACGTGCCAGGTATGGTTCCAGGCAGTGATGAAAATAGAGCTCCTGCCGCCACCTAACCTGGGGAGAAGAAAGATGAAGATATGATTGCCTGTGCAATAGTAGAAGGAGGCAGTTACACATGGCAAAAACAATAAGTCTATACAGTGATGCCATGAGAATTGGGTGATAGAAAATTTGGGTTGTTGTTTGCAACTTTAAGTGGCTTAACCAAAAAAAAAAAAAAAAAAAAAAAAAAAAAAAAAAAGCTAAGAAGTTAGCCAAACCAGGCATTGTAGCATATTTCCTTAATCCCAGCACTCGGAGGCAGAGGTAGGAGGATCACTGTGAGTTTGAGGCTACCCTGAGACTACATAGTGAATTCCGGGTCAGCCTGGGCTAGAGTGAGACCCTACCTTGAAAACAAGAGGAAAAAATAAAGAGAACAAAAAAGGTTAGCCAAGCATGATGGTTATAATAGGAGTCTGAGGCCAGCCTGGGACTACCCGATGAATTCCAGGTCAGCCTGGGCTACAGTGAGACTCTACTTTGAATACAAACAAACAAAAAATTACAATTAAGTTTAACCAGCTAGCGTGAGGACAAAGTGTATGTGATAGAATAGCTTGGGGGTGACATGTCCAGCAGTGGTGGCGATGACGCTCTCAGGGCTGGTCTCTGTCTTCCCATCACTCCCTTCAGCTTCCTTCTGTGACCCCTGACCCTTTGAGCAGATCTGCTCCTGTGGGTGCAGGGAGTTGGTTGAAACAGAGTGGAACACAATTCCTGGGCCTGACTCTCCGTGGTCCATATGGAGCTAGTTGGCTGTCCCAGTAGCCAAGTCACATGAGGCTCTGGTGGGACAGGCTCGGGCCATGTGATCATACGGTACAGACTTAAAATTGCTGACTGCTCGGGTCTTTGAAGAGGTGGGGAAGGATGCGGTGACGGGTAGAGACATCAGGCCAAGGGTACAGCTGCTGACTTGAAGCTGGTCTCTGACCTCCTTTCCCTTAAGTTCTTGCCCAGCTCTCCTTGGTTATGTCAGAAAATTATTTCTTTTTTTTTTTTTAAATTTTATTTATTTATTTATTTATTTGAGAGTGACAGACACAGAGAGAAGGACAGATTGAGGGAGAGAGAGAGAATGGGCGAGCCAGGGCTTCCAGCCTCTGCAAACGAACTCCAGACGCGTGCGCCCCCTTGTGCGTCTGGCTAACGTGGGACCTGGGGAACCGAGCCTGGAACCGGGGTCCTTAGGCTTCACAGGCAAGCGCTTAGCCACTAAGCCATCTCTCCAGCCCAGAAAATTATTTCTAAAAATAGGCACTTGAGGCTTATTGTCTGCTGCCAAACTGCAAAAGGACATAAAGGCCTAGCTGTTTCATGAAGAGGCCCAGAATGATGTGGGCAGGTCTGCTGTGAGCAGGAGTGTCCCATTGGGAGGGGAGCAAAACCCATTGGGATGGGACAGCTTGCATGTCCTGTCCCCAAGGACCTCAAGTGCACTCACATGGGTGGGTGTCTCTGAGTCAGTCTTAAATGTTTGGTTATTTTATTGATCTTTTTGTTTTTTTTTTTAATTATTTTTATTTGTTCATTATTTATTTATTTGAGAACGACAGACACAGAAAGAAAGACAGATAGAGGGAGAGAGAGAGAATGGGCGCGCCAGGGCTTCCAGCCACTGCAAACGAACTCCAGACGTGTGCGCCCCTTTGGGCATCTGGCTAACGTGGGACCTGGGGAACCGAGCCTTGAACCGGGGTCCTTAGGCTTCACAGGCTAGCGCTTGACCACTAAGCCATCTCTCCAGCCCTTATTTATTTATTTGAGAGAGAGAGAGAGAGAAATAGGCAGGGAAAGAGAGAGAATGGGTGCACCAGGGTTTCCAGCTGCTGCAAACATATTCCAAATGGGTGCACCCCTTGTGCAGCTGGCTTACATGGGTCCTGGGGAATCGAACCTGGGTCCTCTGGTTTTGTAGGCAAGCGCCTTAACTGCTAGGCCATCTTTCCAACCCTGAACTCAGTATTTAGTCCATTGTAGCCTTAACCTCATGGCAATCCTGCTCATTCTCCTGAATGCTCCTGAGTCTTTGCCTGCGAGCTAGTTTTTATTTATTTATTTACTTAGTTGCAATCAGACAGACAGAGAGAGAATGGGTGCACCAGAGCCTCTTTTTTTTAAATTATTTATTTATTTATTTGAGAGCGACAGACACAGAGAGAAAGACAGGTAGAGGGAGAGAGAGAGAATGGGCACGCCAGGGCTTCCAGCCACTGCAAATGAACTCCAGACACGTGCGCCCCCTTGTGCATCTGGCTAACGTGGGACCTGGGGAACCGAGCCTCGAACCGGGGTCCTTAGGCTTCACAGGCAAGCGCTTAACCGCTAAGCCATCTCTCCAGCCCGCACCAGAGCCTCTTGTCACTGCAAAGGAACTCCAGACATACGTGCCATTTTGTGCATCTGACTTCTGGGTCTACTGGGAATGAAACCCAGTACATGAGACTTTGCAAACAAGTGCTTTTAACTGATTTGCTATCTCCTCAGCCCCTGAGCTAGTTTTTTTTTCCAACTTGTTTTTCTTTCTTTCTTTTTTTTTTTTTTTTTTCGAGGTACGGTCTCACCGTAGCCCTGACTGACCTGGAATCCACTATACACTCTCAGACTGGCTGCGAGCTCCCCGCGATCCTATGTCTGCCTCCCCAGTGCTGGGATTCAAGGCGTGCACCAGCAAACCCGCCCTGAACTAATTTTTAAAGAAAGTTTGAACAGAGAACCAGTTTTTCGTCCCTTGGGAATGCTAAGTAGTTGGCTTCTCCATAAGACAAGTGTCTGTTTAAAAGAACCTGAGGTTTTCAGAATCAACCAGGGGGTAGAGAGACCTAGGTTCAGTGCTTAGTTCTCGCTGGATTCACTGTGTGACCTCAGAGAGGGAAAATAAATAAATAAATAAACAAACAAACAAAAACAAAATCAAAAACAAAACTCTCTTCTGAGGGCTGGTTTTCGCATTGGTGATGTGAGAGACTGATACGCCGCTGACCACAGGAGAAGCCATTATATGTTTAAATATGTTTTATACATTATGTGTCAAAAAGAAATAAGTGTAATTCCATTATGGAGGAAGCCAAGGCAGGAAGTTCTTGGATTTGTGGCTAGCCTGAGCTACATAGCCTGACCCTATTTACAAAAGGGTGTGGTGGCTTCATACCTTTCATCCCAGCACTCCAGAGGCTGAGGTAGGAGGATCGCTGTAAATTTGAGGCCAGCCTGGGCTACAAAGTGAGTTCCAGGTCAGCTTGGGCTAGAGTGAGAATCCTACCTTGAAAAGACAAAAAGCAAACAAAAATAAATAAATAAACAACATTTTAAAAAAGAGGGTGGGGAGCTTGGCATAGTGGCATGTGCCTTTAATCCCAGTACTCAGGAGGCAGAGCTAACAGGATCACTGTGTGTTTGAGGCCAGCCCAAGATTACAGAGTAATTTCCAGGTCAGCCTGGGCTAGAGTAGAAACCCTACCTCAAAAAAAAACACAAAAACCACAAAAACCCAACAGATAGATAGATAGATAAAAATAAAGGTGGGGGCAGCATTGGACGGACTGCTCAGTGGTTAAAGGTGCTTGCTTGCAACGCCTGATGGCCCTGGTTCAATTCCCCAGTACCCCAAATGGCTCATGCAGCTGGAGTTTGTTAGCAGTGGAAAGAAGCCCAGGCACCCCCCCTTCTCTCCCCACCTCTGTGCTTGCAAATAAATTAAAAAAATAAAATTGGAAAGTTGAGGTAGAACAGGCCTTGGCCTTTGAGGGGGCAAAGGTAAGAGGAGGAATGGAGCCCAGGCGGCAGCTGCAGCCCTTGCAGGGACAGCCTGGAAGCAGTTCCTTCTGACAAGATGCCAGGATGGCCCCCTGCAGCCCCTGGACGACACCGCCATGCTCCTTGCTATGCCCAGAGCACCAGCAGATGAGACACGCAGGCATCCGCGGGTGAAGTTTGCTGCGCAGAAACATAACCAGTGCAAACGTTGGTTTCTTTGCTCCCATGAAAACAAGTTATTTTGATGTCATCATCTTTTCCTCCTGTTATGATGGTCTTATGCAGGTAGTGTCAGGCACTGTGAGATTATGGACATCCAGGCCATTTTGTATCTGGGGGAGTACATTGTATGGAGTCCTATCCTTCCCTTTGGCTCTTACATTCTTTCCACCACCTCTTCTATATTAGATCCTGAGCCTTGGAAGGTGTAATAGAGATATTGCAGTGCTGAGCACTCCTATCACTTCTTCCCATCACAATGATGCCTTCTGAGTTAACCCAATGTCACTGTCATCTGAAAAGAGAAGATTCTCTACCAAAAGTGAGAGTAGTATTAATATAAGGGTATGAATATTAAGAGAAGTGCTTACTGGACAGTTTGATAAGCATAGTATATACATTTAGCCAGATAACAGCAGACGTTACACCCCTAGGGCTCATGAGTACCCCTGTTTTAAGTTTTCAGTATCAGGGATGTATTCCCTCCCATGGAGCGGGCCTCCAGTCCAATTAGAGGGCAGTTGGTTTCCACCATGACAGATGTGCCACTGTTGCACCCATTGGCTCATTTGGCCTGGCTGGTCAAATATAAGTCTTGCACTGTCCACTGTTGAATATCTTCACTGGTGATTTCTCTCTTTCCCATTGAACTGCATGCAGAATGGCTTCTTCCAGCTTTCTTTCAGCTGGTCTGCATGGAGGAGGTTATCAGCTCAGTTCCAGCAGGATTTCTCAGTGGCCTTGCAGCCCAAGTATGTGGAGTTTTTAGCAATAAGGTCTTACCATCTATTCCTGGTGGGAAACTAAGGGAGGCCAGGATCTCTTGATGCCACAGATGAACTCCAGAATAACACTTTTTCATCCAGCTTTTCATGTGTGTTGGGGAATTGAACCCTGCCCATCAGGCTTTGCTAGCAAGCACCTTTAGCCACTGAGCAATCTCCCCAGACCCTATTCACCTTTCAAAAAAATATTTTCGTTGGGCTGAAGAGATGGCTTGGTGGTTAAGGCACTTGCCTGCAAAGTGTAAGGACCCAGGTTTGATTCCCCAGTACTCACGAAAGCCAGATACACATGGTGGCACATACATCTGAAGTTTGTTGTAGTGGCTAGAGAACCTGGCACGTGTATTCTCTCTCTCTATCTGCCTGTTGTCCTCTCTCTCTCAAACAAAGGTAGTGCATGCCTTTGATCCAAACATTCAGGAGGCAGAGGTAAAAGGATCTCCATGAGTTCAAGGACACCCTGAGACTACACATGAATTCCAGGGCAGCCTGGGCTAGAGTGAAACCCTACCTAAAAAAAAAGCATGTTTAAAAACTATTTTTATTTGCATGTGTGTGCATGCATGCATGTGTGTGTGTATGGGCATCCAGGGCTTCTTACAAATGAATGCCAAATGCATATGTCATTTTTTTGTGTCTGGCTTTACATAGGTACTGGGGAATCAAACCTGGGCTGTCAAGCTTTGCAAGCACGTGCCTTTAACCACTGAACCATCTTCCCCAAATTTTTGTATTCCTTTATTTATTTGTGTTATATGAATAGGGGCACATCAGCATCAGGGCCTCTTGGCACTCCAGGTACCTGTGCCACTTTGTGCCTCTGGCTTCACACAAGTACTGAGGCATTAAACTTGGCATGGCAAGCTATGTAAGTAAGCACCTGTAACTGCTGAGCCATCTCTTCAGCCCTGCATGCATCAGTTTTATTTTTAATTGATATTTTATTTTATTTATTTGACAGAGAGATAGAAAGAGGGAGAGAGAGAGAGAGACAGAGACAGAGAGAGAGAGAGAGAGAGAGGGAGGGAAAGAGAGAGAATGGGCATGCCAGGGCCTTCAGCCACTACAAATGAACTCCAGACACATGTGCCACCTTATGCATCTGGCTTACATAGGTCCTAGAGAATTAAACCTGGGTCCTTTGGCTTTTTCAGGCAAATACCTTAACTGCTAAGTCATCTCTCTAGCCCTTTTTTAAAAGAAAAAATTATTTAGGCTAGGTGTGATGGCACATGCCTTTAATCCTGGGGAGGTGGAGATATGAGGATTGTAGTGAGTTTGAGGCCAGCCTGAGACTACATAGTGAATTCCAGGTAAGCCTGGACTAGAGTGAGACCCTACCTCGAAAAAAAAAATCTCTTTATTTACTTGCAAGTACAGCAAGACAGAGAGTGAATGGGTACACCAGGATCTCTAGATGCTGCAAATGAATTCCAGATATATGTGACGTTTTATGCATCTGGCTTTGCGAGGGTGCTAGGGAATCAAATCCAGGTCATTAGGCTTTGCAGGTAAGCCCCTTATCCTCTGAGCCATCTCTCACTTGGGAGATAGGGGCAAGAGGATAAGGAGTTCAAGGTCATCCTTGACTACATAACAGTTCAAGGTCAACCTGGACTATATCAGTCTGTCTTAGAAAATAAGGATAAGGGGCTGGAGAGATGGCTTAGTCATTAAGGCATTTGCTTGCACAGCCTAATGACCTGAGTTCAATTCTCCAGTACCCATGTAAAGCCAGATGCACAGGTGGCACATTTGTCTGGAGTTTGCCACAGCTGGAGGCCCTGGCTCATCCATTCTATCTCTGTGTCTGTCTGTCACTGCTTGCAAATAAATAAAAACAGTTAAAAAAAAGGAAGCTAGGTGTGGTGGCTCATGCCTTTAATCCTAGCATTCGGGAGGCAGAGGTAGGAGGATTGCTGTGAGTTCAAGGTCACCCTGAGACTACATAGTGAGTTCCAGGTCAAGCTGGGCTAGAGTGAAATCCTACCTCAAAAAGCCAAAGGCGGGGGGAGGGGGGAGGGAGGAATAAAACAATTGTTATTTTTGATGTTGGATGATGGAAGCCAAGTCTTTTTTTTTCTTAAATTTTTTTGTTCATTTTTATTTATTTATTTGAGAGTGACAGAGAGAGAGGGAGAGAGAGAGAGAAATAATGAAAGAGCCAGATAGAGAGAGAGAGAATGGGTGCACCAGGGCCTCCAGCCACTACAAACGAACTCCAGATGCGTGCACCCCCTTTGCGCATCTGACTAACGCTGGTCCTGGGGAATCGAGCCTGGAACTGGGGGTCCTTAGGCTTCACAGGCAAACGCTTAACCACTAAGCCATCTCTCCAGCTGGGAAGCCAAGTCTTAATGCACCATAGACAAATGCTCTTCTTCTGAGCTTCAGTCATAATAATGATTATCAACACCCAGGACCTAAGGCCCAGAGAGGTTAAGTCACATGTCCACTGTCACACTGTAAGTGGTGCATCAAGGACTTGAACCCTCTTCTGCTTGACCTCAAAACTCGTTTTTCTACTTGTTGTCTTCTTTTATTTAATGATTTCTTTATTTTAATTTAATTTAATTTTTATTTATTTACTTTAGAGAGAGAAAGAGGCAGAGTGAGGGAGAGTGGGCATGCCAGGGCCTCCAGCCACTGCAAATGAACTCCAGATGTATGTGCCACCTTGTGCATCTGGCTTATGTGGGTCCTGGGGAATCAAACTTGGGTCCTGTGGCTTCACAGGCCAACGCCTCAACTGCTAAGCTATTCTCCAGCCCTGACTGGTTTCTTTCTTTTTAAATATTGATTGATTTGAAAAAGAGAGAATATGGGAGCACCAGGGCCTCCTATGGCTGCAGGCAAACTCCAGACACACGCACTACTTTGTGCATCTGGCTTTATGTGGGTGCTGAGAATTGAACTCGGGCAGTCGGGCTTCGCAAGCAAGTGCTTTGACTACTGAGCCATGTCCCTAGGGAGGGTGCTTCAGTAGCAAGTGCACTGGAAGACCAGGTCAGGCAGCCTTGCCAGATGACAGCAGCAGACGGAGGGAATGATGAACACATCTGGCTGGTGCTCACAGCCTGTGGATCCAGCAGTGTGTTCAGAACCGGGTCTTGCTTTGCCATCAGACTCCGCAAGTAAGCACTAGCAGCCCATTCTACAGACATGGAGGCTGAGGCATGGAAAGGTTGTCCGTGACCACAGTTCACAGAGTCACAGCCTGAATGACTGGTGCTGATGGCTTATAGTCTTGACATAGCAACAATTTATTTATTTATTTATTTTTGGTGATTTTTTTTTTTGAGGTAGAGTCTCTAGCCCAGGCTGACCTGGAATTCACTCTCTTGTATTTGTGGATAACAGAGCTTTAAAAAACAAGAAGTGAGGGTTAAGTCACTTCCTGGCAAAGCCAAAGGACCCAGGTTCGCTTCCACAGTACCCACATAAAAGCCAGACGCACAAGGTGGCCCATGCACCTAGAGTTCTTGTGCCCATTCTATCTTTCTCAAATTAAAACAAAACAAAACAAAAATACCATCAGAAAGTGAGCTGGGTGTCATGGTGCACACCTGAGGCAGAAGAATCAGGAGTTCAAAGTCATCCTTGGCTACATAGTGAGCTCAGGACCAGCCTGGGCTACGCAACGCCGTGTCTCAAAGCATCAGCGAAAGCACAAGCGACTCTGTCTCCAGCCTGCATTTTCCTTCGGATTCTCTGCTTCAAGTCCTGTTTCCTAGAGGGCCACAGGCTCGAGAAGTGTCTGGAAGGTGTCTGTGGGTTTAAGACAACAGCGGGGGGGGGGGGGGGGGGGGGGGGGGGGGGAAGCCTGGCGGCGGTGTCCGTAACATCAAAGCGGCCTGTAGTTTTATCTCCAACACCCTATTTTCTTTCCGGATGACTTGTGAAAGTAAAAGCAGGCATGACTCGAGCTGCATGGCCAGGAATCTGCACAGCAAATAAGGGCAAGCCTGGGCTCCCCCTGGGGCACCCCCGGGCCCTAGCCTTACCATCCACTAGCCATACAACCCGCCCAAGGCTCCTGAACTCCCTAGGCTTCAGTTTCCTCATCTGTAAAGTGGGACAACAGTGGGGCCTGTGTCCCAGGAGTGTCCTGGGGACCCAGTGGACAGGTATAGGGTGCGCTGGAGCCAGAACAGGGAAGATGCCGAGGGAGGACCCTGGACCTTGGTGGTGTGTTCTTGCGGACCCAGGTTCGCGTGTTCGCTACCACCCCTGTTAGTCCATCAGCTCCTCACAGCACCCCTCTGCAGGAGCACCAGTTCCTTCCAACGAGCTGATGGGGGGGGGGCACAGAGACTTAAAGCAGCTCGCCTAAGGCCACCCAGCGTGAAAGACCCCACGGAGGGATGTGAGCTCCGGTGGTTCCCCTGTCTCAGGAGCTAGAAGCGGGGACCCCAGCCCCAGCCAGTCCCTCTGGCAGGGTCTTTCCCGGAAGTATTCCAACCCGTGCCATTGCAGAATGCGTGCGTGGGGCTTTTCCCCTGTGGGTCTCGTGGGGAGCTGCAGACATGTTCCCCACGCAGACAGACAGACAGACAGACAGACATCCGGCTGTGGGATTTGGTGGTGGTGGTGCTGGGGGGAGGCAGTCAGGAAGCTGTTCCATTATCCAGCTGTTTCAATCTAAATGTGATGCCCATATGGTGGCCTAGAAATCTGTCTGGCCCCGACCTGGGCTGTAGACCAGGGAGGCCCAGAAAGGGGGTGGGGGAGGCAGAAAAAGGGGAGCGTGAGGAGGAGGAGGAGGAAAAGGAAGATGAGAAGGATGAGGGGGAGGAAGGGAAGGAAGAGGAGAGGAGGACGAAGAAAAAGAAGATGTGGTCTCCAGTCCTCACAGGGAAGGAATATAAACAGTTCACACACAAAAAGACAACCAGGATTTCTGTTCTGCCAAACCCTGGAGTCAGCGTGTGTTACGCCTTAATGTAAAACATTAATCTCTGCGGAGAAAGAGTGGGTTCAAAGAATGTTCTTAATATAAGTAATTGCTCCCCAAACGGGGAATTATTTCATGCAGTTTTTTTTTTCTTCTTCCAACGTCAGAACTTTCTGAGCAAAACCAAAAGAGACAGTGTTGCCATGTTTACCTACTTTCTTCTACAAATATCTAGCATCAGCAGTTTCTTTTTAACAGTAATTTCCGGGCAAGAATGAGGCCTTTTGATGAATGTTGTGGGGTGCAGAGAAGACAGCCATGTCGAAAGTGCTAGAGTCAGGACGGAAATCCCCTTGCCTCTCGGCATTGCTGGCGGGTGATCAGTGGTAGCTTTGAGGAGCTGTGAGGTCCCATTTCAGGGGAGCCATGTGACCCATTGCTGATGTCTGCAGTGATCTGGGTGTGGGAGCGGCTGGGAGGGTTTGCCGTGTACAGTTCTGTAGCTCTCACATCTGCAGATTCAACCAACTCTGTGTTGAAAATATTTAGGAAAAAAATGCCCACGCAGACATACACATTATTCCCTTACTGAGTAACAGAAACAAGTATACAATAGAACAACACCTTTTGTTTAAAAAAAAAAAAGCATTTATTTATTTATTTATTTGAGAGAGAGAGAAAGGGCACACCATGGCCTCCAGCCACTGCAAAGGAACTCCAGACACACGCATGACCTTGTGCATCTGGCTTACGTGGGTCCTGGGGAATAGAATCTTGGTCCTTTGGCTTTGCAGGCAAGCATTTTAACCACTAAGCCATCTCTCCATCCCGAACAGCACCTTTTTTTTAGTGTGAACATGTGTGTCTATGTGGTATGCGTGTGTGTGTACAGATGTGTGCACTCCATGTGGGAGGAGGCCAGGGGAGAACACGGGTGTCCTTCTCCATCACTCATCTGTGCGTTTCTTTGAGGCCATCTCTCTCTCTGAACCCACATGAAACCAGGTCAGACTGGCCAATCAGGGAGTCCCAGCCACTCCCCTGTCTCTGCCCCGACAGGTCTGGGGTTACAGGAATGCACGGCCACACCAGGCTGTTTATATGGGTACTAGGGGCTTGAACTCAGGGTGAGAGTCAGACCTTCTCAGGCCCTTCTGCTTGCACTGCAGATATCTGCTGAGCCTTCTCCCCAGCCCCTAATAACAGTAATTCTTCACATAGCATTTACGTTAGGTCTTAGAAATACCCTGGAGATGCCGGGCGTGGTGGTACATGCCTTTAATCCCAGCACTTGGGAGGCAGAGGTAGGGGATCATTGTGAGTTCAAGGCCACCCTAAGACTACACAGAGAATTCAGGTCAGCCTGAACTAGAGTAAAACCCTATCTTGGGGGGAGGGGAAGGAAAGAAAAAGAAAAGGAAATACCCTGGAGATGATTTCAAGTACTCTATTATTTATTTATTTATTTATTTATTTTGAGGTAACGTTTCACTCTAGCCCCGGCTAACCTGGAATTCACTCTTTAGTCCCAGGCTGGCCTTGAATTTACGGCAATCCTCCTACCTTTGCCTCCTGAGTGCTGGGATTAAAGGCATGTGCCACCATACCTGGCTGATTTGAAATCACCCTAGAGGATATGTCAGGGATTTAAAAAATATTTTTTTTCAAATTTTTTTCATTAACAACTTCCATGATTATAAACAATATCCCATGGTAATTCCTTTCCTCTCCCCCCCCCCCCACTTTCCCCTTTGAAACTCCACTCTCCATCATTTCCCCTCCCCCTGTCAATCAGTCTCTCTTCTGTTTTGATGTCATGATCTTTTCCTCCTCTTATGATGGTCTTGTGTAGGTAGTGTCGGGCACTGTGAGATCATCGATATCCAGGCCATTTTGTGTCTGGGGGAGCATGTTGTAAGGAGTCCTACCCTTCCTTTGGCTTTTACATTCTTTCTGCCATCTCGTCCTCAGTAGACCCTGGGCCTTGGAAGGTGTGATAGAGATATTGCACATGCACCACCTTGTGCAGCTGGCTTACATGCGTACGGGGGAATCGAGCCTCAAACAGGGGTCCTTAGGCTTCACAGACAAGTGTTTAGTCACTAAGCCATCTCTCTAGCCCCAGAATCCCCTTTTTAAATTTTTATTAGAGATAGGATCTCTTCACATGCCCCAGGTTGGCCTCAAACTTATGATCCTGCTGCCTCAGCCTTCTTAGTGCTAGGATTACAGGTATGCAGTGCCACACCCAGGGGCCCACTAGGCCCAGCTATGTGTCATTTTATGAGACAAGAGCACCCTCGGCTTTGGGTCCTGTGTGTGGGTGAGGCATCCTGAGCAGCCCTGCTGGGTACTATTTGCTGGGCTCTGTTTGCCATTCCGGTGGAGATCTCTGGCCACAGAAGTGGTTGTGATGACCTGATGCCTTCCACACATAACAGTTGGAAACACCAGCAGTCAAGTTTCTCTGTGGCCCGTGGTCAAGAGAACCCCTTCAAGGGGCCGAGGTCTGGCTGGACAGCCCAGCCGTCTGCATCCAAGTGGTCACAGGATCTGCTTCCAGGCTAGGTAGGTGGACATAGGGTCCAGGTTTGAGGTTCCAGGAGCTGACTGGCCTCTGGAGAACCTGAGGTGGGACTCGCTCTGGATGTTGCAGCTCAGAATTTCCAGGCCCCTCTAAATTATACTGCCCTGATGTCCCATGACCCAATCTCTACATCTTCAGAGAGAACACACTGGTAATCTACATCCCCTCTGACTGGCCAACGCAGAGCATCCAGCTTGACATCACACTTCCTCCCTCCCCATGACGTCATTTCCAGCGCCTAAAGAGCCACTTGAGGGAAGGAAAATTCAGTGTGTCCCTTCTGACGTTTGATAAGCTGTGGTATATCCAACAGGCCCATCCATCCCTTGCTAGGTTCAGAATGAAGTAAGTGTTTTCTTTTGTCTTTTCATACTGTTAAAAAGTTGTTAGGCCATAAATGGGAGCTTGTCTATAGATGGAATGGCTAGATGTTTGTTTGTTTTTATTTTATTTATTTATTTATTTATTTATTTTATTTTATTTTTTTTTTTGAGGTAGGGTCTCGCTCTAGCCCAGGTTGACCTGGAATTCACTGAGTAGTCTCAGGCTGGCCTTGAACTCATAGCGATCCTTCTACCCCGGCAAGGCTGAGTTGGGTGTTTCTTTTGGTCTGAGGCCATCATGGGGGGGGGGGGGAACAAAAATTACTGAGATTTAAGAATGATCTAAGTAGGACTGGAGAGATGGCTTAGCGGTTAAGCGCTTGCCTGTGAAGCCTAAGGACCCCGGTTCGAGGCTCGGTTCCCCAGGTCCCACGTTAGCCAGATGCACAAGGGGGCGCACGCGTCTGGAGTTCGTTTGCAGAGGCTGGAAGCCCTGGCGCGCCCATTGTCTCTCTCTCCCTCTATCTGTCTTTCTCTGTCTGTCGCTCTCAAATTAAAAAAAATAAAATAAAAAAATTAAGAATGATCCAAGGAAGTCTGGAAACTGCTCTACTTTTGAGAGCGCTAATTGGCTACTGGCCAGCCAATGAGCTGACTGGCTTTGGGTCAGGTGGCCTTGGCTGGTCCAACGAGGGACCAAGCTGGTGGAGAGTCTGTGGAAGGTAGGTTAGACTTAACCCCCCCCCCCCCCCGCAAAGTAGCCCCTTTCTCAGATTAATTTTTTAAAAAAAGCCCTTTGTTGGGCTGGAGAGATGGCTTGGCAGTTAAGGCACTTGCCTGTGAAGTCTAAGGACCCAGGTTCAGTTCCCCAGGACTCACGTAGGCCAGATGCACAAGGTGGCACATGTGTCTGGGGTTCAGTTGCAGTGGCTGGAGGCTCTGTCGCCCATTATTATTCCCTCCTTTCCTGTTTCTCTTTCTCTCAAATAAATAGAAATAAAAATAAAATAGCCCTTTATAAAACCAAACCTTAACATCCACTGGAGTAGTCGAACTGCAATAGCCCCACTGGGGGTGTGGAGAATTCTAGAATTTTTGAAATTGGCACTCATGGCTCCCACACTGACCTTGGGACTTCCCGGGATTATGGCGCTGCACTCTTGTAGGATGTCCCAGGAGTGGACAGAGCAGTATGAGGCTTGGCGCGGGGAGGGGGAGCAGCAATGCCAGCCAGGCCCCAGAGACTGCTGTGTGCCCCCAGGAGGTGCCCCATCCTCAGCAGCCTGCTCCCTGAATATGTCTAGTTGTGGCTCTCCAGTGATTTCCTGGCAATTGTGTGAGCTCACAGCCCTCCCTGGGTTAAAGTTCTCTCTGCTACAATTCACAGGTCTCTATTTGTGATGGAGCTGCCGCTAACAGCCCTGAGTAGACTTCAGAATCCCCTTGTTCATTTATTGGCTGGGGAAAGAAAGGCTACGTCCGTATATCAAGCAGAAAATGTACATGATTAGGTGTGTTGGTCAGTTCTTCACCACTATAGTGAAATGCCTGGGGTCGGGAGGGAAGGTTTGTGTGAGCTCGTGGTTTCAGAGGTTCATGGTCAGGCGAACTTGTTTTCAGGCCTGTCCTGGGGGTGCTGGCTCATCACCAGGAAGCAAAAGAGGAAGAGGAAGGGGCCAGGATCACTCAGTTCCCCTTTCAGGGCATATGCCCAGAGATAAGTACCTCCTGGTAGGCCGGCTCTCCTGAAGCTCCCCGGCCTGTGGTGAGTCAGCCCATCACCACAGGGGTGGATGAGCCACCACTCACCTCATGTCAGCTAGAAAGCCAAGCAAGGAAAGAGATGGAGTCTCGCTGTCCCCTTCAAGGACACACGACAAGAGACTTAAATAAGCCCTTCTACCAGACCTCACCTGTTCCTTTCTTTTCTTTTCTTTTCTCTTCTCTTTTCTTCTCTTCTTTCTTTCTCTCTCCCCCCCCCCCTTTTGAGGCAGGAATTCACTATGTCATTTCAGGGTGGCCTTGAACTCATAGCCATCCTCCTACCTCAGCCTTCCAAGTGCTGAAATTAAAGGCACGCACCACCACTCCCAGCAGGCCTTACCTCTTAAAGGTCCCACCACCTTCCAAATAGTGCCAAACTGAGGAACACATCTTTAGCACATGGGCCCTCTGGGAATGTTCCAGATGCAAAATGTAGCAGACCCTTAGTAATATTTTGGGGTGTATCTTTTTCATTCTCCCTTTAAAGACAGAGATAAATACATATAGCCAAGTGTCTGATTCTTAAGTACTGTGGTAGTTTGAATGTGGTAGCTTGAATGTATGGCCCCATTGGCTTGGATGTTTCATTAAAATTGAGCTTGCTGGCTTAGTGGTTAAGGCATTTGCCTGCAAAGCCAAAGGACCCAGGTTTGGTTCTCCAGGATCTACGTTAATCAGATGCACAAGGGGGTGTACACATCTGGAGTTCGTTTGCAGTGGCTGGAGGCCCTGGCGCGCCCATTCTCTCTCTCTCTCCCTCTTTCTCTGTCAAATAAATAAATAAGTAAATATGAATAAAATATTTTTAAAAATTGAGCTTGCAACATGAGCTCCTCTCAGACAGATCCTTGTTACAGGGCAGATGCCACTGGGGGCTGACCTTGAAGTCCAGCTCTATGGTGTGTTTGGGGGTGAATCTGGAGTCCAGCCCTATAGCCCTATTAGGTGTGTTGAGAGAACTTTGAGCTCTGGTGTTGGCTGGCTGATTGCTGGTGCCTTTCTGTTAGTGATCTGTGGAAATGAGCCAGCTTTTCCCACCACCGATGGTTTTCCCTGGAATCTGTAAGCCTGAAATAACTCCCTTTCCTCACATAAGCTGTGTCTGATTGGATGTTTGTCCCAGCAATGAGGAGCTGACTGCAACAAGTACAAATCCAGAGTGAGTTCAAGGCTAGCCTGGGCTACTTCGCAAGGCAGGTCTCAAAACAACAACCTGCTCTTTTCTGATCAGCAGCATGCCCTATGAGAACACACAGGAGTCCTTAGTATTCCTGCAAAAGGAAGGACCTGTGTGGCCCTGGCCAGCGGGTGAAAGGCAGGCTCTAAGACTTGGCCATGTCCCCAGCCTGGCTGCAGCTCTTGGAGGCCCATGTGTCCCTGTCTTCCCAGACTCTTGGCCCTGGACACCCACTCCTTGTGGCCCTGGAGCTGTTTCCCACACTTTTTTTTTTTTTTTTTTCAGAAGCTACCTTGGCCTGTGTCTGCTCTTTTTCTCTCTTGTTCCTGTGGCCAAGAGCTGATCCCAGGAGCTACTTCGGTTCTTGATCCTGCACCCACAGAGGCCTCCAGATGTTCTGCAGCTGTGTCACCACCCTAGGCTTGTGCCCACACTGTCCAGGTGGCTGCCAGGCAGATAGCCACCCTTGGCCATGGATGACCAAGTACTATCACAAGGCAAATTGGCTGGCAGCCTCTTACTGTTTAATTCTTGTGACACGTCTTTCATGTAGGTGCCATTGCTCCCATTTTGTGGAGAGAAAGTGGGGGAAACAGAGCTGGGGAATGGTAGAGAACGAATTTGAGCCTACTGCTGCTACCAGAAGTCTTGGTGACTCCTCCCTGAGTCTTGAAGCAATAAACTTCGATAAGGATGTGCTGCATGAATGAATGAATGAGAGAGATTTCCTCAGTAATTCTTGCATATTGGACACTGGTTTAGGTGTTGATCATGAAGCAGACGGCACGTGGGAGCTGCAATTCTAATAGGGATGATATCAAAACGAGGAAGGAAGCAGAGACAAAAATAAGATAATTGGGGCTGAAGAGGTGACTCAGCAGTTGAGACACTTGCGTGCAAAGCCTATCAGCCCATTTTCGATTCTTCAGTTCCCACGTAAAGCCAAATGCGCAAGGTGGCACATGCATCTGGAGTTTTTATTTATTTATTTAGAGAGAAAGAGGGAAGAAAGAGAGAGAGAGAGAGAGAGAGAACGGGAGTACCAGGGCCTCCAGCTACTGTAAATGAACTCCAGATGCATGTGCCACCATGTGCACCTGGCTTTACATGGGTACTGGAGAATCAAACCTGGATCCTTTGGCTTTGTAGGCAAGCACCTTAACCACTAAGTTATCTCTCCAGCCCCACATCTGGTGTGTGTTTGCAGTGGCTAGAGGCCCTGGAGCATGTCTCTCCTTGCAAATAAATAAATAAAACATTTAAAAAAAATAAGATAATGGGGCTGGAGAGGTGGCTTAGGGGTTAATCGCTTGCCTGTGAAGCCTAAGGACCCCGGTTTGAGGCTCAATTCCCCAGGACCCACGTTGGCCAGATGCACAAAGGGGCAAAGGGGCGCACGCGTCTGGAGTTTGTTTGCAGTGGTTGGTGGCCCTGGTTCACCCCTTCTCTCTCTCTCTCTGCCTCTTTCTCTCTGTCTGTCGCTCTCAAATAAATAAATAAAAATAAACAAAAGAAAAATGAGATAATGGGCGTGGGGTGGGGAGATAGCTCAGTGGATAAAACATTTGCTACACAAGTTTGAGGATCTGAACTCAGATTCCCCAGACCCCCCCGGGTCAAAGCCGGAAGCTCACAAGCAGAGTGGTGAACAACAATGAGACGATAAATAAGCAAATATATTAAAAGACATAGGATAATGAATCCTACTGGAGGAAATGGAGTAAGATGATGACAGTGAGATGGGCAGGATTGTGGGGAGATGGAGTCTCCAAAAGGTGACCTTGACTTTGCAAGCAGCCTAACAGGAAGGAGGCAGCTTTACAGCCACACCCCTGGAGGAGGAGCCTCCGGGGACCTCTCAGGGCAAGGCCCTGGGGTTGGAACATGCTTGGGCTGCTTGGGAACTAAAACAGTGCGGCACAGCAGAGCAGGGAAGATGGTAGGCACTGCAATTCAAGCCTCAGGCAGGGGCTGCCTGAATTGTTTTTAATCCCAAGTACTGGGATTAAAGGTGTGCGCCACCACTCTTGGCTTTGGACAAGCACTTTGAAGGCAGACCAGCAAAGCATGCTGAGGAACTGTGAGCTAGTAGAGTCAAGGATGCTGCCTGGGTACCTGGCCCACACAGAGCGGCTGGGGACGGATGGCGCCGGGTAGGGTGTGGAGGATGGTGGTGCAGTATAGGGTTTTGGTGAGGCAGCGGGAGCAAGGTAGATTTGAACACAGAGACTTGACTTGGCAATACCCCAGCCCAGGAGACAGAGAGTCACAGGCTTCCCAAGGATGGTATTTAAACCCAAAGGCTAGGGATGGAGAGATGGCTCAGCAGTCAAATATACTTACTTTCAAAGCCTACCCTAGTACCCATGTTAAGTCAGATGCACAAAGTGGCGTGTGCAGCTGGAATTGGTTTGAAGTGTCAAGAGGCCCTGTCATGTCCATTCTCTCTCTCTCTTAAGTAAATAAATGAGACAATATTTAAAAAAAAAAAAAACAAACAAAAACCTCAGGTGTGGCAGCACACACCTTTAATTCCAGCACTTGGGAGGCAGAGGTAGAAAGATCACTTTGAGTTCAAAGCCAACCTGGAGACACAGAGTGAGTTCCAGATCAGCTTGGGCTAGAGTGAGACAATACCTTGAAAAAAATAAAAATAAATAGCTGGGTGTGGTGGCACATGCCTTTAACCCGAGCACTCGGGAGGCAGAGGTAAGAGGATCACTGTGAGTTCCAGGACAGCCTGGGCCAGAGTGAGAGCCTACCTCGAAAAACCAAATAAATGAATAAAACAACAACAACAAAAACCCCAAACAAACCCAAAGGCTGGGGCAAGTAGAGATAGTCCCCACTTCCTAGCAAAGAGGAAACCCAGGGCACCTAGGTGGAGGCTGCCTTCCGGATGGTGACCTGGGACATCAGCAGCTTAGCGCATGCCCACAGCAGAGTGAGTGTCCCCAAGGGAACCTGACCAGGTGGCCATAGCATCTAGAAGTGGGTCTTAGTCAGTGTCCTCAGGGCTGTTGACTTACCCCATGGCCTCCCACTGAAGATAATCCGATGGTCATTACCTAACACCTTCCTCGGAGAATGTCAAAGCTTGGCCGGAGTCCCGAGGGCCTTTCCCAGAATATAGGCCACCACATTGGGACAGCAAGCATCTCACTCAAGGTCACAGGGGTAGAGGAGTCTGACCAGAGAACCAGGGAGGCTGCACACTCACCTGCCCGCCTCCACACTGGCCTGTTGTCAGGTGAAAATGAAAACAGAACTCCACAACATGGTAAAGGCGCTCAGGCTGGTCATGGTGGCCCACACCTTTGATCCCAGCACTTGGGAGCCCGAGGTAGGAGGATCACTGTGAGTTTGAGGCCACCAGAGGACTGCAGAGTGAATTCCAGGTCAGCTTGGCTAAAGTGAGACTCTGTCTCAGAAAAAGAAAAGAAATGAAAAGCAAAGGTACTTAGGAAGGGAGGGGCTGGATGAATGAGCTTTTTCAACATGGTGATAAGATATCTGACTAAAGCAGCTTAAAGGAGGAAAGGTGTAGTTGGGCTCACAGTTTCAGAGGGATCAGTCTGTGGCGCCATTGCTCTGGGTGTGGTGATGCATACCTTTAATCCCAGCACTTGGGAGGCAGAGGCAGGAGGATTGCTGAGTTTGAGGCCAGACAGAGACTCTCTACATAGTGAACTCCAGGTCATCCTGGGCTAGAGCAAGACCCTACCTCAAAAAAAAAAAAAGTGGGGTGGGAACAAGATGACCTAGAATTCCCTATGTAGTCTCAGGGTGGCCTCGCACTCACAGTGATCCTCCTACCTCTGCCTCCTAAGTGCTGGGATTAAAGGCCTGCACCACCAGGCTCAGCTTTTCACTATTACTACTTTTGAGACAAGGTCTCATGTAGCTTAGGCATGATATGTAGCTTAAGCTAGCCTTGGACTCCTGATCCTCCTGCCTCAGCCTCTCAAGTGCTGGGATTATAGGAATGCACCATAATACCCAGCTCAGAGGATAAATCTTATTTGGCAAAACTCTCCTTTTGTGTTTTTTTTAAAAAATATTTTTATTTATTTATTTATTTGAGAGGGAGAGAATGAGAGAGGGAAAGACAGAGAATGGGTGCACCAGGGCTTCCAGCCACTGCAAGCAAACTCCAGATGCATGTGCCACCCTGTGCATCTATCTGGCTTACATGAGTCCTGGGGAATCAAACCAGGGTCTTTGGCTTTGCAGGCAAACACCTTAACCTCTAAGCCATCTCTCCAGCCCCAAACTCTGTTTTTAAAATTTTTTTAGAGAGAGCCTGAGAATGGGTGGGCCAGGGCCTCCAGCCACTGCAATCACACTCCACATGCTTGCACCACCTAGTGGGTATTTGTGACCTTGTGCTTGCCTAACCTTTGTGGGTCTGGCTAACATGGGATCTGGAGAGTAGAACATGGGTCCTTAGGCTTCACAGGCAAGTGCTTTAACCGCTAAACATCTCTCCAGCCCTTAACCAAACTCTTGATACAATGATATATAATTATGTTTCTTAGGAAGATTGAACTTAGAATTCAGGGAGAATTTGAGGTGTATGGGGGAGAGAGTGCTCTTGAAATTGCTCCCAGGGAGGGAAGCAGGAAAAGAGAGGCCAAGTGGGAGCAGAGGGGCAGGGAGAACCCTGGGCTTTCAGGCTCAGTAACCACCCTGGAGGAGCTGACGATCAAACTGCTCTTGGGGATTATTCCGAGTTGTACACACCCCTCCCCCGCACGTCCAGTCATCCATCTTTGGATGAGGGTTCATCCAGAAACATGCAGAAGAGAGAACTTGGGCAAGGTACAGCAGGGGCTCTGGCCTCTCTGAAGACAAGTGCTCCCAGCCTTAAAAGGACCTGAGCATCTTTTTTTAAAAAAATATATTTTAATTTTTTAAATAATTTTTAATTTCTTATAATTAACAACTCCCATGATTGGGACCTGAGCATCTTATGTCCAATACAGTGCAAGAATATTCTAGATCGTGATGCAAACGTCTTCTCTGCCAAGGGGTTTGCAGGAGCGTCCGCACCTCAGCAGTGACATGGGTTGTTTTCCTGCTAATTGCCTGTGGCTCAGTGACACTTTTCTTGGCTGCCTCCTTGGGAAGCCGCCTGTCTTGCAGAAACAGTGCCCTGGCCCACAGCCATACGGGGCTGTTGGTCCCTCCCTTGTGTTAAGAAATGATGGCCGCCGCCATGTCCCCAGGCGAACACGACTGACTTTATGCCCGGCCCTCTGTTACCTCTTTCTTTGCTCTTGGCCCTGTCTTCCCATGTCCCTTCCCGGTCAGATTGTCCTCAGCAAATTGCATTCTGGACCCAGTCACTCTAAGTGGGTTAGAGGCTTGGCAGCAGCTCTGCTCTTGGCAAAAGCATGGACGAAGCCCTCGTGGTGCTGGCTTGCAAAATCCCCCACGAGTGGCTCGCCCCATTGCAGGGAAGGCAGGCTGCAAGCCAGAGGGCTCGGCTGGCTTCTGCCCTCTGATTGGCAGGGACTCTGTCTCTAATAAATACATAAATAAATTAAATCTTTAATTAAAAAAAAAAGAATGATTTCAGGATTCACATGCACCCTCACTTTTGTTAAGCTTATATTATCATTTGATTCTTCCTATTGCTAGCTGGACATATGCTTTTTTATGTTCTAATTTTTATTTATTTGTTTGTATGCATGTGTACGTACCAGGGAAATGAACACCAGATGCTTGGATCGCTTTTTGCATCTAACTTACATGTGGCTTGAGAATTGAACCCAGTTGGCAAGCTTTGCAAGCACATGCCTTTAACTGCTGAGTCATTGTCCCAGCCATACATATATATATATATTTTGTTTGTTTGTTTGTTTCTCAAGGTATGGTCTTGCTCTAGCCCAGGCTGACCTGGAATCCACTATGTAGTCTCAGGGTGGCCTTGAACTCATGGCGATCCTTCCTACCTCTGCCTCCCGAGTGCTAGGATTACAGGCAGGTGCCCCCATATCTGGCACAATGTGTTTTTAATTTTTTAAATATTTTATTTATTTATTTATGAGAGAGAGAAAGAGAATGGGTGTGCCAGGGCCTCTAAGCCACTTCAAATGAACGAACTGCAAATGCATGCACCACTTTGTGTATCTGGCGTATGTGGGTTCTGGGGAATCAAACCTCGGTCCTTAGGCTTTGCAGACAAGCACCTTAACCACTAAGCCATCTCTCCAGCCTGTAAATCCGGGTTCTCTGAGAGCTGCAGTGTCATAATGAGATTCAGGGTGTTTGGCTCAGTGTGATACCATTATGTAATCTGTATTACCTTCATTGTTCCTCCCCCAGCAATAATCATACAGCACTTCTTCCTGTCTTGTTTTGGTAGGGTCCATTTAACCTGAGAGCTCATTTGATTTTTTGAGGGGGAAGGGGCTTATTCATGACCTTGAAAAGTTTTCTAATTTTTATTTTTTTGTTTTTGTGAGGTAGGGTCTCACTCTGACCCAGGCTGACCTGGAATTCACTATGTAGTCTCAGGGTAGCCTTGAAGTCGTGGCGATCCTCCTACCTCTGCCTCCCGAGTTCTGGGATTAAAGGCGTGAGCCACCATGCCCAGCGACCTTGAGAAGTTTAAAGGGTCTAGATAGTCGTTGGGGTGAAATGCCCTTCAGTGTGTGTGAGTCGTGTCCTGGTGCCTCGGCTGGGGGGCAGCCTTATCCAAGCACTCACCCCCTTACCTTCCGAACTAGCTTGCGAGGCAGCAGGTGTAGTCTCTTCCAGTTGGGGATTGAGTTAGAGAAGAAATTTTCTTTTCTTTTTTTAAAGATCCGATTTGCTTGGACTGCAAATCCAAGAGATTTCTGTAATTGCTTGGGTCCCTGAGCTGGCTGAATCCTAGGGGGGATCCCGCTGAGCTCTGAAGTTCTCTGACTTTGATCCTCTGCAAGGCGGGGGGGGGGGGGGGGGGGAGGGATTGGGACAGGGGTGGGGAAGCAAGTTGCTGCTTTGGGTGGGGGACCACTGGAGGCTGGCAGGCAAGACTGGGCAAGGAGAGGAGCAGCACCCTGGCTGGGCTTGGGGCTCAGTTGTAGAGCCCTTGTCTAGCATGCAGTAGACTGGGTTTCAACTCTCTGATGGGGTGGGGTGAGAATCTAGGTCAGGGATGTGGCTCAGTGCTATGGGGAGCCCCTTCTCACAAGATAAATATAACAGAGGCCCGAGAAGGCTCTGGAAGGAGCCCAGGGTCTTAGCTGATGACCCTGCTAGTGGACCAAGGCCCGGCATGAATAAAGTGGTCTGTCAGTTGGTGCCTGTCCTACTTTGCCAC
Source organism: Jaculus jaculus (assembly GCF_020740685.1). Taxonomy (NCBI): domain Eukaryota; kingdom Metazoa; phylum Chordata; class Mammalia; order Rodentia; family Dipodidae; genus Jaculus; species Jaculus jaculus. Next base: position 22,662,389 of record NC_059114.1, read on the forward strand.
CAGCAGCTCTCAGTGTCCGTGGGAGCCCGATAGCTGGGGTTTGCATTCTGGTCCTCCCTAGGCAGTGGCAGTGCCTGGCCCATACTAGGGTCTCTGCTGGCCCCTCCTGTCCCGCTGTCCACCCCTCCACCTGCTTTGCCCCCAAGGTTGCACCAGGATCTCCCTCTGTGGCAAGGTGCTGCTGAGACATTTTGCTCCCACCCATGTGGGGGACCACCTGTTTCCATTTCTGCTCAGCTACTTTCAAACCTTGTCACCTTGCCAAATTACCTAACTTCTCTGTTCCTCAACTCTCCATTCTGTGAAATGGGATAGCCACCTTACCACTTACCACCCCCACAGGATTTTTAAAAATTATTTAAAAAGTAATTTTGCTTATATACTTGAAAGAGACACACACAGAGAGAGAGAGAGAGAGCGCGCACCAGGGCCTCTAGCCACTGCAAATGAATTCCAGAAATATGCGCCATCTTGTGCATCTGGCTTATGTGGGTATTGGGGAATCCAGCCTGTATCCTTAGACTTCACAGGTAAGTGCCTTAACCATTAAACAATCTCTCCAGTCCACTCCATGGGGTTTTATGAGGATGAAATGAGTATGTGTTGAGATGTCAGAACAGATCTGGTCTAGAGTGTTCATTACATGTATGTTCACTAAGTATTACCCTTGTCATCTCATCTACCTGTGGGCAGCCCATGGGAGTGTGTGGCTGCTCTGTCTTGTTCACAGCTATATCCCCAATGCCTAGGACAGAGCCTGGCAATCAGAGCCTTCTAAATGAATGTTTGCTGAGGGTATGACTGGTGCTACAAAGAAGATTAAAGAAGGGGTGAAGAGTTAAAGTCAAATAGGGAAGTTAGGAAAATAGCTCTTTAAAAAATATTTATTTATTTAAATATTTATTTATTTGTAAGCAGCGAGAGAGAGAGATAAAGAGACAGACAGACAGAGATGGGCACACCTGGGCTTCTAGCCACTGCAAACAAACTCCAGACACATGCGCTCCTTGTGCATCTGGTTTACGTGGGTCCTGGGGAATCGCACCTGGGTCCTTTGGCTTCTCAGGCAAATGCCTTAACCACTAAGCCATCTCTCCAGCCCTGGAAAATAGCTCTTTTCTTCTTTTCTCTTTGGTGTGTGTGCGCGTGCATGCGCGCGCGCAGAGGCACGTGTATAGTGTGCATTGGTGCAGAGCTAGAGGAAGACATTGTGCATCCTCCTCCATTGGGCTCTCCCCTCAGTGCTGGCATTACAGGTATGTGCCTGGCTTGTCTAAATGGGTGCTGGGGATTGGACTCAGGTCCTCATGTTTGTGAAGCAAGTACTCTTACCACTGAGCGATCTCCCCCTGCCCTCCCCCCCCCATGGGGATAGATCTTATACTATGTGATACACCAAGATACAATATACCAGGTCCCAAGTGGGAACTCCAAAGAGGTAACCATTTTATCTGAGTGTGGAAGGCATTAACCATTCCATGGGAATGATGTGATTTATGTTGTTCCCATCCTAGTTTTTTTTGTTTGTTTTTTGTTTTTGTTTTTCGAGGTAGGGTCTCACTCTAGCCCAGGCTGACCTGGAATACCCTCTGTAGTCTCAGGGTGGCCTCGAACTCACAGCAAGCCTCCTACTTCTGCTTCCCCTAAGCTGGGATTAATGGCGTGAGCCAGCACGCCTGGCTTGTTTCCCCTTTTATCTTGGCTGCCAGGAGCTCTGCCCATTCTTCTGCCTGCCCATCTTTCCCCCTTTTTTATTGGACTTGACAAGAACGTTTGAAAAAATATGATTCAGCAGTTTCTCCAGACAGCTCCTGAGAGCCAGGCCAAGAAGCAAAGGGGTTGTACCCGCCAATTCAAGGGTCACCTTTGGCTCCCACAGGAGCACACGTTGTTCCTGCCGACCTTGGCTCCGCTCCTGGCACAAAGGGAACCGCTGATCTTCCTTCCGCAGTTTCTGGGTGTGAGGCCATCCTCATGGTCTCCTGGCCAGGCTCCTGTCATTAGGGAGGGAACCTACATTTATCAAAGCACTGAGCTGTGGACCCTGGACACACCCTACTTGGCCCAGAAAACATTGACTTGTTTCCTGTTGCTGATCTTTGAATCCATCATTCTAATTGCTGGTATTTATTGCCTGTTTAATAAGCTCCTTAAACCTATGAACTCAGGTACTGCCCACAAGGACCTTATGCAACAGAAATGTCACCTTCAGGTCCCAGAAGAACCATGTCAAAGCTGTCGCACGTCCTCCCATGTCTCTCTTCCCCTCTTCTTCTGGTGTGTGTGGGGGTGGGAAAGGGAGGGTTTATATTGATAGTCAACCTGACAGGACCTAGAATTACCCGTGCCAGATTATCTGCATTATTTTTGTCTCTGGGCACACTTGAGGAGGATTATGCTGATTAGGTTAATTGGGGTGGGAAGACCTATGCTATCTGGGGGTCTCACCACCCCCATGGACCAGGATTCTGGACTGCATAAAAAGGAGAGAGCCGGAGAGATGGCCCAGTGTGCTTCCCGTGCAAGCATAGAGGCCTGAGCGGGCCTAAAACCACAGGGTTCAGATCTCCAGATCCCACATGAACATCTGGGCATGGCCACGTGAGCCTGTAACGATGTTCACGTGAGCCTGTAACTGCAATCTTGAAGAAGAAAAAAAAAGCAAGCTCTAGTATCAGTAAGAGACTTAGGCTCAAATAAGAACAGGAAGAAGGGCTGGAGAAATGGCTTAGTGGCTAAGCGCTTGCTTGAGAAGTCTAAGGACCTGGTTTGAGGCTCGGTTCCCCAGGACCCATGTAAACCAGATGCACAGGGTGGTGCATGCATCTGGAATTCGTTTGCTGTGGCTGAAAGCCCTGGTGCACCCATTCCCTCTCTCTCTCTGCCTCTTTCTCTCTCTGTCTGTCACTCTCAAAAAAAGAAGAGCTAGCTGCCCCTTACTTCAGGCAAGCTCAAGAGGATATACAAATGCATATACCACACACACACACACACACACACACACACAATCAAAAAAAAGGAGAGTGGGCTTGGCATGGTAGTGCACATCTTTAATCCGAGCACTTGGAAGGCTGAAGTAGTAGGGTCACCATGAGTTCAAGCCCAGCCTGGGCTACAGAGTGAGTCCCAGATTCACCTGGGTTAGAGCAGGACCCTACCTAGATAAATAAGGGGCTGGAGAGATGGCCCAGGGTTCAATTCCCCAGTGCCCATGTATAAAGCTGATGTGCAAAGTGGCATATGTGTCTGATGTTCTTTTGCAGTGGCAGGAGGCCCTAATTTGCCCATTCTCTTTCCCTCTCTTTCTCTCTCTCTCTCTCTCTCTCTCTCTCTCTCTCTCTCTGCTTACAAATAAATAATAAAATAAATATTTTTAAAAAATGAATAGGGCTGGGTTGATGGCTTAGCAGGAAAGATGCTTGCCTGTGAAGCCTAAGGACCCAGGTTTGATTCCCCAGGACCCATGTAAGTCAGATGCACAGGGTAGAGCATGCATCTGGAGCCTCGTCTGTAGTGGCTAAAGGCCCTGGTACGCCCATTCTTCGCTCTCTATCTGCTTCTTTCTTTCTCTCTCTCAAATAAATAAATATAAACAAATAGGAGAGAGCTGGCCGAGCATCAGCACTCGTCCCTCTCAGCTGCTTCACTGTGGACTGAACATGACCAGCTGCCTCAAATCCCTGCCACCATGACGGGACTCAGAGGAGCTGTAAACTGAAACGTGCCCTTCCTCCCTTATGCTCATTGTTGTCCAATATTTTGTCCTAGCAACAAAACGGTAACTCATACAGTGTATGTGCATATATGTGGTGTGTGTGTTCATGTGTGTGATCATGTGTGTGTGTGTGTACATGCATGCACATGTGGAGAAGACCATAGGCTGATATCAATATCTTCTTCTATCACTTTCCACTTTTTTTTTTTTAAATTTTTATTTATTTATTTGAGAGTGACAGACACAGAGAGAAAGACAGATAGAGAGTGAGAGAGAGAATGGGCGCGCCAGGGCTTCCAGCCTCTGCAAACGAACTCCAGACGCGTGCGCCCCCTTGTGCATCTGGCTAACGTGGGACCTGGGGAACTGAGCCTCGAACAGGGGTCCTTAGGCTTCACAGGCAAGCACTTAACCGCTCAGCCATCTCTCCAGCCCTCACTTTCCACTTTTGTGGAGAGGGTCTCTCCCTGAGTCCAGAGCTCATTGATTGCAATAGGTTCATCTCAGCATTTCCTTCTGCCTGCATCCCTACTGCTGGGATTATGGGCACACAGCAGAACGCTGGCATTTATGTAGGAACCAGGGATCTGAAGTCAGGTCCTCATGCTTGCCACTGAGGACTTGATTTTGTTTTAAAACAGGCAGGCCTCAAACTCGCAATCTCCTGCCTCAGACTCTTGAATGTAGCCCTAGCCTTCTTTCCTGTCCTAAACTGAAAGAAACCCCACTTCTTGACCATGGAGTGTTCAGCACTAGGTGTGACATCTCTGTCATACCCTCCAAGGTTCAGGGATCATTGCGGAAGGGGCAGCAGAAAGAATGTAAGAGCCAAAGGAAAGACAGGAATGTTGACAATACTGTCTTCAAGACACAAAGTGGCCTTAATATTTGTGACCTCACAGGGGATGACACTACTTACACATGACCTGCATAATAGGAGGGAAAAATGGTGACGTCAAAATAGAAGAAAGACTAGTTGGAAAGAAGTGATTCAGTGCAGGGGGATTGGGACAGGGAAAATAAAGGGTGGTGGGAGGCGATCGTGATCATGATGTATACAGATAGATGCATGGAGGTTGTCAATAAAAAGCTAAAAGAAGCCAGGCATGGGGGCACATTCCTTTAATCCTAGCACTTGGGAGGCTGAGGTAGGAGATCTCTGTGTGTTCTAGGCCAGCCCGAAACAAATTCCAGGTCAGCCATGGTTAGAGTGAGACCCTACCTCAAAAAAAAAAAAAAAAAAAAAAGAAAAGTCCCGAGCTGGAGGGATGGCTTAACGGTTAAGGCGTTTGCCTGCAAAGCCAAAGGATCCCGGTTCAATTCCCCAGGACCCATGTAAGCCAGCTACACAAGGAGGCGCATGCATCTGGAGTTTGTTTACAGTGGCTGGAGGCCCTGGTGCGCCCATAAAACAAACAAACAAACAAAAAGTTTAAGAAAAGGTCATTTGTACATCTTTTTAATATTTTATTCATTTATGAGAAAGAGAGAGAGAGTGAAATCTGAGCAAATGAACTCCAAATAAGTGTGCCACTTTGTGCAACTGGCTTTATGAGGATATTGGGAAGTTGAACCCAGGCCATCAGGCTTTGCAAGTAGGTTCTGAGCCATCTCTCCCGCACAAGAAATCCCATTTGTAACAGAGAACATGGCCACTCAAGATTTCCCAGGCTATTTTGTGGGTGAGTGTGGCCATGCAGGTCTACCATAGCTAAGGGATATGGAGGAATGTTTCCTCAGGGTTTCTGAAGAGTTCTTTTATTTATTTAAAAAAAAAATTTTTTTTTTTGAGGTAGGGTCTCACTCTAGCCCAGGCTGACCTGGAATTCACTATGTAGTCTCAGGGTGGCCTCGAACTCTCAGTGATCCTCCTACCTCTGCCTCCCGAGTGCCAGGATTTAAGGCGTGTGCCACCACGCCCGGCTGGAGAGCTCTTCTTGGTGGCTGCTTGCAGTCCCTTCTGGAAGGCCAAGGCCATCGTCTCCAGCTATGAGACAGGTGCTGTATACAGATGCATTTAGTTCAGTGGTGGTGGCCAAGTGGAGATTTGAGCTTGTCCCAACATAGCAGCTGTAGCACGCAGGTCTGGAGTCACAGCAGCTGCTCCCCTGAGCCACTAGCCTGTGAACACTCCAATGACAAATCCCACAGACCTTGGTATGAACAATAAAGTGGCTCCAATTCTGATCAGCACCAGGCATAATCTTCTGCCAGATAGAATGTGTCTTGGCTGAGGGAACTGCTGTCCACTTGGCCCCCACCAGGCCTTCTCTGGGGGGCCCGATAAGATGTGGTGGTTTGGTGGGAAGAAAGGCCTTGCTGTGTGGCCAGAGGCTTATGGGCAGTAGAGGCTGAACAATGGGTACCTTTGCTGTTCACGTGTTCAGTGAGCATGCTTGGTGGGTATGCCAGCCCCCACTCAGCACTGGAATATTCCAAGGACTAATAACGTTTGGCAATCTTATGTTAGTAGACTAGGATATAGCTCAGTGGTTAAGTACTTGTCTAGCATCTCCAAAACTCTGGGCCAATACCCAACCCAAATAAATAAATGAACAGCCAAATACAAATAAAACAGAAAACCAAACATAATCCATAATACTTTCTAAAGTTAAAAAAAAAAATCCATAGTACCGAGGCTAAGAACCCTGGATAAGTAGCTAATAACTTTGAAAGGATTAAAAAAAAATGGGCCAGGCATGGTGGCACACACCTTTCATCTCGGCACTCAGGAGGCTAACATAGGAGGATTGCTATGAGTTCAAGGCCAGCCTGAGTCTTCATAGTGAATTCAAGGCCAGCTTGGGCTATAGTGAGACCCTACCTCAAAAAAAATATTGGGGCTAGAGAGATGGCTTAGTGGTTAAGTTGCTTGACTGCAAAGCCTAAGGACCCAGGTTCGATTCCCCAGTACCCATGTAAGCTAGATGCACAAGGTGGCACATGCATCTGAAGTTCATTTGCAGTGGCTAGAGGTCCTGGTGTGACCATTCTCTCTCTCTCTCTCTCTGCTTCTTCTCTCTCTCCTTTCACTCTTAAATAAGTAAGTATTAAATAAACAGAATATTTAAAAGAAACTGGGGCTGGAGAGATGACTTAGTGGTTAAGGCGCTTGTCTGCCAAGCCTAGGATTCATGTTTCACTCTCCAGGTCCCATGTAAGGCAGACACACAAGGTGATGCAAGCGTCTGGAGTTCATTTGCAGTGCCTAGAGGCCCTGGCGTGCCCATTTTCTCTCTCTCTCCCTCCCTCTTTCTCTGTTAAATAGATAAAAATATAATATTAAAAAATAAAAATGCGGGCTGGAGAGATGGCTTAGCGGTTAAGCACTTGCCTGTGAAGCCTAAGGACCCCGGTTTGAGGCTCGGTTCCCCAGGTCCGATGTTAGCCAGATGCACAAGGGGGCGCACGCGTCTGGAGTTCGTTTGCAGAGGCTGGAAGCCCTGGCGCGCCCATTCTCTCTCTCTCCCTCTATCTGTCTTTCTCTCTGTGTCTGTCGCTCTCAAATAAATAAATAAATGAAAATTAAAATAAATAAATAAATAAAAATGCATTAGGTGGCACACACATCTGAAGTTTGATGACAGTAGCTGGAGAACCTGGTGGGCCAATTCTCTTTCTCTCTCTCTTTAAAAGGGGGGGGGGGTGCTGGAAGGATGGCTTAGCAGTTAAGATATTTGCCTGCAAAGTCAAAGGATCCAGGTTTGATTCCCCAGGACCCATGTTAGCCAGATGCACAAAGGAGCGCACACATCTAGAGTTCGTTTGCAATGGCTGGAGGCCCTGGTGCTCCCATTCTCTCTCTCTTCCCCCTCTCTTTCTCTGTTAAATAAATAAAAACATAATATTAAAAAAGGGGGAGGGCTGAAGAAATGGCTTAGTGGTTAAGGTATTTGCCTGCAAAACCAAAGGACCATGGTTCAATTCCCCAGGACCCATGTAATCAAGATGCACGAGGTGAAAAAAAAAAAAAAGATGCATGAGGTGGCACATGTATCCGGAGTTTGTTTGCAGTGGCTGGAAGCCCTGGTGTGCCCGTTCTCTCTCTATCTGTCTCTGTCTATCTCTCTTAAATAAATAGATATTTTTTTAAAGGCCAATTTGTTGTCGCAAAAAGAAATGGGGGGATTAGCTTAGAGGACCATAAAGGTAAGCCAACCAGTTTGCTTCACTGATCAATGACAATTTGGGGACGCACCCCAAGATATCTATCAGATCTCTCTCTGGGCTGGACATTTTAAAAATGCTCATCATCTCTTGATTCTCATAGCAAATCTACTGCTCAGTCCAGGCTCCTTACAGCAGAGCTGAGACCTGAGACTCAGAAAGGTTCAGTGGCTTGCCTGAGGCGGCACAGCTGCTGTTTCATTAGGATCTGCCTTCCATCCTGTGGACTTTCATGCTTCATCCTGACCCACTTTCTCCTGCCCCGGGACTGGATGCAGCCTGTGGTCCCGGGGGGTAGCTCAGCGGACTGTCCCCAGAGCGCTGAAACTCGGCATCTGGATGGGGGCCGGTTGCTTAGCAACATGAATACAGCTTCTGCAGGGAATAAGGAAACAAGCTCTGTAGCATCCTAACTATGGGAACCTCAACAGGAGCCCCATGAAGGCCCAAGGGAGCCTATGGAGCCTGGTGTGGTCGGGGAGAGACAGGAAGAGCCAGGCCCCTGGGCTTGGCTGGGGCCAGGGAGCCAGTCCTAAGGAGAAGTTGGCTTTACAGGACTTGGGCCCCTCGTTCCAGAATACATTCCAAAATCTTCCCAATTTCCTCTACCTAGGTTTCTATCACTATGTTCTCTGGGCTCAGAGGGGTGACCTGACTTATTCAGACAGACAGCCAGGAAGCTGGGCTCAGAAGCCCACCTTTCTAACATCCCAGCTCATCTCAGATGAGTTGCCCTCACTTCATTTCTTCAAACGCCCTGAAATTTTTCCAATCCTGTGGCTTTGGCGCCTACTGCTCCCCCTGCCTCAGGCGCCCTTCCTTGCGCTCTCCCTTGTGGTCTGCTCCTGTCGGTGCTCAGGTCTGTAGGGCACATCATTCATCCCTCCTCCCCCCACTAACCCACCAAGGGCCTCGGACATCGGACCAATAGCAGTGGATGAAAGGAGCTGGTTGTACAATATGCATCTACCATCCCAGCGTTTGAGTCTGAGGCAAGAGAATCACTACAAGTTCAAGGCCAACCTGGGCTACAGAGTGAGACCCTGTCTCAAAAAGCCAAAAGAAGGACAGGAGAGATGGCTCAGAGGTTAACGTGCTTGCCCGTAAAACCGAATGACCCGAGTGTGAATGACCAGTACCCCGTAAAGACAGATGCGCAAAGTGGTGTGTGTGTCTAGAGTTTGTTTGCAGCAGCTGGAGGCCCCAGTGCGTTCATCTGCCCCTGCCCACCCCCCACATCTCTCAGACGTGGTGGCACACGCCTTTAATTCTAGCACTAGGAAGGCAGAGGCAGGAGGATCACTGTGAGTTTGAGGGAAGCCTGAGAGTACACAGGGAATAGCTGGGTTTGATTCCCTGGTACCCACATAATGCCAGATGAACAAAGTGGTACACGTCTAGAGTTTGTTTGCAGCGGCAGGAGGCCTTGGAGCGTTCTCTTTCTCTCTCTCTCTCTCTCTCTCCCTTTCTCAAATAAATAATACACACACACACGTGTGTATATATATTTGTTTGCTTGTTTTTTATTTCTTTCTTTCTTTATTTATTTGAGAGCAACAGACAGAAAGAGAAAGAGGCAGACAGAGAGAGAGAAAGAGAGAATGGGTGCACCAGGGCCTCCAGCCACTGCAAACAAACTCCAGATGCGTGCGCCCCCTTCTGCATCTGGCTAACGTGGGTCCTGGGGAATCAAGCCTCGAACCAGGGTCCTTAGGCTTCATAGGCAAGCGTTTAACCACTAAGCCATCTCTCCAGCCCTGCTTGTTTTTTGAATTGAGGTCTGGCCCAGCCTGGTTACCACCAGACCCTCCTGCCCGTGACTTAGATATGTGACACAATTAGTTCAGCACCCATGACTGAACTCCCTAAGCAAAGGCGTTCACACCACCAGAGCCTCCAGCGGCATCTGGGGCACATCAGGCCCTCAGCCGTGAGGCTGGAGAGCCAGGTAAGGCAGGCCGCACTCGGCAGCTCACAATAAAAAGGGAAACGCCAAAAGACAGAGGGTGGTGGTAACATCTTCAGTGAAACGGAAGTGGATGAGTCTTAGGCTTGAGGCCAAGAGGTCAAGGGGTGAAAAGCATGGTCAGGGGCTGGGAGTGTAGCTCAGTGGTACCTCACTTGCTTAGCATGCGCGAGGCCCTGGCTTCCGTGCCCAGCTCCAGGAAGGAAAACACCCACCTCAACAGCGTCAAAAAACAAGAAGGCTCTCTACCAGGCTCTGATGGGTCAGGTCCTATAGCTATTTGAGGAGGCTGATTAGCATATCTCAAGGGGAAGCTCTGGGGTGTTCCAGAAGCCCATGAGAGCAGAAGCCACAAGACCGTGTTTTTTTTTTTTTTTTTTTTTGTTTTTCAAGGTAGGGTCTCACTCTGGTCCAGGCTGACCTGGAATTAGCTCTGTCATCTCAGGGTGGCCTTGAACTCACGGCAATCCTCCTACCTCTGCCTCCCGAGTGCTGGGATTAAAGGCGTGCGCCACCACGCCCGGCAAGACCGTGTTTCTGATCAGTCAGGTGGCCTGCTTCAGGCAGCACTGGGCGGCCCAGAGCCTCCCAGCTGATGGTGAGGAAGGGATGATGGGGGTGCTGGAGAAGCCCAGCCCCGAGTTGCATCGCTTCAGAACATGCTCATAGGTCTCAGATTCTTTCATTTCCTGACCCTCGATTGGGTCAGCCTTTATTTTCTGGGATGTTAAAATTATGTGGAATTCACTGGGACATGAAGATGACCCAGATTCAGGGCAGGGTGGGGGACTGGGCATGAGGTGGCACTCTGCATCGGTGACCTCTGCGTCCTAGCCAGGATGCTTCCAAAAGGGGACGACTTACCATCCCCAGTGCCCTGCTGGGACTAATCATCTTGGGTGCGCATGAGTGAATTTTGGGGTCAAAGCAGGTAATCGGATCTGGCCAGGCTGAGGCAGGTGACCCAACTGTCCCCTGATCTTGAGCTCTTGGATAAGAGGATTAAACTAAGTCTGTCAGAAAGAGGCTGGCTCCTCAAGGATGTGAAAGTTGAACGTGGGCTGTCAGTGTCATTCCAAATCCTGAGGATGTGGGACTTCTGACAAGCTCACCTGGAGATGGCTGGAAAACCCACCATCTTGGTGGAGCCCCTGGGCTGTGGGTGAGCAGAGCCCAAAGGCCTGGCAGGAGGAAGTAGAAAGGTGGACTGAGGGCTGGGGTGAACCGGGGAGCTCATATCCTTCTCAAAGAGAACACTCTCCCACAGCTGCTCTGGGGGTGGCGCAGGGTGGGGCGAGGGGCTTGCAAGCCCTCGAGTGGCCTCTCTGTGGGGCTCTTGGCCCTCCTGCTGGCCCTGCCTGGAAACAGCTGGCTCTCAGATCTTTCCTGAGCTCTTCCATCCACATGTCATCCGCTAGAGCAATCACGTGACCCACTCGTGGGCTGCATGAGAAATGAGCGTGCGTACACATGTCAAGTACTGGTGAGTCCTTGGAAGGACCCAGAAATGACATTTGGATACTCTGCTCTGAGAGCCAACCCTCAAGACCACTTTCCTGAATGTCAATGGCCAGCAGGATCTCAAGTACTTACCGTGCACCGACAAAGCACTGGTTCTCAAAGACTTCCTGCTGTGGGAGTCATCACCTCTATTTTCAGAAGGAAAACTCTTGGCTCAGAGGGGGCAAGTGGTTTGCTATCAAGCTGTAGGCGGCAAAGCAACCCTGTAGTCCCAGGATCACAAGTTCAAGGACAGCATGGCCTCTGTAGGAGACCTTGGCTCACAAAACCAAAAACTAAACAAATAAAACCAAGTGGACTTAGAACCTGGCTGTCTTACCTCTGGATGACAGGAGGCGTTCCTTTCTTCTTTTATTCCAGAATTCCAAGAGTGGGAAACAGTAAGTCTTGAACCTGGCCTTTCTCTTACCTGGCCTTTCATCTTACCTCATGAGCTGACCAGGCCAGGGAGCCCAGGGCTGAGCCTCTGTGCTGTGCAGCCTTGCCCACTGCTGGCCTCTGGATTCAGTCTCACCCCTAGCTGCCAGGTCCCACAGAAGCTGCCACATCTGTCCACAGAGCTGGGAAGGGGGTGTGGAGACAGTGCCACGCCGCTGCCCCCAAGCCCCAGGAGCGCTCAGAGGCCTCCACTCACACGAACCCCAATCCTGAAACCACTGCACCATCTCTCCAGCACATACAACGGAGTCCTTGGCTTCTGGGCAGAAAATTTCAGGATGAGCCGGGCGTGGTGGTGCAGGCCTTTAATCCCAGCACTGGGGAGGCAGAGGTAGGAGGATCACTGTGAGTTCGAGGCCACCCTGAGACTACATAGTGAATTCCAGGTCAGCCTGGCTTAGAGTGAGACTTCACCTCAAAAAACCAAAAATAAAATGAAATAAAGAAATGAAAAAGAATCCCAGGATGAAGCAGAATTGGAGCTTATTAAGAAGCATTTTAAACATAAATTTTAATTAAGCACAGGGATTAATAGAGAAAGAATAAGACATATGCAGAGCATGAGGGTGGGCTTCTGGGAGAAAAGCCCACCTCACAGTGTTTACCAAAGCCATATATGAGATTTTGGAGAGTTCTGAAGTTATTACCTTCAGAGGATAGCTAAGAAATTTAAATGAGATCACAGGGTGGCTCCCGCCATGTAACTACAATTAAGACGGTCACACCCTTGGTCACAAGTTTGCGCTATAAGCTGTTTTCCCTGTAGGCAAAGGTTAACAGTCTTGTTTGTGAAATTTCCAGAACGCATCTGGGAAGAGAGTAAGGTCGTAGTGGAAGGTAATGGTGGGATTCAGCCTTAAGCATGGTTCGTTGCTATTTTCAAGGTAGGGTTTCACCCTAGCCCAGGCTGACCTGGAATTCACTATGTAGTCTCAGGGTGGCCTTGAACTCACAGCAGTTCTCTACCTCTGCCTCCTGAGTGCTGGGATTAAGGGCGTGCACCACCACACCCGGTTTATTTTCATGTTCTTATTTAAAACAATCAATGCAAGGCCTATTGTCTCCATGTTCTCAGCAAACGTTCGTGCTGGGATTCTTGCTTGTCCAGAGCCTTCAGTCAGATTTGAAGTCTGGGGCTCATTTCCCTCCATGTCACCATGATTTGCCTGTCTTGTCCTCCTTTGGTTTCAGTTCCATCCCGACAGTCATGGTTCTTCTCATTAAGAATGAGAGAGGGCAGTGTGAGGTGGCACACCCCTTTAATCGCAGCAAAGGCAGAAGTAGGAGGAATGCCATGAGTTCGAGGTCAGCCTGGGACTACCTAGTGAATTCTAGATCTGTCTGGGCTAGAGCAAGACCCTAACTCAAAAAAAAAAAGAGGGGTTGGAGGGGGGTAACTCTTAAAAGTGCTTGCTTGCAAAGCCTAATGGCCTAGGTTCGATTTCCCAGTACACACATAAAGCCAGATGCACAAAGTGACCCACATGACTGGAGTTTGTTTGCAGTGGCAAGAAGCCCTGGTATGCCCATAGTTTCATTCTTTCTAGCTCTCCCTCCTCACAAATAAAAAAATAAAATAAAAAGAGAAACATTAAGGTTATAGAGATGGCTCATTAATAAAGTCAGATGCACAAAGTGGTGCATGCATCTAGAGTTCATTTGCAGTGATGGGAGACCCTGGCGTACCTTCTCTCTCTCTCTCTCTTTTTGAGGTAAGGTCTCACTCTGGCCCAGGCTGACCTGGAATTCACTATGGAGTCTCAGGATGGCCTCCAACTCACGGTGATCCTCCTACCTCTGCCTCCCGAGTGCTGGGATTAATGACATGTGCCACCATACCCAGCTTCTCTCTCTCTCTTTTTTTGCTCTCTCTCTCCTTGCTAGTATATTTATTTATTTATTTATTTATTTATTTATGGTTTGTTTGTGTGTTTTTTGAGGTAGGGCCTTAATCTAGTCCAGGCTGACCTGGATAATAATTTTTTTTTTTAAAAAAATGAAGGCTGGGCATGGTGTTGCATGACTTTAATCCCAGAACTCTCAGAAGACAAAGATAGGCTGATCTCGGAGTGCAAGGCCAGCCTGGAACTACAGAGTGAATTCCAGGTCAGCCTGGAGTAGAGTGAAACCCTATCTCAGAGAAAAAGAGAGAGAGAGAGAGAGAACCAAGGTTGTAACTCAATGATAAAGTGCTTGTTTAGCATGTGTAAGGCCCCATGTTCCATTCCCAGAACCACTGTGACCACCACCACACACACACACACACACACACACACACACACACACACACACACACGAAGACTTAAACCAAGGGTATGGTGGCACATGCCTTTGGTTCTAGTACTAGAGAGCTGAGGTAGGAGGATCCCTGTGAATTGAAGGTCAGCCTGGGCTACAGAGGAATTTCCTGGTTAACCTGAGCTAGAGTGAGACCCTACCTCAAAAAACAAAACAACCAAACAAACAAAAGAATGAGAGGGGCAGGACATAGTCGTGTGTGCCCTGCTCTGTGTTAAGGCAGCTGTGCCCTCGAAGCACAGTACCAGGCTCCATGCATGCTCACCACCTGCTGGAAACATCCTTGGGATGCGAGCGGGAGAAAGGATTCTAGGCGGTCAGGGAGAAGAGACTGCGACAGCAAAGTAAGCAGTCTCTGGCATTCGCTCTGCCCAGCTAGAGGCCAGGCCGTCGTTAGTAGTGCCTTTGTTTATTTTCCTTTTCTGACTTTGTCTTTCTTTTATTTTTTGGTTTGTTTTTATAATTTTAAAAAATATTTTAAGACAGGCATGGTGGCATATGTCTTTAATCCCAGCACTCGAGAGGCAGAGGTAGGAGAATTGCTGTGAGTTCAAGGTCACCTTGAGACTACATAGTGAATCCAAGTGAGACCCTACCTCAAAAACAACAAATGTGTGTGTGTGTATATATATATTTAAGAGATAAGAGAGTGCAGATAGAGAGAGAATGGGTGCATCGGGCCTCCCCACTGCAAACGAACTCTAGACACATGTACCACCACCTTGTGCATCTGACTTTACGTGGGTACTGGGAAATTGAACCCAGGTCCTTTGGCTTTGCTGGCAAATGTCTTAACTGCTAAGCAGGCTCTCCAGCCCATATTTGTTTGTTTTTTGAGGTAGGGCCTTATTCTAGCCCAGGCTGACCTGGAATTCACCACGTAGTCTCAGGGTGGCCTTGAACCGACGGCGATCCTCCTACCTCTGCCTCTCTAGTGCTGGGATTAAAGGTGTGTGCCACCACGTCCGGCCATCTGTTAAATAAAAGCAAACCAATAAGCACAGCTGTCTGGAGATCTACGTGACCAGATACCCCACTCATCCTTAGAAGTGTCCACTGAGGTCCTGGCCTGGACGCCAGGATGGAGGGTGTGTAAGCATCTCATGGGGATGTATGCTGGGCAGTTGGGTTCCACAGTTCCCCGCCTGCCTGCTTCTCCCTTGCAAAGCTTGCAAGTGGGTGCAGAAACCTCCGTCAACCCAGTTACTGCGACGGGGAGGAAATGGGGCCAGTCCCTGATGGAAAAGGAGGCACAGGGACCCCTCGTAGGATGAATGAGCCAGAATTTCACTTCTCCAGACCTCAGTCCAGTCATTTTAAAGATCAACCTATTTATCCAGAAAACCTTATAAACCCCTAGACAACAGCCATCCAGCAGCAGCCCCCCCCCCTTTCTGGGACTCCTTTTTGTCCCAGAGAGCGGCTTACATCTGC
Organism: Jaculus jaculus; assembly: GCF_020740685.1. Classification (NCBI taxonomy): domain Eukaryota; kingdom Metazoa; phylum Chordata; class Mammalia; order Rodentia; family Dipodidae; genus Jaculus; species Jaculus jaculus. The sequence goes on from NC_059114.1 coordinate 22,677,928, forward strand.
TTCTCAATAAGCTTGATAGAAGCTTTTCCTCTAAACTTACCTTCTCTCTGTAATAAAGTTTCCCCTATTTTTTTCACTTAAAGATATTTTGGGGTGGGGAAATGGCTTAGCAGTTAAGGCACTTGCCTACAAAGCCAAAAGACCCAGGTTCCATTCCCCAGTATCCATGTAAGCCAGATATACAAGGTGGCACATATGTCTGGAGTTCATTGCAGTGGCTAGAGGCCCTGGCGTGTCTATTCTCTCTCTCTCTGCCTATTTCTCTCCCTCTCTCTCTCTCTCAATCTCTCTCTCTCTCTCTCTCTAGCTCAAGTTAACTAGGAAATTGCTCTGTAGCCCAGGCTGACCTTGAATTCATAGTGATCCTCCTACCTCAGCTCTCCAATATTAGAATAGTAGAATGTACCTGATTTAAGTCTGTGTGTGTGTGTGTGTGTGTGTGTGTGTGTGTGTGTGTGTGCGCGCACACACACACACATGTGTGAGATGGTGGTGGTGGTGGTCATAGTGGTTCTGGGAATGGAACATGGGGCCTTACACATGCTAAATAAGCACTTTACCATTGAATTACAACCTTGGCCCTTCTCTCATTTTTTTCCTTTTTTTTTTTTTTCTAGGTAGGGTCTCATTCTGCCCCAGGCTGACCTGAGAATTAACGCTGTAGTCTAGGGTGGCCTCAATCTCATGGTGATCCTCCAACCTCTGCCTCCTGAGTGCTGGGATTAAAGACATGCGCCACCACACCTGGCCTTTATTTTATGTTTTTTTTTTTGGGGGGGGGTAAGGTTTCACTCTAGCCCAGGCTGACCTGGAAGTCACTCTGTAGTTCCAGGCTGGCCTTGAACTCTCAGAGATAATCCTACGTCTGCCTTCTGAAAGTGCTGGGATTAAAGTCATGCAACACCATGCCCAGCCTTCATTCTTTTTTTTTTTTTTTTCAATTTATTATCCAGGTCAGCATCTGGCTTTACGTGGGTACTAGGGAATCAAACCCAGGCTGTCAGGCTTTGCAAACAAGGGCCTTTAACTACTGAGCCATCTCTCCAGCCCTCACATTTCTCTTTTAATTTATTCATTTGTGAGGAAAGAGAGCAAGAAAGAATGAGACTACAAGCGTGCCAGGGCTTCTTGCCACTGCAAACAAACTCCAGACACATGTGTCACTTTGTGCATGTGGCTTTATATGTGTACTGGGGAATTGAACCTGAGCTGTCAGGCTTTGCAATCAAGTGGCTTTAACTGCTAAGCCATCACCCCAGCCCCAAGTTTTCCCTTTGAAACTCATCCTACATTTTCTGTGAGACCCATCCTCCAAATTCTTCAGGACAAAAAAACCCAGAAGCTATGACTCAGCTGAGCTTTTCTATTCCTTGAGAGAACCAGCACCCTAGGTCCCAAGTTGTGCCCACTTAAGAGCTTAGCTAAGGTGCCATTGCTCTCAAAGAGGTCACTCTCTCTGAGAAAGAAAGAAAGAAAGAGGGAGGGTGGGAGAGCAAGAAAAGGCAGCTTTTGTGGAAGGCATGGTGGCACACACCTTTAATTCCAGCACTCAGGAGGCTGTGGTAGGAGGATTGCTGTGAGTTTGAGGCCAGCCTGGGCTAAGAGTGAGTTCCAGGTCAACCTGGACTAGCATGAGATGCTGCCTCAAAAAAAGGGTGGGAGGTTGGAGAGGTGGGTTAGCAGTTAAAGCACTTGCCTGCAAAGCCAAAGGACCCAGGTTCAATTACCATGACCCATGTAAACCAGATGCACAAGGTATCACATGTGTCTGGAGTACATTTGCACTAGCTGAAGGCCCTGAGGCACTCTCTCTTCTCTTTCTCTCAAATAAAATAAAATAAGATAAATGAATAAACAAATGAACAAAAGAAAAAAGAACAGCTTTTGCAAAAAGACACTACCCCTTGCCCAAGGCCACTAAAAAAATCCTTTTTATCCCCTTTCTTTGGGTATTGCTCTTCTTGACCTGACACGGGCATATTAAGCCCTCTGGAGCAGCTGTCTACCCTGCCCAGCTCCTTCCCTGCAAGGCCGAAGGTGCGGGAAGGAGAGCGACCAAGCCCCTGACTGCCAGCTTTGACAGTGTCCCGTCCCAGAATCTACAGGCGCCTGAAAGCCTCCAGCCACTGTCCCAAGCCTGCAGTCACCCTGGATTCCAGGAACAGCAGAGCTCCACAGCCATATCACCCCCAAGAGGGAGCAATCACCCCATGGAAACTGGTTTCTCTCCTCAAGCAGTGAGGACTTCTGTAGACACCTTGTGAGCCACCAGCTGAGATACCATGAATCACACCAGGAACTGCCTGACTCCGCAGACCCCTGTCCCCTGCCCCAAACCTTGCTCTGGAGCCCTAATGCTCACAGCAGTGCCTTGGAAGACAGACTAGGGACTCACTGAACCCCTATACCTCTATTATGGCCATGTGTTGATTAAACCTCCTCTCTGTGCCTGGCACCATGAATGGCCTATTTCAATGGGTATTAGGGGGAGAGAAGGCCGCTTTTTTTTTTTTTTTTTTGATGGATAGAGTGACGACCATGCAGTTGAAGGTTACCTTGACAAAAATCTATGCTCTCTGAGCCTTCCACATGCCAGGAAAGGCATGGTCCTTGCTCGGCTCTGGGCAACAGCCTCTGAGACCTCACGATGAATGTGCCATTGGGTGGGGTCTTCAGAGCCATGTGGTGTACTTGGGCTTGCCCTCTGGAGAAGGTGGAGACAAAGTGACCAAGCAGGGGCTGAGGAAATGGATCAGTTGGTAAAGCGCTTGCCATCTAAGTGTGAGAACCTGGGGCTGGACCTCCAGAACCCATGCCAATGCCATAATCCCAGCACTCAGGAGTCAGAACAGGAGTCCCTGTGGCAAACTGGCCAGCTAGGTTAGCCAGTCAGTGAGCTCTGGATTCCAGTGAGAGACCCTGCCTTGGCAGATGAGGTAAGCAGCCATTGAGGAAGACAGCTGACATCAACCCCTTTCTCCCTCTCCCACTCTCTCTCCCTCTCTCTCTCTCCCTCTCTCTCTCTCTCTCTCTCTCTCTCTCTCTCTCTCTCTCTCTCTCACACACACACACACACACACACACACACACACACACAAACACAGAAAGACTGCATTGTTGTCAATTATGCCCACATGACTGATCCCTGGTAAGTACCCCACATGCCAAGGGGCACAGTACAAATGGACTGAGTTGCCAAGGATGCACTGCAGAAGGCCCAAGATGGCAAAGACTGAGGCGCTTGATTCCTCAGAGCTATGACCCTGGAGGGCAGCAAAAATCCCTTCTGTGTGTCCAGAGAAACCAGCTGGTGCTCACTGTCTAGAAGCAAGCACTGTTAACCACTCACGGCGCCATCCCCACAGCCTGGCATTAAGAGAAGGAAAGAGGAGAGCAGATGGAGAGCTCCTGCCTGGCATTCATTTCTAAAACAGAACAAGGGCTGCACCTGGCACTAGGTCTGTAATCTCAGGAGCTGAGGCAGGAGGATCACAAGTTGAAAACCTCCTTGGACTACAGAGTGAGTTCAAGGTGAGACTCTGCTTCAAAGTACACAAGTGAGAAAAGGGCTTGAGATGTAGCTCAGTGGTAGAAAGCTCTTTCCCAGCATGCACAGGGCTTAAATTATGTCCTGAGCACTGCAAAACAAACAAACGAATGTCTTTTTTTGTTATTTTTCAAGGTAGGATCTCGCTCTAGCCCAGGCTGACCTGGAATTCACTATGTAGTCTCACGGGTGGCCTCGAACTCATGGCAATCCTCCTACCTCTGCCTCCTTAGTGCTGGGGTTAAAGGCGTGCGCCACCACGCATGACTTTATAAGGTTGTCTTTGATGTAAGCTGGCTACTTAAAGACTAGCAATGAATCTCTCAGGGTGAAACTTGCCCTTTTACTTAGGAAGCCATCTGGATGGGATGGTTTTTCTAGGCAGGGGACTCGAAGCCAGGGACCCAGATTCAAGTGACTCACTAAGAACATGCTTCCAAGGGACATTCAGCCTGATGCTGAGGGATCATCTCAAACTGCCCCACAGCAGAGGACACTGCGGGGTTCCTGGGCCTACCTTATCAGACTCTGGCCAGCTAGAAGAGACTGGGAGAAAGTCAAACTCTAGGGACTTCTGGCTTTCCTACCGGAGGCTGGGCCAGGGCCCAGTGCTGTGTGAATGGCAGAGCAATATGGGAGGACCCGGAGAAACTCTGTGCCCAGCAAACAGGGCATCCAGATAGCTCACACTGAGCCCCACCTGCCACGTCTCCTGACTTCATGTCTGGCTCAACCATCCGCATAGAAGCCCGGGAGATCTAGAGTATCTTAAATAATAGTTTGAGTTATCTGAGAGAGATAGACAGAGAAAGAGGCAACTGAAGAGAGAATGAATATGGGCATTCTAGGTCCTCCTGCCAATGCAAACAAGCTCAAGATATATGCACCACTTTGTGCATCTGGCTTTAGGCGAGTACTGGGGAATTGAACCTGGGTCGTTAGGCTTTATAGGCAAGCTTGCCTTAACCACTTAGCCATCTCTCCAGCCCCAAATATGTGGCTTTTAAATTGGAGCAAAGCCATCTCAGAAATGAGAAAAGGAATGAAGGGAAGAAAGAAGGGAGGAAGGAAGAGAGGGAGAGAGAGGAAGAAAGGAAAGGGAAAGAAAGGGGAAAGAGAAAGAAGGAAACGGAGGGAAGGGAGAGAGAGAGAGAGAGAGACAGTGTTCTTGAAGACCCACCAGATGGGAACAATTTTCTTCGAGCAGCCAAGGACATGGCAGGGATAGACACTGCCCAGGGCACCAGACGGTGGCCAGGTGTCCCCAACATCCTGTGGGGTCATGGATGGCAGCATGGTGCCAAATGGAAAGGAATGCTGGCATCTGTCCCAGGCTGGTTCCCATCACTGTCTCCTGGGCAGACATTTAGCAGACTGGGATCCAGGAAGGCCACTTGCTTGTCAAAAGGGAGGTGAGTAGATGCTATGATGGTTGGGAAGGACCCAGAGGGAAACGGAATCTTGCTCGGGTTGTTATGTAACCAGAATTTTAGGGCAAACACCTGAAGAACTAGGTTTGGGCTCTTCTATATGTCCTAATACCCATTGAAATAGGCCATTCATGGTGCCAGGCACAGAGAGGAGGTTTGATCAACACATGGCCATAATAGAGGTATAGGGGTTCAGTGAGTCCCTAGTCTGTCTTCCAAGGCACTGCTGTGAGCTTTAGGGCTCCAGAGCAAGGTTTGGAGCAGGGGACAGGGGTCTGCGGAGTCAGGCAGTTCCTGGTGTGATTCATGGTATCTCAGTTGGTGGCTCACAAGGTGTCTACAGAAGTCCTCACTGCTTGAGGAGAGAAACCAGTTTCCATGGGGTGATTGCTCCCTCTTGGGGGTGATATGGCTGTGGAGCTCTGCTGTTCCTGGAACCCAGGGTGACTGCAGGCTTGGGACAGTGGCTGGAGGCTTTCAGGGGCCTGTAGATTCTGGGACGGGACACTGTCAAAGCTGGCAGTCAGGGGCTTGGTTGCTCTCCTTCCCGCACCTTCGGCCTTGCAGGGAAGATGCTGGGCAGGGTAGACAGCTGCTCCAGAGGGCTTAATATGCCCGTGTCGGGTCAAGAAGAGCAATACCCAAAGAAAGGGGATAAAAAGGATTTTTTTAGTGGCCTTGGGCAAGGGGCAGTGTCTTTTTGCAAAAGCTGTTCTTTTTTCTTTTGTTCATTTGTTTATTCATCTATCTTATTTTATTTTATTTGAGAGAAAGAGAAGAGAGAGAGAGAATGGGTGCCTCAGGGCCTTCAGCTGGTGCAAATGTACTCCAGACACATGTCACACCTTGTGCATCTGGTTTACATGGGCCCTGGTAATTGAACCTGGGTCCTTTGGCTTTGCAGGCAAGTGCTTTAATTGCTAAACCATCTCTCCAACCTCCCACTTTTTTTTTTTTTTTTGAGGCAGTATCTCACCCTAGTCCAGGTTGACCTGGAACTCACTCTTCAGCCCAGGCTGGCCTCAAACTCACAGCAATCCTCCTACTACAGCCTCCTGAGTGCTGGAATTAAAGGTGTGTGCCACCATGCCTGCCACAAAAGCTGCCTTTTCTTGCTCTCCCACCCTCCCTCTTTCTTTCTTTCTCAGAGAGAGTGAGCATGTCAGAGTCTCCTGCCACTGCAAATGAACTCCAGACACATGTACCACTTTGTGCATCTGGCTTTACATGGGTACTGGGGAATTGAACCCAGGCCAATCAGGCTTTGCAAGCAAGTGACTTTAGCCACTGAGCCATTCCTCCAGCCCTCAAAATCTGTTCTTGGGTTGGAGAAATGGCTTAGCGGTTAAGGCACATGACTGTGAAGCCTAAGGACCCAGGTTTGATTCTCCAGGTCCCACATAAGCCAGATGCACAGGTGGCAAATGCGTCTGGAGTTTGTTTGCAGTGGCTAAAGGCCCTGGTATGCCCATTTTTTCTCACTCTCTCTCAACTTCTCTGTCTCTTATAAATAAATCTTTTTTAAAAAAGCTGTTCTTAAGCCAGGCGTTGTGGCGTACACCTTTAATCCCAGCACTTGAGAGGGAGGCAGAGGTAGGAGGATAGCCATGAGTTTGAGGCCACCCTGGGACTACATAGTGACTTCCAGGTTAGCCTGGGCCAGAGTGAGACTCTTCCTCAAAAAAACAACAACAAAAAGCTTTTCTTAAGTGCTTGTTAGGAGGTGATCAGAAGACTATTTTTAGGGTGTGTGGTGTGTAATATATGTGGTATGTATGTGCATATGTACATATGATGTATGCACACACGTGTGTTGATGTTTGTGCCCAGAGGTAGATGTTGGGTATGGTCCTCTAGCACTTTCTGTGAGGCAGGGTCTCTCACTACACCTGAAGTTGCTGTTTTTCTGTCAGGCTGGTAGATGAGGGAGTCCCAGCAATCCTCCTGTTTCCTTTCCCATCAGTGCTCGGGTCACAGGTACGTGTGGCCACACCTGGCTTTTTACGTGAGTGCTGGGAATCAAACTCAGACCCTTATACTTGCCCAGAAAGTGTTTTTACCCACTGAGTCATCTCCCCAGTGCCAAGAGATGCTTTCAAGAAATGTCAAAGTTGGCTGGGCGTGGTGGCGCACGCCTCTAATCCCAGCACTAGGGAGGCAGAGGTAGGAGGATCACAGTGAGTTCAAGGCCACCCTGAGACTACATAGTGACTTCCAGGTTAGCCTGGGCCAGAGTGAGACCCTACCTTGAGAAACCAAAACAAACATACAATCCCCAGAAATGTCAAAGTTGAGTGGGTCAAGATGACAGAGAATGGAGAAGAACTGGAACAGAACAGAGGGATACCAGTGTCACATACAGGCAGAGGAGGCAGGGTGGCGGGAGGCCAGTGAAGGGGCACTGTGAGCAGGTCACAAACAGAAGTTGCAGCTGTGGAGGAGGCGGCAGCACTAGAGTCATGAGGCTCAAGCAAGGGCGCGTGGAAAGCAATGTCCTTGGAGTCAGGGCGTGGTGGTGAATGCCTTGGGGCAGTGGTAGGAGGATCGCTGTGAGTTCAAGGCCTGCCTGAGCTACCTGAAATTCCAGGTTGCCCTGGACTAGAATGAGACCCTGCCTTGGAAGAAAAAAAAAAAAAAAAGAAGTAGAAGAAGAGGAAGAAGAGAAAGAGAGAAAGAGAAAGAAAGAAAGAAAGAAAGAAAGAAAGAAAGAAAGAAAGAAAGAAAGAAAGAAAGAAAGAAAGGAGAAGCAAGCAATGTTTCCTCCTGTCCCATCTCTTTGTCTTTGCTGGTCCCTCCCATGGGCCAAACCTAACCTGAAGGCAGCCTGTGAGGGAACCTGTGTGCATGAGGACCATGCAGCCTGTTTTGGGGCACACAGGACAAGCAGAGAAGTGAAAATTGAGCTGGAGGTGGACAGACTGGGTAAAGACATGTATGAAGCATGAAGCTTACATTCATTAAGTGTTATTTTATTTATTTTTAAAATTCTTTTCTGTATTATGTATTTGCAAGGAGAGAGAGAGAAATGGCCATGATGCCAGGGCCTCCTGCCACTGCAACTGGACTCCAGAAGCATGTGCCACTGTGCATCCGGCTTCGTGTGGGTGCTGGGAAGTTGGATCCATGCCAACGGAGGCTTTGCAAACAAGCACTGCTGACTGCTAAGCCATCTCTTCAGCCTGATAAATGCTATTTTTTTTGTTTGTTTGTTTTTGTTTCAAGGTAGGGTCTTGCTCTAGCCCAAGATGACTTAGAATTTACTATGTATTCCCAGGCTGGCCTCGAACTCACAGTGATCCTCCTACCTCTGCCTCCTGAGCGCTGGGATTAAAGGCATGCACCACCACACTTAGTAATAAGTGTTATTTTAAAATGATTTTCCAGGGCTGGAGAGATGGTTAGCAATTAAGGCACTTGCCAGCAAAACCTAAGGACCCAGGTTCAACTCCCCAGAACCCATGTAAGCCAGATGCACATGGCACATCCACCTGGAATTCCTATGCAGAGGCTGGAGGCCCTGGCTCACCCATTCTCTCTCTTCTATCTCTAGTAAATAAACATATTTTAAAAATGATTTTCAACACTCCAGTGTCTTAACAGATTTGCTTAAAATCTGTCTTGTTTTTCTCTCTCTTCTCCTCCCCTCCCCCTCCTCTGACCCCCTCCTTGTCCCCCTCCTCCCTCCTCTTCCCCTGTCCTCGTCCCCCTCCTCCCCTCCCCTTCTCCTCTCCCCCTCCCCTCCCCTCCTCCCCCTCCCCTTCCCTCTCCTCTTCTTCCCTTCCCTTCTTCTCCCTTTCCTTTCCCTCTTTCCTCCTTTTCCTTCTCCCTTTCTTCTGAGAGCACATGTGTGTGTTTGAGGCAGTCTCACTCTAGCCCAGGCTGGCCTTCCACTCACAGTGATCCTTTTCACACTGCCTCACAAATGCTGGATGATAGGTGCAAGACACCACACTTTGCTCTGTTTCTATTTTTTAAAAAATATTTTATTTTTTTATTTGTAAGGAGAGAGGGAGAGAGAGAATGGGTATACCAGGACATCCAGCTGCTGCAAATGAACTCCAGATGCATGTGCCTCTTTGTGAGTCTGGCTTATGTGGGTCCTGAGGAATCCAACCTGACTTGTTAGGCTTTGCAGACAAGCACCTTAACCACCGAGCCATCTGTCCAGCCCTCTATTTTGTTGTTGTTGTTTTTGTTTTGACACTGAGTAGCCCAGACTATGTACTACAGGATGACCTTTAATTTCTGGTCTTCCTGTCTCTACCTCCCAAGGGTTGTGATTATAGGCATGAATCACCAGGCCCATCTATGAAACCTGTTTTATTACATACAATAGCTGAAGGTAAAAGGTCCAAACCAGAAGTGTAGCACTTGATGGATTTTTGCAAGTAAATTCATCTATATGGCTTGATTTAAAAGCCAGAAAAATAAAGTTGGAGCCATGACTCAGTGACTAAGGCATTTGCCTGTAAAGCTTGATGGCCTGGGTTCAATTTCCCAGTACCTAGGTAAAGCCAGGTGCACAAAGTGGCACATGTGTCTGCAGCTTGTGTGTAGTGACAAGAGAAATGGTACCAAAGGCCCTGACATGTTCTCTCTCTCTTTCTGCTTGCAAATAATAAAAAAATTAAACAACAACAAAAACACCCCCAGAACACTGGGGCTGGAGAGATGGCTTGGTGATTAAAGGCATTTGCTTGCTAAACCTGCTGGCCTGGGTTGGATTCCTCAGTAGTCACATAAAGCCAGATGCACAAAGTGGCACATGTATCCAAAGTTCGTTTGCAGACAAGAGGCACTGGTAAGTCCATACTCTCTGTCTGCCTCTTTCTCTCTCTGTCTCAAATATATATATAATTTAGAGCCAGGTGTGTGTGGTGGCACACGCCTTTAATCCCAGCACTCGGGGTGTGGGGAGGGGGCAGAGGTAGGAGGATTGCCGTGAGTTCAAGGCCACCCTGAGACTACATAGTGAATTCTAGGTCAGCCTGGACTCCAGCAAGGCTATCTTGATAAATAATACTGTCTAAAAAGAAACAGAATTTCTTTACATCTTCCTGTCACTCCTCCAGCCTTGTCTCTCAGCAGCCCACACCGACCGCTCTCCCTCTGGGCTGAACTCAGAAATGGCGTGCGTCACTACCAGCACTTTGGGAGCCTGACTTCTTTCATCCCATACCCGATTGTGCCACATTTACTCATTTCCACTTCCCCCAGGAGAGAGAGAGCTATCAAGATACAGCTCTCTGTGTGTGATTTCCACCCCTGCCCTTTGCTTCATCTCGCATGCACATATAGGGTTGGATTCCTTAAGCGGAAGGTGCGGTCTTGTAGCTTTTACTGCTGGACGCTGTTATGTGACTTTTCCTGTTCACCCAAAGTAGAGAGGGTGCCAACCACAGACCAAAGGTTTCAGCCTAGCATCGTGAGCCCGTGAGGAGTGTCGGACAACCCGATTGCAGCTGTGTTGCTGTAGACGATTAGGGACAGCTGTTGAAGAAGAGGGAATGGTTTGTGGGACGGTGACACAACGTAATCTCAGACGAACCGAGTTTGTAAGTAAGTGACCTCACAGAGCAAACTGAACTGGAGATGCCCACCGCCGAGAGGGGACCTCGTCTTTTATCAGGAGGGAAAGGACATCTGTTCATTCTCAAGGTTATAGGTGGAAAGCTCAAGTAGTGGATAACTTACTAAGGAACTTAAAAGACAGCGTATCTAGCTGGGTGTGGTGGCACAAGCCTTTAATCCCAGCACTCGGGAGGCAGAGGTAGGAGGATCGCCATGAGTTCGAGGCCACCCTAAGACAATATAGTGAATTCCAGGTCAGCCAGGGCTAGAGCAAAACCCTACCTCAGAAAACCAAAAAAAAAGACAGTGTATCTGGACATTGTTTATAAAGGCTAATCATCAAAGGAGTTTGCATTTTTTGAGAGAAACTTGGCGTGCCAGGGCCTCTAGCCCCTGCAGCCAAATGCCAGATGTGTGTGCCATCTTGTGCACATGTGCAACCTTGTGAGCTTGCATCACCTTGTGCGTCTGGTTTACATGGGATCTGGAGAATTGAACATGGGTCCTCAGACAGCGCAGGCAAGTGCCTTAAGTGCTAAGCCATCTCTCCAGCCCAGGAGTTTGCATTTGAAAGAGAATATGGACTTATCCTATTTAGGGAAAGAGGAGAGAAGAGTTAAAGTTGCTGATTTTACATGCAATGATGGAAGGAAAATTATGCCCAACGTGTTAGCCTTTTCTTTTCTTTTAAATACTTTATTTATTTATTTTGGGAATTAAAGGCATGTGCCACCATGACCAGCAAAAACAAAACTTTTTATTGACAACTTGTGTGCATATAGACACTATAACATGATCATAATCCCTCCCAACACCCTCCATTTCTCACTCTTGAATCCCTCTCCACTGAATCCCTTCTTTTCAACTAGTGTCTCTTATATTTTGATGTCATAATTTCCCCTTCCTATTATGCAGGTCTTGTTTAGGCAGTGCCAGCCACTGTGAGGGCACAAATATCAAGGCCATTTGGTTTCTGGAAGACAGTATTGTAAGCATTCCTCCCCTTCCTTTGGCTCTTACGTTCTTTCTGCCACCTCTTCCACAGTTGTCCCTAAGCCCTGGAGAGTGTAATGGAGAAGCCTTACGATGCTGAGCACTCCACTGTCACTTCTCAGTGCTTTGGTGACTTTTGAGTCTCTCCAGTGGTCACACCATCTGAAAAGGGAAGCTTCTCTAACCAAAACTGAGAGTAGTATTAATATCTGGGCATAAACGTAAATATTTAAAGGGCAGTTTGGTGGGCATAATATATCCATTAAGTCAGACAACAGTAAGAAGTTTCCCCCCTAGGGCTCATGACCTCACCAGCCATAGGCTTTTGACTGGGTTTCAGTACCAGGCATGTGTTCCCTCCTGGGGAGCAGGCACCCAGTCCAATTACAGAACAGTTGGTTTCCTCCCTCACAGACGTGACACCATTGCACCGGTTGGTATATTTATGCAGCTGCAAAGCCTGCAGGGTCCACTGCTAATTAAGACAGTTGATAGTTTTTCTCCTCACACAGGCTCCCTAGTTCTTTCCAACATGACAAGTCATGCTGGTCAATAGGGAGGAGGCTTCCAGCTCAGCTCGACCTTGATTTCTTTTTCTTTTTTCTTTCTTTCTTTCTTTCTTTTTTTTTTTTTTTTCGAGGTAGGGTCTCACTCTAGCCTATGCTGACCTTGAATTCACTATGTAGTCCCAGGGTGGCCTTGAATTCATGGCGATCCTCTTACCTCTGCCTCCCAAGTGCTGGAATTAAAGGAGTGCACCACCATGCCTGCCACTTTTTTAAAAATAATTTTTGTATGACAGGTTCCATAATTGTAATACCCATGGTAATTACCTTCTCCCCCCACTTTCCCTGTTGAAACTCCACTCTCCATCATAACCCTTTCCCTTCTCAGTCTCTCTTTTATTTTGATGTTATGATCTTTTCCTCCTACTATAATGGTCTTGTGTAGGTAGTGTCAGGCACCGTGAGGTCATGGAGATCCAGGCCATTTTGTCTGGAGGAGCACATTGTTAGGAGTCCTACCCTTCCTTTGGCTCTTACATTCTTTCTTCCACCTCTTCTACAATGGACCCTGAGCCTTGGAAGGTGTGATAGAGATATTTCAGTGCTGAGCACTCCTCTGTCACATCTTCTCAGCACCATGGTGCCTTCTGAGTCATCCCAAGGTTACTGCTATCTGAAAAGAGAAGCTTTGCTAACCAAAAGTGAGAGTAGCATTAATATATGGGTATGAACATTAAGAGAAGTGCTTACTAGGCAGTTTGGTGAGCATGGTATATACATTTAGCCAGACCCCAGCAGACATTACACTTCCAGGGCTCATGACTACCCCTGTTGCAGGTTTTTGGTATCAGGGATGTATTCCCTCCCATGGAGTAGGCCTCCAGTCCACTTAGAGAGCGATTGGTTTCTCCCATAACAGACATGACACTATTGCATCTGTTGTCTCATTTGGCCTGGTTGGCCAAATATAAGGCTTGCAAGTGTCCGCTGTTGAGTATCTCCCCTGGTGATTTGACTCTCTCCCATTGAACTGCATGCAGTGTGACTTTTTCCAGCTTTCTGACAGCTGGTCTACAAGGAGGAGATTTTCAGCTCAGCTCTAGCAATATTTCTCAGTGACTTTGCAGCCCAAGCATGTGCAGTGTTCAGCAATAGGGTCTTACCATCTATTCCTGGTGGGAAACCAAGAGCCTTGACAATGGCCTGTAATGTTTTGGGGACATTGGTGATCTCCCTGTCCACAACTCACTGGAAGGTATTCCATACCTGGCACTGAAAATTTTCTAGTAACAATCTACGGCTTCTGGGTATGCTATTGTCAAAAAAGTAGATTTCCATATGTCTTATTTATATCCTCTTAGATTTTGATTAGCCCTCCCTCCACCTTTCCTTTACTCAATCTCTTCCCCTGACCTCGCTTAGGCCTTTTCACCCCCATTAATCTGTTCTTCTACTTACATATATACAATACCATTTTATTAGGTGTCCCCTCCTCCCTTTGTATTCCCTTTCTTTCCCCTTTCTAGCTTACTGGCCTCTGCTACTGAGTTTTATCCCTACTCACATAGAAGTCCAATCATTTGTAGCTAGGATCCACATATGAACATGTGACTTTTGGCTTTCTGGGACTGGGTTACCTCACTAAGTATAATCCTTTCCAGATCCATCTGTTTTTCTGCAAATTTCATAACTTAATTTTTCTTTACTGCTGAGTAGAACTCCATTGTGTAAATGTGCCACATCTTCATTATCTACTCATCAGTTGAGGGACATCTAGGCTGGTTCCATTTCCCAGCTATTGTGAGTAGAGTGGCAATAAACATGGTTGAGCAAGTATCTCTAAGGTAGTGAGACAAGTCCTTAGGATATATGCCTAGGAGTGGTGTAGCTGGGTCATATGGTAAAGCTATTTTTAGCTGTCTCAGGAACCTCCACATTGTTTTCCACAATGGCTGGACCAGATTGCATTCCCCCCAAGAGTGTAGAAGGGTTCTTTTTCTGCATCCTTGCCAGTATTTATGATCATTTGTTTTCATGATGGTAGCCAATCTGACAAGAGTGATATAGAATGTTAATGTAGTTTTAACATATATTTATAGCTAGGGATGTAGAACGTTTTTTAGATGTTTATATGCCATCTGTATTTCTTCTTTTGAGAATTCTCTATTTTGTTCCATAGCCCATTTTTGGTTTTTTCTTTTTCTTTTTTTTTTTTTTTTTTTTTTTTTTTTTGGTTTTTTGAGGTAGGGTCTCACTGTAGCCCAGGCTGACCTGGAATTCACTATGGAGTCTCAGTGTGGCCTCGAACTCACAGCGTTCCTCCTAACTCTGCCTCCCAAGTGCTGGGATTAAAGGCGTGCGCCACCACGTCCAGCCCATAGCCCATTTTTAATTGGGTTGCTTGATTTCTTATTATTTGTTTTTGTTTTTGTTTTTTAGTTCTTTGTGTATCCTAGATATTAATCCTCTGTCAAATGTATAGCTGGCAGATTTTCTCCCATTCTGTAGGTTGCCTGTTTGCTCTATTCACAGTGTCCTTTGCTGTATAAAAGCTTTGTAATTTCATGAGGTCCCAGTGGTTGATCCCTGGTTTTATTTCCTCAGCAACTGCGGTTATATTCAGAAAATCTTTGGCAAGACCAATATGTTGAAGGGTTTCCCCTACTTGTTCCTCTAGCAGTTTCAGAGTTTCAGGTCGGATATTAAGGTCGTTAATCCATTTGTACTTAATTCTTGTGCATGGAGAGAAATAAGGATCTATTTTCATCCTCCTATAGATACATATCCAATTTTCCCAGTATCATTCGATGAAGAGGCTGTCTTTTCTCCAATGAGTATTTTTGGCATTATTGTCGTAGGTCAGGTGGCTGTAGCTACCTGGACTTACATCTGGGTCCTCTATTCTGTTCCATTGATGCACATATCTGCTTTTGTGCCAGTACCATGCTGTTTTTATTACTATGGCTCTGTAGTATAAGTTAAAGTCAGGTATGGTGACACCACCAGCCTTATTTTTGTTGCTCAAAATTGGTTTAGATATTTGAGGTTTTTTGTGTTTCCAAATGAATTTTTGGATTGTTTTTTCTATTTCCATGAAGAATGTCTTTGGAATTTTGATAGGGATTGCATTAAATGCGTAGATTGTGTTAGGTAAGATTGCCATTTTCACAATATTGATTCTTCCAATCCAGGAACAAGGGATGTTTCTCCACTTTCTAGTGTCTTCTGCAATTTCTTGCTTGAGTGTTTTAAAGTTCTCATTGTAGAGATTCTTTACTTCCTTCGTTAGGTTTATTCCAAGGTACCTTATTTTTTTTTTTTGATGCAATTGTGAATGGGAGTGATTCTCTGATTTCATCCTCTGTGTGTTTGTTGTTAGCATATATGAAGGCTACTGATTTCTGTGTATTTATTTTGTATTCTGCTACATGGCTGTAGGTTTTTATCAGCTCTAACAGTTTGCTAGTAGAGTCTTTAGGGTCCTTTATGTATAGAATCATGTCATCTGCAAATAATGATAACTTGATCTCTTCCTTTCCAATTTGTATCCCTTTTATGTGTGTCTCTTGCCTTATTGCTATGGCTAAGACTTCCAGAACTATATTAAGTAAAAGTGGGGACAGTGGACACCCTTGTCTTGTTCCTGATTTTAGTGGAAAAGCTTCCAGTTTTTCCCCATTTAGTAATATGTTGTCTGTAGGCTTGTCATAAATAGCTTTTATTATATTGAGATATGTTCCTTCTATTCCCAGTCTCTGTAGGACTTTTATCATGAAGGGATGTTGGATTTTGTCAAATGCTTTCTCTGCATCTAATGAAATGATCATGTGATTTTTGCCCTTCAACCCGTTTATATAATGTACTACATTTATAGATTTGCATATGTTGAACCATCCCTGCATCTCTGGGATAAAGCCTACTTGGTCAGGGTGAATGATCTTTTTGATATACTCTTGTATTCTGTTTGCCAATATTTTATTGAGAATTTTTGCATCTATGTTCATGAGGGAGATTGGTCTGTAATTTTCTTTTTTTTGTTCTATCTTTGCCTGGTTTTGGTATCAGGGTGATGCTGGCCTCATAGAAGGAGTTTGGTAGAATATCTTCCTTTTCTATTTCCTGGAAAAGCTTAAGAAGCAATGGTGTTAGCTCTTCCTTAAAGGTCTGGTAAATTTCAGCAGTGAATCCATCTGGGCCTGGGCGTTTTTTAGTTGGGAGATTATTGATAACTGTTCAGATCTCCATATTTGTTATTGGTCTATTTAAGTGATTAATCTCATATTGATTTAATTTAGGTAGGTCATATGAATTAAGGAAATCATCCATTTCTTTCAGATTTTCATACTTTGTGGAGTATATGCTTTTATAGTATGTCCCTATGATTTTTTGAATTTCTCTGGAATCTGTTGTGATGTTACCTTTTTCATCTCTGATTTTATTAATTTGTGTCTCTTCTCTCTTTCTTTTGGTCAGATTTGCTAAGGGTTTATCAATCTTGTTTATCCTTTCAAAGAACCAACTCTTTGTTTCATTAATTCTTTGGATTTTTTTTGTTTCTATTTCATTAATTTCTGCCCTAATCTTTATTATTTCTTCCCATCTACTGATTTTTGGTTTGCCTTGTCCTTCTTTTTCCAAGGCTTTAAGGTGAAGCATTAGGTCATTTACTTGTGACATTTCTGATTTCTTTTTTTTTTTTTTGTAATTTTTTTTGTTCACTTTTATTTATTTATTTATTTATTTTTGAAAGTGACAGAGAAAGAAGCAGATAGGGAGGGAGAGAGAGGGAATGGGCGCGACAGGGCTTCCAGTCACTGCAAACGAACTCCAGACGCGTGCGCCCCCTTGTGCATCTGCCTAACGTGGGACCTGGGGAACCGAGCCTCGAACCGGGGTCCTTAGGCTTCACAGGCAAGCACTTAACCACTAAGCCATCTCTCCAGCCCCCTAATTTCTTAATATAGGCACTTAAGGCTATAAATTTACCTCTTAGAACTGCCTTCATTGTTGATATGTTGTGTTCTCATTATTGTTTGACTCTATAAATTTTTTGATTTCCTTCTTGATTTCTTCATTGACCCATTCATCATTTAGTAGTGTATTGTTTAGTTTCCATGATTTTGTGTATGCTCTATAGCCTTTCTTGCTACTGATTTATAGTTTAATTCCATTGTGGTCAGATAGAATGCAGGGAATTATTTCAATTTTCCTGAATTTGTTAAGATTTTCTTTGTGTCCTAATATATGGTCTATTTTAGAGAATGTTTCATGTGCTGCTGAAAAGAATGTGTATTCTGCAGCCTTTGGATGAAATGTCCTGTATATATCTGTTAGGTCCATTCCTTCTATGACCTCATTTAGTCCAGATGCCTCTGTTTATTTTTTCCCGGGATGACCTGTCAATTGATGAAAGTGGGGTGTTAAAGTCACCCACCACCACTGTGTTTGGTGTTATCTGTGACCTTAGTTCTAATAGTGTTTGTTTGATGGATTTGGGAGCCCCCATTTTAGGTGCATATATGTTTAGGATTGTAATGTCCTCCTGTTGGAGTGTGCCCTTAATCAGTATAAAGTGAGTACCATTATTTTTGGGGTAGGGTCTCACTCTAGCCCAGGCTGACTTGTAATTCATTGTGTAATCTCAGGGTAGTCTTGAACTCAGTGATTCTCCTACCTCTGCCTCCCAAGTGCTGGGATTAAAGGTATGCACCACCATGCCCAGCTTCTGAGTCTTGGAACTTTCAGAGCTACTCAGCCTTGAAGGTTTTGTGAACTTTCCAAGTCTTAAGTGTCCCCCTTCTACTTCCAGGAGGGGGTGTCTCTATTCAGAGGACATGGCTGTACAAACAGAGACCTACTGAGAGATACCCAGTTCCTGCCTTGCTTATCTCTGCCCAGGGATTTTTTTTAAATTTATTTGAGAGACAGAGAGAATGAAAATGGGCACACCAGGGCCTCTGGCCATTGCAAACAAACTCCATATGCATGTGCCACCATGTGTATCTGGTTTATGTGGGTACTGCGGAATTGAACTTGGGTCCTGAAGTGTCACAGGCAAGTGCCTTAACCACTAAGCCATTTCTGAAGCCCTGCCTTAGGATTTTAACAGGTGACCTGAGGCCTCACTGGGAGGGCCAGAAAGGTGCAGTATGGATGCTGCTCAGGAGAATTTGGAACGGTGCTGACAATGCCCACCACCTGTACATGTGATTGGTGGTCCTTTATTACAGGACCGAGTCCTCGCTAGTGGCTGAGGCCGACATGAAGTTTACTGCCAGTGACTAAGCAGTCCATGCATTCGGTGTCTGTGTGGCAGGAGCAGAACTGTATTCCTCCATGAGCGCACCTACCTAGTTAATGTTGTGGATTGTGAGTCCTGGCTTCCCTCATGGTTACAAAGGGGCTGCCAGCATCAGCTAGGGCAGCATACTTCCTGGTTCATATCCTCCGGGGCACAAAACACCTCCCTCTAACCTTGGACTATGCTTCTTTCTGTTTTATTTTATTATTTTATTTGAGAGAGAGAGAGAGAGAGGCCTGTCAGGGCCTCTAAGCACTGCAAACAAACTCCAGGCCCATATACCACCTTGTGCATCTGACTTACTTGGGTCCTAGGGAGTTGAACCTGGGTCCTTAGGCTTCATAGGCAAGTGCCTTAACCTCTGAACCATTTCCAACCCACATCCTTCTTTTCTAGAAGAATTAGACCTCTGTCAGTTGTGGGCCTGTCCTTGGACTGGTGGCAGGCTCTAGGGGCCAGCGGTGTACTTATGGGCTTACACTTCCGCTCTTGATCCAAACATGGGCAGGAAGGTGAGCTGGGGCGACTGTCTGACACTAATGGCGACCTTCCTCCTCCTCAGAATCTTCCCAGAAAGGGGAGTGGGGTGGATGCTGGAGAGGTGAAAGCAATCATGGATTTGAGTGGGCTTCTGATCCAGGCAGCCAGTCCCTGGGGACAGGCAGCTCCTGGGTGCAGCCTGGCTTTACTTCCCTCAGTCCTGGTTAGGCTGGGGTTTCGAACTGCTCCAGGATCTCCCCCCCCCCCACCTCCTGCTAGGGCCACTATCCCTTTGGCAGACTCCATTCTGGCATGCTGTAACCCTAAAAGCCTTGTTCTCCGCAGGAAAGCTGAGTTTTGTGCCCAGGAATTCAGGGAGAATGCTCTGTCCCAGGAAAGGCCTATTTTTAAGCAGCTGAAAGTTGTGATGTGTGAGTCACAGAAGTGTCAGGATGGAGCAGCCCTTTAAATATCAGACTGGAGGGGCAACTTCCAGACAGCTGCTCAGGCTGAGGTGGGGAGTACTCAGAGCTGTGGGAAAGCATGGGCCTCTGGAGACACACAGTTCTGGGTTCAAATTCCGCACAACCATTCAATATGCTATTTCTCCAAGTCTCAATCTTCTCATCTATAAAATGGTATATATACATATATGTTTGATTGTTGGAAAGCAAAAACCTGACATATAATTTTTATTACGCTTGCCCTGAGTATTCCTTATGACTCATTGTAAAGACATTCTTGTGCTTGAATTAAAACCCTATGCTTGGCTAGATAGATGGCTCAGTTGTTAAAGACGCTTGCAAAGCCTGATGGCCTGAGTTCAATTCCCCAGTACCCATGTAAAGCCAGATGCACAAAGTGGCACATGTGTCTGGAATTCATTTGTAGTGGCAAGAGGCCCTGGCACACCCATATTCTCCTCCACCCCCTCTCTCTCCTTGCAAATAAATAAAAATGTTTAAAAAAAACGGTACTTAATATACTTTTCCTCATGGTTACAACATGGCTGCCAGCAACATGGGGGGGGGGCATGGTTTTCTTGTGCACCATACTAACTTTCTGAAGTTCTAGAACACAGCTTGTCCTAAGAGTCAAGGGACAATGGCCTAGGAGACCTTAGCACAGGGCCTCGGCCGGGCAGAACGTCCTGCGGTCAGAAAGGCGTGCGTTCCAGGGCGGTTCCAGGGTGCGACCCCGAGGCCGCGCTCAGCGCCCCCTGCCTGGGACCAGCCGAGGCCGGGCGTCCCCACCCTGGTCACCTTCAGTGAGTCACCCTGGGGGACCAGCCCCTCCCCAAAGTCCATCAGCTGCCACTTCCTCCCGACAGCGGTCCTTGTGTCTGTATTTTTTGTCGTTGTTTTGAGACAGGCTGGTCACTATGTAGCTGAGGCTGGCCTTGGCTCCCCTGCCTCCGCCTCCCCAGCGTTGGCATTATGGCTGCGTGCCACCTAGCTTGGTCTTCGCGTTTATGACAAACTCGGTGTGTCCCGGACCACTGCTAGGGCAATGGGAGACGCTGAAGAGGGCTCCAGAAACAATAAATGGTGATGTCACCGCCCCTTCCTCGTGGGATTCACCGAATTTTTCTGCGGGCTCCCAGAACCCTCTAGAAAAGCAACAAAGATAGCCAGCCGATGCCAGCTGTCACCATCAGCCTAACAGTCATTTTCAAGGTTAAATTGCATAAGAAGACTTGAGAGTGGCTGTAAGGAACAAAATACTTGGGGACAGGGCCCCAAACAATAGTGATACATCATGTCCTCTAGCAGGAAGCCGGAGGTAGTCACTTGTCAGGGTTGGGCAGCAGCAAAACTGTCCATAAGGACCTCAGATTCCTTTAGGGTAGAGGAGTATTTCTCCTCTTGGTCATGGTATGGTTGCCACGGCACCAGCCATTTTCTTTTCCCATTGACTTGCCAAGATTCTGAAATTCTCTGTCTTTTCTTTTTGTCATAAAGGGAGAGACTTCCCTGTGTCTCATTGGCTAGAGCTGGGTCAAATGCCCGCCCTTAGACCAATCACTGACAAAGAGAAGTGAGGCGGGAACCTATCATAATTCAGATTCTGGGCCTGGTTCCACCGTGTGGGGCAAAGCTGAGTTAGGAAAACGCTCAAATTACCTGGGCGCGAGGGTGCTGCGGGAACAGGTGTCTGCATCTCAGCGGTATAAGAAGACAGTCATCTCGTTTATGTGACACTGCCTTGACAGCGATCCTGGTGGGCTGGTCACTTCTCAGGGAGTACCTGCCCTAGCCCACAAATCCTTCTCTTTTTTCTTTTCTTTTCTCGTTCTTTTAAGGTAGGGCTTCACTCTAGCCCAGGCTCCAGAGTGCTGTGATTAAAGACGTGCACCACCACATCTGGCCTACAGATAATTTTCTTTTTTTAAATTTTTTACTTCATTTTTATTTATTTATTTGAGAGAAAGAAAGAAGCAGAGACACTGAGACAGAATGGGAGCGCCAGGTCCTCCAGCCACTGCAAACGAACTCCAGACGTGGGCGCCCCCTTGTGCATCTGGCTAACGTGGGTCCCGGGGCATCGAACCAAGGTCCTTTGGCTTTGCAGGCAAACGCCTTAACCACTAAGCCATCCCTCCAGCCCTGCAAATAATTTTTTGAACATCCCTTTTATTTACTTCCTCCTCAACAGTCCAGGCTGTTCCTTGTGCCCAGAATTCCTTGTCCATTTTCACCTCTGCTTAATAAGCTCCTATATACTCTTCAGAACCAGAATTTTAAAAATCATTTCCTTGGGCTACACAAATTGCTCAGTGGTCAAGGTGCTTGCTTTGCAATGCCCGAGGGCCCTGATTCGATTCCCCAGGACCCATGTAAAGCCAGATACACAAGGTGGCACATACACCTGGTGTTCATTGGCACTGGCTAGAGGCTCTAGTGCTATTCTCTCTCTCTCTCTCTTTCTGTTTGCAAATACATATAAATATTAAAATAAAAAATCATTTCCTTTGTTGGACCTGTAGCACCCTAGGCTGCATTCCTATAATCTTGTCAGCACACATTAGGCGCCGTTTGTGTGCCAGATGGACGCCAGTACTAAGTATAAAAGCTCATCTCAGATTGCTCTCATGGAGATACTGGTCCTGTGATTGACTGGACATGACCCAGAGGCAGCTTCCGCTTGGCCAAATCCAGGGGCTTAGTTGCCTTCAAGGTCCACATTCGTGTGATTCTTGGGTTCTGGATGAGGCCAGCACTCCTGACTTCATTGCCGGGGAAGCGCCCTTGACTGCTGAGACTGGATAGGGTCAGGCACCCAGGCGAGTGGGCGTGGATTATGCAGATTAGGTGAGGTATTTGGACCCTGATTGGCCCATTAGGCCCATTAGGCTCCAATCGTGAAATTGGTAACCCCTGGGGAGCCAAAAAATAAAAAAGAAGGAGAAGAAGGAGAAGGAGGAGGAGGAGAAGTGGATGGAGAGAAGGTGTGGCTTCCCTGAGGAAGAAGCAAAAACACGATTGTGTTAGAAGAAGAAGAAATGGGGCTGGGAAGATGGCTCCGAGGTAGTTGTTGTGCCAAGACCCCACATACAGAGAGCGGTGGCGAACTTCTGTAAGACGGGTGTGCCTGAGGTCCTGAGAAGGGAGGCCGAGAGGTGAAGGACAAGGGGAGACCCTCAAGAGCTGGAAGGAGGGGCCTGAAAGCTGTCCTTGGCCTACACACACACCCCAAATAGAACAAGAAAAATCATCCCCATCTCCCCAACAGTGATATAAATCAAACCACTGGGACCTTCCTGATACAACCCTAGCCCACGGCCACTGTGCCGGGCCCTGGAGAACTGAAACGACTCACCCAGGTTAACAAGAGGGGGAGGAATTTGAGCTGAGCCCACATTCCGCACAGCCAATGCCTTAAACCACCCATGGCAGGGTCCTTGGTGAGTGACAAGGCCGCAGTATTTGGTGGGTTAAGGTTTAGGAAGAGAATGGCACAGAACTATAGGGCTCTCAGGACCTCTGGGCCAGGTGACATCAAGTTACAACGTGGGGTGGCGTGCCCCTTCGGGCCCCAGGCTCCGTGTCTGAGGTGGAGCACACTGCATTTTAACTCTTTGGGAACACAGGGAGCAGAAGGGACCATCTGCCCAGGTCCTAATAATAAACTGCTTGAGGAACAAGTTCTAGGCAAGCGTGGCTTTGGGGGGGCTCTTGTCACACCAGCAGCCATCTGCCATGTCCTCCTCACATGCCAAGCTGTGGGAGGAGGAGGGAGACCATGAAAATGGAGAAGGGGGAGGGTCCTTTGGTCCTCACTGCTGGCAGGGTGGCTCACTTCCTTTCCTTGCTTTGGACAGACATTGCAGAGGGAGAGACAGAAAGAGAGAGGGAGAGGTGTGCTCACTGGCTTTGACTTCCTGGGCCTGCTGTCGAGTCCTTCATGATGCCTCTGGTAGGTGACAGCACTCAGACATTCTGCCATCCCCTTCCTATTTTGGCTGATTTGATCCCAACACCCCATCTCTGGGCACCCACTTTATAGATGGGAGGTTGGAGGCTCTGAGACATCCAGTGTTTCCCTGAAAGTCACTCTGGGTAGAACTAGGATGGGAACCCTGTTCCCAACACAGCAAGGCGCCTCTTCAGAAAGCCATGGCAAGGCCAAGCCTCCTGTGCACGTGCAGCCCGGGGAGGGTCTCCCCTGTAACAGACCATCAGGGGCCACCACCCTGGGGAGGGCTTCCGTCCCCTGCCTGTGTCATGGGCCCTCCTTTCTGCCCCGTCTCCCCCAGGGGAAGAAGCACTGGAGGAAGGACTCCAAAGGCCTTCCGGAACCTTCGGAGAAGGTCCGGGAGCAGCTGGCCGAGGCGGAGCTGCGGAAACTGAGGCAGCAGTTTCGGAAGATGGTAGAGAGCCAGAAATCCTACAACTTCCGCAACCAGCGCAAGATGGCGAGACAGCAGTGAGTGGGGCTTGCTGCGAGTGACTTTGGGGGGCACCTGGGTGCCTTGTCTCCTTGGCCTCTGCCGTGGGGATCCCTTCTGAGGGGACAGGTGGCCTTGCATTAAATCATTCCTGTTCCCTGCTCCTTTTTCTGTCCCCCAACTCCAGTGTTTGCAGGTGGCCACACAGAGGTATTTCCTCCATAGTTTCTACCCCAAATTCCCAGGATAGGGAGACGGGGAATCACATTGGCTCAGTTGTCTACCCCTGGTCCAACCAGCTGTGATAGGGGCAGAGCTGTGGCACTCCTAGTGAGCAAGGCTTGTCCTCCTCCCAGTCTAGCCATGCCAGAGGGGGGCTCTCAGCATCCCTGCTTCAGTGGCTGTGAGCCCCAAATGATGCAGCCCATTTGTGAGCCCTGCTGGGAACTGCCGGAAAGAACTTTTGGAATTGGGCTGCCCTAGAAGTGGTGATGCGCGGTTTCCTTATGCAAAGAAAGGTGCTTCCGGGAGCGGGCATTGAGCAGGCATTCCTAGACTCCCTGCAAGGGATGTGATTCCGCAGCTCCATCTGTGATGCTTACGAGTGCAGAAGGTGTCTGTTATAGCTTCCTGCTATTGTGGGTTTTTTTTTTGGGGGGGGGACAACTTCCATAATTCTAGACAATAAACCACTCCCGACTTTTCCCCTTTCAATTCCGCTCTCCATCATAGCCCTCCCCCATCTCAGTCTCTCTTTTATTTTTATTTATTTTTTTCAAATTTTTATTAACAACTTCCGTGATTATAAAAAATATCTCATGGTAATACCCTCCCTCTCCCCACTTTCCTCTTTGAAACTCCGCTCTCCATCATAGCCCTCCCCACTCTCAATCAGTCTCTCTTTTATTTTTTTAAATTTTTTTCAAAATTTTTATTAACAACTTCCATGATTATAAAAAATATCCCATGGTAATTCCCTCCCTCCCACCCCCACTTTCCCCTTTGAAACTCCATTCTCCATCATATCCCCTTTATTTTGATGTCATGTGATGTGGGTTCTTTAGGCTTAACCTGGCTTCATACTCACACCCAGGGCTGGTCCACAGAGGACATCCCTGTCGGTTTTTCACAGGCAGTCTTTCTCAGAACTCTTTACTGCCATCTGCTGGAAGAGTGGGTCAACTCTATGTAGATCAAGAACAAGGGTTGCCCCAAAACGTTGAAATCAGCCAAAGGAGGGATGCTTAGCTGCTGCTGTTCAGGCCTGTGCAGTCCAAAGGCCTTACACCTGTGCCTAGCCATCCCTGATCCCAGCATGCACCTGGTGGGCCTCAGGAAATGCCTTGAAGTCAGTCCGTTTGAGACTCACACTGATGGAACTGGAGGGAAGCATGGGAGAGTGAAGAGTTGGGGTGTTTTTAGAATAAAACACCTATACTAGGACCAGAACCCTGGTGAAGTGCCTGGGATGCAGTATTTAAGGAGGCATAGTATTTAAGGAAGCATTCCCCCCACACTGACCCATCCTGAGAGTGAGTATTTCCTTAAATTCCAGAGCCCCGTGTTCTCCTTGTCCACCGGTCAGTGTGCTCTCTGACAAGAGTTCACAGACCATGGCCTGCAGGCAGCTGCGTTTGTAAATAAGGTTTTACTGGTGCAGCCGCACCTATTCATGTCAGTATTTCCTATAGACAATCTCCCTCACTCTGGGGAGAGCTGAGGAATTGGGTCACGAACCTCATGACCCTCAAAGGCTAAAATATTGGCTCTGGCTTTTTATAGAAACGGGTTTTCCAACCTCTTTCTAGAGCTTTTTTTTTTTTTTCAACCTTTCTAGATCAACACTTCTAGCAGTTGAATGTGTACATGGCTCACTTGAGGTTCTTGGCTCCAGATTTGGGCCCAAGGTTTTGCTTTTCTCCAAGCTTCCAAGGACATGGGGGAAGTTGGTCTACAAGTCACTCCAGCTGCTGGTGCCTGGTACCCAGCTGGAGCCTGAAACATGCCCCTGACCATTCCCTATTATTCAGATGCCAGCAGCCTTTTTGGATCCCTTTTCTCTGTCTATTTATTTGAGAGAGAGAGAGAGAGAGAGAGGGAGGGAGGGAGGGAGAAAGAGGAGATAAGAATGGGTTTGACAAGGCCTTTAGCCACTGTAAATGAACTCCAGACACATGTGCCACCTTGTGCATCTGGCTTAGGTTAGTACTGGGGAATCGAACCTGGGTCTTTAGGTTTCATAGGCAAGCACTTTAACTGCTAAGCCATCTCTCTAGCTGTCCCTTTTCTCTCTGTCTTTTAGTTTTTCGAGATAGTGTCTTACTCTAGCCCAGGCTGACCTGCAATTCACCATGTAGTCTCAGGCTGGCCTTGAACTCTCAGCGATCCTCCTACCTCTGCCTCCTGAGTGCTGGGATTAAGGGCGTGCGCCACCACACCCAGCCCTTTTTCTCTTTTGACCACCCCTTTCGGCTTCCTTTTCTCTCTTGAGCCTCTGCCACTTTCCACCCTACTGGCCCTTCTGCAGGGCAGACAGAGATCTGCTGCAGCTACCTGAGCACATCATTAGTCTGGGAGAGAGACATTGGTGGCAGTTCAGGGTCACCGCATATCTGTGTGTTCACATAAACTTGACAAGTCCTGCCTAGTAGGTTTGCCTCTCATCAGCAGGCTGGAAGTCTGGGAAGACCACCTATAGACTCAGACAGATG
This sequence comes from Jaculus jaculus, assembly GCF_020740685.1. NCBI lineage: Eukaryota > Metazoa > Chordata > Mammalia > Rodentia > Dipodidae > Jaculus > Jaculus jaculus. The sequence continues at coordinate 22,704,355 of NC_059114.1, forward strand.
TCTGCCTTGTCTTGGTGACGGTGTCTGACAGGCCCCAGGGCAAATATTCCCTCAGGGAAGCAAAACAGGAGACTGGCAGGGCACCAGGGCTGGCAATCGATCAGGGTTTCAGACCTGAACAGAGCCCTTGGCAGTTCCCTTCCTTGCTGTAGCCCAGTGAGAGCAACCCTCCCACCTCCAGCCCCGGCCTTTTTCCAGGACAGGTGCGCCTGGCTTCTGTCAAGGTTGTTTGTGGGCTTCAGGGTTCACCAAGTGCTGCTTCCCCATAGCAAGGAAATCCAGAGCCTGAAAGCAGAGAAGGAGGACACCACACTGCTTCTGAGTCTCATGAAGTCTGCAAAGAACGTGGATCTGGACCAGAAAAACTACATGGAGCTGCGCTTCCTGCTTCAGACCAAGGAGGACTACGAAAAGCTCATCCTCTCCATGAAGATGCTACTGGCCGAGCTTGATGACAAGGTGTGGTGCGGGCTTCCCAGGGTCAACCCGAGACAGATCTGGGGCGGTTGTGGGGGGGGTACCCTAGGCAGAGCTGAGCATGGTGTCCTGCCTCTGCCACCACTGGCCCAGATCTGACCTGCACATCCTTCCAGCATCAGCTAGTGCAGGCTAGGTTTTGCTGCGACAACAAATGCCACCCCCTGCCCAGTCTCTGTGGCGTAGGACAGGGATGGTTTCTCCTTCATTTGTGCCACGTACTAAGAGTCCTTGTTTCTTCTCATTCGGGGACTGAGCCGGTGGGACAACTTCCATCTGAAACATTGCCAGGTGTTACGTCATGAAGAAAGGTTTCTGAAGGCTGTCACGCTGACTCGCGTCACTTCTGCACGTGACTCATTAGGTCAGACCTTCCAACGCTATCCATCCATAAAGGTCCTCCAAGTATCCAGGTTGACTGGATTCATGGTCATGTCCCTCAGGATGGCTCTAGAGACCCTCCTGCCCACTCCTCCAGCTTGCCTCGGGGCCTTTGCATGGTGTCTCTTTCCACCATCCTCCCCCGAGTGTCCCTCAGATCTCAATTTGAATGTGACTTTCTGGGGTGGGAACTAGGTTTTTCTGTGTCCTCTCCCCCTTGTCTCTGGGCCCCTCTTCTCATTTGTCCAACACACCTGGTCTTATTTGTCTTTGAACCCCTAGTGCTGCTGCTCACATAAGCCATTTGTGCTGTCTGACAGCCCTGCCCCTTCTCCCCCACACTTGCTTGGTGAACTCCTCAGCATCCAACCTGTCGTTCCGCCCCAGCTCAAGTGCCCTGTGATTGCTTGACCTCTCCTCTCTAGCTGCTCCTCTAAATGTCTCGTCCTCCCTGCTCTCATGCCTAATGTCCTCCCTGGCTTGTTCCCAGGGCTGAATTATAAGTACTCTAAGGGCAGGCTTCTCTGGCATAGAACAGGTGATTAATAACCGTAAACAACCTATAAGCCCGCCCCCAACAATACACTCCCTCCAGGAGACATAAATTCCCAAACGTCCATCAGCTAGGAACCTAGAATTCAGAATACCTAAGTTTATGGGGGACACCTGAATCAAACCACCACACCATTTCTCTAGCACCCTGCCCCCCAAAAGGTTTTTTAATACACTAAAGTAAGAGTCCTGCTAAAGATGTGTAGGGTCACAAGGGTAAAAATTAAACCTCGGTGTTGGAGCAGCTTCTTTCTGGGTTCTCAGAGATTGAAGACTGCTGGTTACATGCCACTTTCATGCTGGTTACATGCCAGTTTCTTGCTTGTTACATGCCAGTTTCATGCTGCTGCAGATATGGTGCACACCCCAGGAATCAGGGCTCTTCAGGTAGGCGGGGTCTGGAACCCGATGCTGGCCTCCGCTCCGATCTCTCAAGCTCCAGGATTATTCTCAGTGGACGAGATCTGCTCGCAGCCATGGCAGCGCCGTTACTTCTCCCTGTGCGCTTTCCGGTCTGAACCAGTCTCCAATTCACTTTCACACTTTCAGCTTGTCCGTGTCCATCCTCGGGCTCTTCAGGATTGCCTTCCTCGGCTGCCCTCAGTGCCGAGCTGTGGCAGGCTCGGGGGAGGCGTTTCCTGACCCCTGGCTCCAGGAGAAGCTCAGGGGTGTGTGTGTGTGTGTGTGTGTGTGTGTGTGTGTGTGTGTGCAGTGTATGCATTTCTCTTTTTTTTTTTTTTTTTTTTTTTGAGGTAGGGTCTCATTCTAGCCCAGGCTGACCTGGAATTCACCGTGTAGTCTCAGGCTGTCCTTGAACTCACAGCTACATCCCTGCCCAGATTTTTATTTTTTTCCACACACATATTTAATTTTCTTTCATTATTTGACAACATTTTATCAGTTTCTTTTTCTTTTTGCCATGTGTTATTGTTGTTGTTGTCTGTTTGTTTGTTTTTCAAGGTAGGGTCTCACTCTAGCCCAAGCTGACCTGGAATTCGCTATGGAGTCTCAGGGCACCTCAGATTCATGGTGATTCTTCTAACTCTGCATCCCAAGTACTGGGCTTAAAGGTGTGTGCCACCACGCCGGGTTAGTGTATGCATTTGTATACGCAGATGTGTGCACCCTGTCCAGAGGCCAGAGGAGAATGCCAGGAGGCCCCCTCCATCCTTCTGTATTGTTTCTTTGAGATGAGTCTCTCTGAACCCAGAAGTGCTGTTTTTGGTCAGACTAGCTGGCCAGTGAGCCCCAGTGATTCTCGTGTCTCTGCCCCTGGCGGGACTGCAACTGCAGGGGTGTGTGTGTGTGTGTGTGTGTGTCTACGCCCCGCTTTTTACATGGGTGCTGGGGGTTGAATTCGGACCCTCATGTTTGCTCTGCAAGGGCTCTTGCCTGCTGAGCCATCTGCCCAGCCCTCAGCTCTCTCTCTCTCTCTCTCTCTCTCTCTCTCTCTTTTTTTTTTTTTTTTTTTTTTTTTTTTTTTTTTTTTTTTGAGGTAGTGTCTTACTCTAGCCCTGGCTGACCTGGAATTCACTATGTAGTTTCAGGGTGGCCTCGAACTCATGGCGATCCTCCTACCTCTGCCTCCCGAGTGCTGGGATTAAAGGTGTGTGCTACCACCCCCAGCAAAAACATATAATTTTTTATTTATGAATAAGAAAGACAGATGGGGTAGGGGGAGAGAGAGAGAGAGAGAGAGAGAGGGAGGGAGGGAGGGAGAGACTGGGTGCCCCAGAGTTTCCAACCACTGCAAACAAACGCTAGACACATGTGCCACTTTGTTCATCTGCTTATGTGGGTCCTGGGTAATCAAACCCAGGTCCTTGGGCTTTGCAGGCAAGCCTTAACTGCTAAGCCAGCTCTCTAGCCGCCAGCACACTTTTAAACAAGTGATTCTCCAGCTGACACCAGGCCACTGCCCTAAAGTCACAGAGTGTGACATGGTGGGACTGCTCTCTGCCAGTGACCAGAGGAGTCACTATGTCACCATCTCGCCAACACCACAGCTGGACGTGAGCTTGTGGCCTGTGGCTTGGCTGAAGGCGGGCCTCCAGCGTTCCTCTGGGACCGGCTTCTGCCTCCTTCCCCAGGGGTTCTGAAGGGTCTTTGTGGGGTGTAAGAGTTACTTTTTTGTTTTGTTTTGTTTTTCGAGGTAGGGTCTCACTCTAGCCCTGGAATTCACTATGGAGTCTCAGGGTGGCTTGCACTCACGGCGTTCCTCCTACCTCTGCCTCCCAAGTGCTGGGATTAAAGGCGTGCGCCACCACGCCCAGCAAGAGTTACTTGTTTTTTTAATTGCCTGGCAGAAATGACCTAAAAGAGGAAAGATTTATTTTGGCTGACTGTTTCAGGGACTTCAGTCCAGAGTAGTCTTGCTTGCCTCCATGAACTGACCTGGGCAACTCTTAACCCAATCAAGGTGATGGTCAAGGTCAAATACCACAGGGGTAATGTCATTTCTGCCAGAAGCTGTGTCAGTCGAGAAAATGTATGTCCACAGGGGAGGAAGACTGACATGTACAGGTGAGAGCCAAACCCTAAATTCCCTCATTTTATCCCAAACAGGCTGAGTAAGGTGAATGGACCGGGTACCCCAAGAGCTAAATCCGAGTTCTGTTTACAGGACAAGAGAGTATTGCAGCATTTAGTCTGGCCCACTTGCAGGCATGAGCTACAGAATTCAGATCCCAACAGATGTTAGCACAGCTGGGCGTGTGTCCTCCCTCCCTCTCTTTCAGATTAATCAGATGGAAAAGAAAATCTCAGTCCAAAAACAGATCTTCGTGAAAGCACAGGAAGCCAATAACCCCCCGAAGCTGCAGAAGCAGATCCAAATTTTGGAGACCCGGTTGAACCTGGTACGCTTCTCCCTGGCCTCGCCCGTAGCTCCACCCACTGCCAGGAAAGACAGCATCCTCTGGCCACCAGCAGAACACTCCCTACACCCACCTTCACCCCATTTGCTTGGTAGATTCAGGAGAGGTATGTGTGTGTGTGTGTGTATGTTGAAACAGGGTGTCCTGTAGCTCAGGCTGGTCTCCAAGTGCTGATCATCAAGGATGACCTTGAACCCCTGAGTCTCCGGAGTGCCAGGATTACAGGTATGTGCCCTCATTTTGTTTTTAATCCCTTGAACAACCTTCACCCTGTTTTCCATAGCAGCTGGACCAGTCTGTGCACATCCCATGAGCAGAGTGACACGTATGACCTTTTAAAAAACTTTACCCAAGGGTTGGGGAGATGGCTTAGCGGTTAAGCACTTGCTTGTGGAGCCTAAGACCCCGGTTCGAGGCTCGGTTCCCCAGGTCCCACGTTAGCCAGATGCACAAGGGGGCACACGCGTCTGGAGTTCGTTTGCAGTGGCTGGAAGCCCTGGCGCGCCCATTCTCTCTCTCTCTCCCTCCCTCTCTCTCTCTCTCTGCCTCTTTCTGTCTCTGTCACTCTCAAATAAATAAATAAAAAATGAACAACAAAAAAACTTTCCCCAAAACTAACTTATTCAGACATACGGAAAAGCAGAGACTAACACAGCGAACACCCACGTACCTATAACTGTGGTTTGATCATGTGAATACCCTGCTTCATTGCTTTTTATCCTGAAGTATTTTAAGTTCAGCGACTTACCTTAACAAAGACGATAATTAAGGTAAGGCATCCTTATATTTTACTTCTGAATCCTTCAATTTCAATTCTTAAAATTCAACACTTTCTTCCACAATCACAATAACAGTATTTCACTTCACAAAATAAGCATGCTGTGAATATTTTCCAATACCTAATCTGTGCTGATATCTCTCTCACTGGACCCCAAACCTCTTTCTTTTCCTTTCTCCCTTTCTTTCTTTCCCTCTCTCTTTCTTTCTTGCTTTCTTCCTCTCTCTCTCTCTCTCTTTCCCTGTCTCTCTCTTTCTTTCTTTTTTTAAGGTAGGGTCTCACTCTAGCCCAGACTGACCTGGAATCATTCTATAGTATCAGCTTGGCCTTGAACTCACAGTAATCTTTCTACCTCTGCCTCCCAAGTGCTGGGATTAAAGGTGTGTGCCACCATGCCAGGTTCAAACATCTTTTTTTGTTTGTTTGTTTGTTTTCAAGGCATGGCCTCACTCTAGCTCAGGCTGACCTGGCACTCTCTGTAGTTCCAGGCTGGGCTCGAACTCATAGTGATCCTCGGCCTCCTAATTTCAGGAAGTAAAGGTGTGAGGCACCGTGCCTGGCTCCAAACATCTTTTATTAGCACCACGCTCTAACCAACTGAGTTAACTGGCCAGATCCAAACATCTTTTAAATATTCAAAGTTCATAAATTCTTACGTTTCTCTTTACATTACATGTGTGTGTTTGTGTGTGTGTGTGTGTGTGTGTGTGTGTGTGTGTGTGTGTGTGCATGTTTGCAGATGCGTAGGCACATGTGTATATGCATGTGGAGATGAGAAATTGATGTTGGACGCCTTCTTCAATCACTTGTTACCTTATATTTCGAGATGGGGTATCTCACTGAACCCAGAGCTCACCAAAAGGGGTTAGATTAGAGAGTCCGCAAGCCCTAGGGATCCTCCAGTCTCTCTCTCTCCACTGGTGGCATTACAGGCACATACCATCTCATATGGCTTTAAAAATATGTATTTATTTGAGAGGGAGAGGAAAGAGAGAGAGAGAGAGACAAAGATCAAATGGGTGCACAAGGGACTCCAGCTACTTGTGCCACCTTGTACATCTGGCTTTATGTGGGGTCTTGGGGAATCCAACCTGCGTCCTTAGGCAAGCGTCTTAACTGCTAAGTCATCTCTCTAGCCCTCATTTGGCTTTTATGTGGGTTCTGGGGATCCTAACTCAGGTCCTCCTGCCTGAGTGACAAGTGCTTTACTGACCAAGCCATCTTCCAAGCTCCAGTCTCTTAACATCCTTTAATCTAGCATACCGGATCCTAATGGGAAAGGTGAATTTTGCCTCCAAAGGTACCAAGGAGATATGGTTGTCACAGCTGGTTTGGTGTGTTACTTGCATCCAGTAGAAAGCAGTGGGCACCTAACCTAATTCCCTATAAAGCAAAGGATGCCCCTCCCCTCAAGAACCATCCGAGCCAGAGTCCAGTGCTGGTCTTGAGAACCTCTCACTCCAAAGACTGCCCCAGCTCCCTTCATCCCCGTCCCCACCCCCCATAAGGTTCTGCTTGATTGCCATGCAGGAATCTCACCTATAAGTCTGGCCACTGAGCTCTGAGGGTGTCATTTGCCTTGGTCCTGTCTCCCTCATGGCTGCTAAGAACTAGAAGTCAGCTCTCAAAGATGTGAGATTTACAATTTAGAAAGAGCTACCAAAGGCCAGTTGGCTAGTCGGTGGCCAGCTGAGGTCTCTGGCCCAGTGTTCTGCTGTTGTCCCAAGGCCCTGGTGTGGGGGTGGAAGATGACCTACCGGAAGCCTTCCTGCTATCTGGATGAGCCTTGTTTAAAGCACAGTCCTCCTGCAGGTGACTGTCCACTTTGACAAGATGCTGACCACCAATGCCCAACTCCGGAAGGAGATCGAGGACCTGCGCTTTGAGAAGGCCGCCTATGACAATGTCTACCAGCAGCTCCAACAGCGCCTTCAGGTGCAGAAGAAGACCATGACTGAGGCCATTGAGCTGTCTGCGCAGGCCTACGAGCAGAGGTGGGGAGGAGCACCCAGGGCTTTCCACCGAGCACGTAGCTTTTTCCTCTTGCCTCCTGAGGGGCCATAAATCACAACAGTAATAGCACTGACCTTGTGCCTGGCATGATCCCAGGTACTATGGGGCTTCCGTAACCTAATTAGGAGTTTGTAACACCCCACTTCACAGACCGGACAGGGAGGCTGTCCAGGAAAAGGCAGATAGATGGTGGAGGCAAGACTATAGCTCAACTGTCCTCTGTGTTCCCCTGCCACATGCCTGATGGTCTTTCTCCACCAGGTCTCTCCTGCCATAAAACTTGACTGTGAAGAGAACAGGACTTACAGTCAGGCATGTCTGGGGCTGACTATCACTTCTACGTTGTTGTAGGACCTACATAGGCAGTTGGGAGGGTTAATCCATATCTTCAAGTGACAAGTGGTGGTGGTGAGGGTGGTGGTGATGGTGATGGTGGTGGCAATGATGTTGGTGGTGATGCAAGTGAGGATACAGATAGTGATGGCGGGGAAGGGGATGAAGATACTGGGGGTGATTGTGATTATGATGGTAGGAGTGAAAAGGGTGGTGGTGATTAACATTGTGGTGGTTGTGATTGTAATGATGATGATGATGATGGTAATGGTGATGATGATTATGGTGATGATGGCAGTGATGATGATGATGGTAATGGTGATGATGATGACGGTGATGATTGTGATGATGATGGTTATGGTGGTGATGGTTGTGATGATGATGGTGATGTTGATGGTGATGATGATGAGGGTGTAGCAGACAGCTTCAGGCTCGCTGAGCTGAACTTCCAGACCAGGCACAGTTATGGAGGAAGGAATTTATTGAAGCTTACAGATCCAGGGAAAGTTCCATAATGGCAGAAGCTGGTCTGCCTTCACGGGTCCAAGCACAGAGAGAGAAGCAAAAAAGCTACACAGCAGAGTACACTTCAGCAACTCCAGCTAGGCACACTTTGCATATCTTTAGATTGAAATCTGAAACCCACCACCACACCTTAAGACCCACCCAGTGACACCGCCTCCAGCCAAGAGCTGCAGGTGCAAACTACAAGGTAATAGAACTCTGAATATATTGGAGGCCATTGATTCAAACCACCACAGGTGGTGATGATGGTGGTCATGATGATGATAGGATAGTAGAAAAATACTTCTTTGGTGTGTTCTGGACTCATAGTTCCAGTTGTTCAGGTAACAAGGGTCATTCTTCCATGCTCAGAATCCAACATTGGTATGGTGGCACACGCCTTTAATCCCAGCACTTGGGAGGCAGAGGTAGGAGGATCACCATGAATTCAAGGTCACCGTAAGACTACATAGTAAATTTCAGGTCAGTCTGGACTTAGAGTGAAACCCTACCTCAAAAAAAAAGAAAAGAAAGAAAAAAAGAAAACAAATAAGGGGGGCTATAGAGGTGGCTTAGCAGTTAAGGTGCTTGCCTGCAAAGCCAAAGGATACAGATTCAATTACCCCCGACCCACGAGAGCCAGATGCACACGGTGGCACATGCGTCTGGAGTTTGTTTGTAGTGGCTGAAGGCCCTGGTGTGCGCATTCTCTCTCTCTCTCTCTCTCTCTCTCTCTCTCTCTCTCTCTCTCTTTATCTCTTCTCTTCCAATCTCCCCTCACTCTTTTTCTCCAATAATAAAAAAAAATAACAGACTAGCCAAGCTTGTGGGCACACACCTTTATTCCAAGCACTCAGAAGGCTGAGGTAGGAGGATCTTTATGAGTTTGAGACCAGCCTGGGGCTAAAGAGTACATTTCAGGTCAGCCTGGGTTAGAGTGAGATACTGTTTTGGAAGAACAAAACAAACCTGATGGGGTTGACTTAGCAGTTAAGGCTCTTGCCTGCTAAGCCTAAGAACCCAGGTTTAATTCTCCAGATTCCATGCATCTGGAGTTCATTTGCAGTGGCTAAAGGCCCTGGTGTGCCCATTCTCTCTCTCCCTCTCTCTCTGTCTCTAATAAATAAATAAATAAATAAATAAATAAATAAATAAATCTTTTTTTAAAAAAAAGAAAAACTCGACCGGAACCTGCATAGGAGGCTTGGAGAAGGTCTGGTTTTAAGAGATTAAGACTGGCTTGTCCATTGACAGATTGCATAGACTGGGGACCGAATTTTCCTGGGAAGAATCATCACTGAAAGCTTTGATGACAGTCGAGGATGGCAAGCAAGGGGCCCTTAGCCTCTGGAGCTCCTGAAGATTCCAGCCTGGGGTTGGGGGGGGGGGGACAGTGGTAGCAGCAATGGCTCTGGCTAGAATGGAGAGCAGTCAGGGCAGCAACTTTGAGTGCGACTGTCTGGACACAGCCAAGGACGTTGTCATCAGCGTGTGTGGCCACCTCTTCTGGGATTTCAAGGATTTGGATTTGGAGGTGGTGGATTCCAGACGTCATTTGGAATTGGGGCATTTCCATTTGGTATATTTGCCACAGCATTTAACATAAAGATGGATGGTCTTCCCCAGCTGTCCCTGGGACACCCCAGTACGTGCCTGAGCAGTTCCTGTCACGCCTTTTCCTGTTGGTAGCCCTTGTGGTCATGTTCTAGCTCCTGATTGCCCAGTGCTGGGCTCCTTCCCATCTGTATCCATAGCAAAGCCTCTGGACTGGTGATGTGCCACCCCGTTCCTGGTATTCGGCTTCCTGGAGTCAGGGGTCAGAAATATGTCAAGGAAAGAAGAAAGAAAGGAAGAAAGGAAGAAAGAAAAAGAAAGAAAGAAAGAAAGAAAGAAAGAAAGAAAGAAAGAAAGAAAGAAAGAAGGAAAGAAGGAAGGAAGGAAGGAAGGAAGGAAGGAAGGAAGGAAGGAAGGAAGGAAGAAGGAGAAAGAAGGAAGGAAAGAAAGAAAAAAAAAGAAAGGAAGGAAGGAAGGAAGGAAGGGAGAGAGACGTCAAGGAGTCTGTTCTCTCCATTAGAGCTTCGAAACTCAAGGCCAGTTGAGGAGGAGATGAGGACCCCCTCCTCGCCCCCACAAGTGTTAACCACTGCTGTAAACAGTCACCTCAGGCCTTGGTGTTGGGTCCCCTCTCGTGGGTGGCTATGTGAAGTCCTGTTCATCAAGTTCTATTCATCAAGTTCTGACTAGACACAGGGAACAGAGAAACAGATTATCTTTACCCTGAGTTTTATATTGCAAAAACAAAGGGATGAGCTAAATGGTATTTATGGAAACTTACTTTTATCTCTTTAAACACCCCTTAATAAGTGGCCTCCAAAGTGGGCTGCTTTCTACAGAGAGGGTCCCTTCCAGAGTCCAGCACTGGTCTGTCTGTCTTCCCCTCCCTCAGCAGAGACATAGAAATTGCTGTCCTGGGAAGACCATAATTGCAGCAGCTGAAGCTGGAGTTGCTTCATGAATTTACCTGAGACTCAGGTCTCTTACTGACCCAGGCCTTGCTGGTTTCTTGGCCCTTCAAGGCCACTTGAATGATCTCCTCGCTTCCCAGGTGTAGACTGTCCCTAGTGAGACATGTCACTCCACTCACAGATTTCCCATCAACTTTCTCCTCAAAATTAAGTGCATCTGCCCCTCTCCTCCAGAGGGAAGAGAGCCTAGACTACCGTTAACCTGAGACTGGCTGCTCTGCTTCAGAGCTCCGATGATGAGGAACCACCAAACAAGCAGGCCCTGCCCCTAGGGCGCTGAAGATCTGATTACATCTCCTCCCAGCACTCACCCAGAGAAGACTGGAGGCTCCCTCAGGGCCGCCCAGCTGCACATGCAGGAACACACCATCCTCAGAAGCCCAGTTCTCCTTGTTAAAGAGACAGGGAGTTGGGGGAACCCACCAGTGAACCTAATTTTAGTATGGCTCCATAGAATCCCTGAAAACTTGTATGTATGCCAAAGCCAAGGGAGCGTGTGACTCCTTAGCAAGCAGCCCCTGACAATGCTTAAAGCTGATAAAGGGACACAGATGTGAATTCAGGAGAAACTATTTTTCCCAGGTCTTTGATTTGTTTTCCAGTTTCCTAAAGTGCTTCCTCCAGATCTGACTGCGGGAACGTGGCTCCGGGCAGGTGAGGCAGTTCTTGCGCTGCCCACCAAGCTACCTCTTGGAGACGTAGCGTCTCCCTAGAGCTGTCCGTGGTGACACGAGATGGGCTTCTGCTGGGGTCTCTTGCTCACTCCTCCAGCCCACACTGCTCCTGGCTTGCCTGCAGCAATAGCCAGTAAACAGAAGAAAACCTTACCTGGTGCTTTTTCCACCTCCAACTATATAATGTATGGAAACCAAGACCTTGGGGATGGTGAGGAAACCATCCTTCCCACTGCACAGTCCCGCCTTCTCCGCGCACCTGCCCATGCCAGCGTTCAGCGCTGAAACAGACACAACTGTAAAGTACTGAGTAAGTGGGCTGGCTAGGCAAATTCACTTGCAAGGAACAAGCCACCAACTTTGCAGTATGTCTAACAGGTTTTTCACATTCATGGGCATCCCCTCAAATGTTCTCTTTGTCACCTGGAAATCCCCAGTTACAGGGGTCCCTAGAGTGTCCCTGTTCTAGAGAAAATTGGTAGGTCCTCTCATTGTAGTGTGGCTCCAAGTAGTTCAGGAAGAACTTTAATCAGTGTATTCAGAGATATGAGTTTCCGGAAGAAAAGATTAAAGAAGAGTTGTGTTATGTTATTTGAACATTTTTGAAATGGGGTGAGCCCAGGAGAGCTCTATCAGCAAAGATATCCGGGAACACAGTTAGTAAAGCTGGGGTGCAACATGCCTCTTGTGAACCTTATGGGTTCCCATGCACCTCCTGCTGGGAGCTGGGGCAGGAGAGCCAGCTTGGGAGCCCCCTTCCCTCTACAGGGTACCCTCCATAGGATCACCACTCACCCTCGGCCACAGCAGCTTGTCTTTCTTTGTGTGTGTGTGTGTGTGTGTGTGTGTGTGTGTGTGTGCGCGCGCGCGCACGTTGTCTTCTCAGCCTCCACCCTCATGGATAAGGACCAGGTCCTGACCACAGTCAGAAAATGGCAATATGCACAGCAGCACACCTTTACCAGTCACTAATTTTCTCTGTTGTGAAAGTGATTTGATTTAGAATTAAACAAATGGTTTTACATTAAAAAAAAGAAAAACTCTCTCTAAAAAGAAAGACAAAAAACAGGCTGAAGAGATGGGTTAGCAGGTAAGACTCTTGTCTGCAAAACCTAACGACCCATGTTTGACTCTTCAGATCCCATGTAAGCCAGACGCACAAAGGTGAGGCAAGTGCAAGGTCACACATGCCCGCTAGGTGGCGCAAGTGTCTGGAGTTCAAGTACCGTGGCTTAGGCCCTAGCATGCCAATTCTCTCTTCTGTTTGTCTGTCTGTGTCTCTCACTCTAAAAAGAAATTTAAAAAAGAAAAGAAAAACAAACAACAAACCTAATGGCCACTGTCTAGGCAGGCTGTCCCCATGGACTGGCAAGGAAGAAGGGACAGTGAGGCTTGCCTTCTCCTGTGCAGGGTGGAGGCCATGGCTCGAATGGCTGCCATGAAGGACCGCCAGCAGAAGGACATCTCTCAGTACAACCTAGAGATCCGAGAGCTGGAGCGTCTGTACGCCCACGAGACCAAGCTGAAGTCCTTCCTGCTTGTCAAGCTCAACGACCGCTCGGAGTTCGAGGAGCAAGCCAAGAGAGAGGAAGGTAAGCACCTTGGCCTCCCAGCCTCTCCCTCCCTCTCTCCACATCTCCTTGTAACAGGGCTGCCAAACAGGAGATGCCTAGGTAAATTTAAATCTCAAGTTAGCAATGGACACATTTTTAGGGTATATATGTACCATTCACTATCTAGGCTATACTTTTATTAAAAATTATTTGTTTCTGGGCTGGAGAGATGGCTTAGTGGTTGAGCGCTTGCCTATGAAGCCTAAGGACTCTGGTTCGAGGCTTGATTCCCTAGTACCCATGTAAGCCAGATGCACAAGGTGGCGCATGCAACCTGGAGTTTGTTTGCAGTGGCTGGAGGCTTTGGTGTGCCGAATCTCTCTCTTTATCTGTCTCTTTCTCTCTCTGTCTCTCTCAAATAAATAAAAAGAATTGGAAATGTTTTTTAAAAGTTATTTGTTTCTAATAACAATGAGGGCATATTTAGACTTCTTCAGATGTGAATGTGTGTGTGCATGTGTTCTTGTGCATGTGAATGTGTGTGGGGGGGTACATATACACACGTGGGCATAATGTGAAGGCCAGAGAATAACTCAAGAACACCATACCACCTACCCTATGTTTAAAAAAATATTTATTTACTTATTTTATGCATTTGAAAGAGATAGAAAGAGAGAAAAAAGAAAAAGAGAGAAAGAGATAATGGGTCCACCAGGGCCTCTAGCTACTGCAAATGAACTCCAGATGCATGTGCCACCTTGTACATCTGACTTACATGGGCACTGGGGAATCAAACCTGGTCCTTAGGCTTCATAGACAAGTGCCTTAACTCTTAAGCCATCTCTCCACAACCCCCCTATAAAAAACTACAGTCTCGGGCTGGAGAGATGGCTTAGCGGTTAAGCGCTTGCCTGTGAAACCTAAGGACCCTGGTTGGAGGTTCAATTCCCCAGGACCCATGTTAGACAGATGCACAAGGGGGCGCATGCATCTGGAGTTCGTTTTCAGTAGCTGGAGGTCCTGGAACACCCATTCTCTCTCTCTTCCACTTTCTCTGTCTGTCTGTCGCTTTCAAATAAATAAAAATGAATAAATAAAAATAAAATAGAGTCTCTCAGCAGCCTGCAGCTCACCAGTTAAGCTAGGCTGGCCAGGCAGGGAGCCCTAGAGACCAGCCCATCTCCACCCCCCCAGGACTGGCATCACAAACACTCACAACCATGTCAGGCATTTTTCTGTGGGTTCTGGGGATTGCACTCAGAGCCCTGTGTGGGCATGGGGAAGTGCATGCGTGTACTTTACCAACTGAGCTTTCTCCTCAACCCCATTATTTAGACTTTGGAAAATGAACTGATTTTGTTATTGCTTTGTTTCTTTCAAGGTAGGGTCTCACTCCAACCCAGGCTGACCTGGAACTCACTCTATCATCCCAGGTTGGCCTCAGACTCACAGCAATCCCCCTATCCCTGCCTCCCGAGTGCTGGGATTAAAGATGTGCGCCACCATGCCCAGCTGGGCAACACTTTTTTTTTTTTTTTGCCTGCAATTCACAGATAACTGGTCACCAGAAGAATGTGTTCTTGGCCCAAGACTCTCTGACCATTGTTTAGGAAGACACTTGAGTGCCTAGGTCTGATGGCTCACTAGGGGCCCCTCAGGACTCAGTATATCATCAAGCTGGTGGCTATGACATATGAAACATACAAAGTGAAACCCTCGAAGGGACAAAGGCACAAAGGGTTGAAGACCAGAGGCAACTAGGTGGCAGCTTGCGCGTGGAGTCACAGAGTACTCGGAATTCTTCCGGCCTCTGACTGCACACCATGTGTGAGGAGCGATATGCTGTGGGAGCCCCACCAAGCCTCAGTGCTCCAAATTGTTACAGGGGGCTGGTGGCATAGGCACACTCTCTTCGGTGCATACCAGCTCGCAGATACTCAGAGGGACAGCAGGTGCTCAGCATGAGCCACACCGTCGGACAGCCTGGGCACCATGAGCCACCTTTATCGTTTAGGGAACATTTTGTGCCTGCTGGGCAACTCCTCCTACCCAAGACTGAGAACACGTAGCTCTTCTGAACACCCCCAGTGGACAACTCCAGTTTTTTTTTTGTTTGTTTGTTTTGTTTTTTATTATTTATTTATTTGAGAGCGACAGACACAGAGAGAAAGACAGATAGAGGGAGAGAGAGAGAATGGGCGCGCCAGGGCTTCCAGCCTCTGCAAACGAACTCCAGACGTGTGCGCCCCCTTGTGCATCTGGCTAACGTGGGACCTGGGGAACCGAGCCTCGAACCGAGGTCCTTAGGCTTCACAGGCAAGCGCTCAACCGCTAAGCCATCTCTCCAGCCCAGACAACTCCAGTTTTTGTTTGTTGTTGTTGTTGTTAGGGATTGAACCCAGGTCCTTGTGCATGCTAAGCATGTGTTCTACCACTGAGCCATGCCCCCCACCCCCAGCCCCTTATGTGTATTCTTTGGATCTCTTCTGCCTTATCATTTGGGACTGTAAGAAGTATTTCTGAGAAACCCCATGTCTTATTTTATAAAATAAAACAAAAATACCCAGAGCTTTAAAAAAAATAACAAAACCCTTTGGTCCTCCTTTTTTCCATCTATCCATCCATCCACTCCTTCACACACCTGCCTAATTATCCATCCAGTCATCCATTCTTCTATCCACCAATCATCTGCCCATCCTCTTTCAGGCCACTAGCTTGTGCAAACTTCTGTTCTAGTTGTTTGGAATGCATGGTGTCCGTGTGTCCATCAGGACAGTGCCAAGAGTTAGATGTTTCTACTAGTACCCCAGTTTCAGAGGATCCTGCAGCCACGGCAAATGACCTAGCCAAGGTTCACAGCAACTGACAGCTTTAGGAGTCACCCCAGACGTGTCTGCTCCCCCCCACCCTGCAAATCACAAGATCCCGGATGCCTTTAATTCCAGCACTTGGGAGGCAGAAGTAGGAGAATTACCATGAGTTTGAGACAAGCCTGAGACTACAGAGTGGGTGCCAGACCAGCCTGGGCTAGAGGGAGACCCTATCTCTCTCTCTCTACGTGTGTGTGTATTTGAGAGAGAGACAGAGACAGAAAGAGGCAGACAGAAAGAGAGTATAGGCATGCCAGGGCCTCCTCCCAATGCAAATCCAGACATATGCACTATTTTGTGCATCAGGCTTTACTTGGGTACCCCAGCCATTAGGCTTTGCAAGCAAGCACCTGTAACCATTGAGCCATTTCTCCAGCTTCTGTTTTTCTTAACTGTTCATTGACCACTTCCATATATATATATAGATTATATAACATGATCACAATCCCTTCCCACCACCCTCCTTTTCCCCCTTCCCTTCACTGAATCCCTTCTTTCTAACTGGTGTCTCTTCTAATTTTATTTTAGAGGTAGAGTCTTACTCTAACCCAGGTTTACCTGGAACTCGCTCTGTATCCCCAGGTTGGCCTTGAACACGCAGTGATCCTCCCACCTCTGCCTCCTGAGTGCTGGGGTTGAAAGCATGCACCGCCATACCCAGCTCTCTCTCCTATTTTGATGTCGTCATTTTCCCCTCCATTATGCAGGTCTTATCTTTAGCCTCAGCACCCATAATTCCAACCAACCAGGGATCAAAATTTTTTGATAAAAATAATTGCGACCTGCTGGCATGGTGGCGCACACTTTTAACCCTAGCACCCAGGAGGCAGAGGTAGGAGGCCTGCTGTGAGTTCAAGGCGAGCCTGGGACTACAGAGTGAATTCCAGGTCAGCCTGGGCTTATCATCTTGAGAGCTTGCTTGGAGGTTCTAGCAGGGGAGCCCAGCTACTTGTAGACCCTTGACTGAAGACAGGTCCCCCTCTACTTTGGGAAGGTCATCCTCTTCAGCTGAGCACACAGCTTTGGGAAGGACGCACAGGGAGTGGTGAGGAAGGAAAGGGACACCCGCTAGCCAGCCAGATCAGCCGAATCAGCCTTGGCAATCAACAACAGGGTGACAGATGTGGCAGCCAGATCGCTCTCACATCTGAAATCCTATCTCGAAAAGACAAAATAATAATAATAAGACACAAAACCAACCAAAGAAAAATTGACCCGACCACATATCAGGGGCTGGGTTAGCTGTGGGGACATCGTGGGCAGTAAGACAAACCACCCCACTGTCACAGAATTGACCTCCCAGAGAAGACAAGTCAGGACACACAGAGGCTAACCAGATGTCTCTGGAGACAATTAACAGGAGGAAAATAAAACAGGGTAGTTGGCAGACAGTAACGGGGGGCTTGCTTTATGTGCTAGGGTGGCTTGGGTGACCGGTCAGGGGAGGTGAAGGGAGGAGATGAGCTTGGAGAGGCAGGACGGAGCCAGATGACCAGGAGTCTTGCAGGCTGAAGCGGGAGTGCAGCGGCTATACAGACTGTGGGGATCCCGTGTAGGATTTAGACAAATGGTGACAAACCACAGAGGTAGAGGGACCGGATCCCACATGATGTTAAGAAGCTTCAACTTTATCCCAGTGGGGAGCCACAGCATGTCAGGGATCCCATGGCTAGATGTGCCTAGAAAGATCTAGACAGTTCCTTCGGATTGCCACATGGAAGCCAAGTCAGAGAGACGAGACTGGGCCCAGGAGAGCCAGGCCTCTTGCAGGCTTCCAGCCTGGGGAGAGCAAGACCCAGAGAGAACTTTCCTTGCTCTAATTCCTTGCATTGGCCAAGCTGAGGCACCATAAGAACTCACAGCCCAGGGACTGACTTTGACCTTCAGTGTGCTTGATGTAACCTCTACAGAGGTGACCTTACCAACCATCCAAGGCACAGCCCCTCCATCTAGGTGCATGTGTCTCACAGTAGGCTTAGGAATTATATGTTTATTTATTTACTATTTTTATTTTTATTAATTTATTTGTCAGAGAAAGAGGGAGAGAGAGAGACAGAAAGAGAATGGGCCCACAAGGGCTTCTAGCCACTGCAAACAAACTCCAGAAGTGTGGGCCCCCTTGTGCATCTGGCTAACGTGGGTCCTGGGAAATAGAACCTGGGTCCTTTGGCTTTGCAGGCAAACTCCTTAACCACTAAGCCATCCATCCAGCCCTATTTATTTATTTTTGAGAGAGAGAGAGTGAGAGAGAATTGGCACACTAGGGCCTCAGCCACTACAATTGAACTCCAGGTGCTTCCGCCACCCAGTGGGCACGTGTGACCTTGCGCTTGCCTCACCTCTGTGTCTGGTAAGGTGGCGTCTGAAGAGTAGAACACGGGTCCTAAGGCTTCACAGGCGAGTGCCTTACCTGCTAATCCATCTCTTCAGCCCAGGATTTTTTAAAACTATGTTTTATTTATGTATTTATTTACATGCAGAGAGAGAGAGACAGAGAGAGAATGGACATGCCAAGGCCTCTAGCCACTGCAAACATACTCCAGACACTTGCACCACTTTATGCATCTAGGTTTATGTGGGTTCTGGGGAATTGAACCTGAGTCATTAGGCTTTGCAGGCAAGCGCCTTAACCACTGAGACATCTCTCCAGTCCCCAGGGTTTCTTTCTCAGTTTCCTCCGCTCTCTTCCTTCCTGTGTTCATGGAGTCCCTCACTTATGGATACTGTAGCAACCTAGCCCAGTGTAGGGCACATAGTCAACTAGGTACTTGCAACATGGCTAACAAGGGATGCTTCTACCTCACCTTCTGGAAAGCCCTGGTCCCCTCTGTTAGGAAAACAAAAAAGGAGATATAAAGGGAAGAGAAAGGAAGGGAGGTGGGTACTTAATAGGTTGGTATTGTATATATGTAAGTACAATGATTGAGATGGGGAGGTGATATGATGAAGAATGGAATTTCAAAGGGGAAAGTGGGGGGGTATTACCATGGGATATTTTTTATAATTATGGAAAATGTTAATAAAAATTGTGAAAATAAATAAATAAATAAATAAGAAAAAAAGAAAATGAAATGAGCTCAACAGCAGAGGCAGGCTTTATTCAGGGGAAGCCTGAGGAGGGCTGTGACTAGGCAGATCAAAAAGCCACCTCCTGGGCTAGAGAGATGGCTTAGCAGTTAAGTCGCTTGCCTGTGAAGCCAAAGGACCCAGGTTTGATTCCCCAGTACGCATGTAAGCCAGATGCACAAGGTAGCACATGCATCTGGAGTTCATTTGCAGTGGCGAAAGACCCTGGCACCACCATTCTCTCTCAAATAAATAAATAAATAAATTTAGCAGCCACTTCCCTTCCAGACTAGGGGATACTTAATGGGGTGGTGGGAGCATTGGAATTCCTTGGTTGCTCAGGGTTTGGGCCACTTTAGGGAAGTGATAATCGGATGGGCGGCTTGGGCCATTCCAGGAGAATGATGAAGGGGGAGGATGGTGCAGGGCATTTCAGCAATGCGATCACTCGGAGGGGTGGTTGGGCCACTTTTGGGAAACAGAGGGTTACAATGAGATGGAAGCCAGACTCCAAAGATGGGGTCATTCTGGGTCTAACACCCTCCCCAGAGCTCGTTAATCAAAACCGACACACACCATGTTCCCTGCGGTGCCCAGCTGAGCAGCCCCCACCCCCCCAGCTCTGAAGGTGAAGAAGCACGGGAAGAAGAACAAGGGCGAGAGCTTCCAGAGCTACGAGGTGGCTCACCTGCGCCTGCTGAAGCTGGCCGAGCATGGGAACCTGACCAAGCTCACCGAGGAGTTCCTGGCCAAAGAGGACAACAACTTTGCGCGCTTCACCTACGTCACTGAGCTCAACAACGACATGGAAACGATGCACAAGAAGACGCAGAGGGTCCAGGTGGGCGGCCTTTCTCCCCAGAGCCCGAGTATCTCCTAGGAGGACAGCCATTGTCCCCAGAGCCCAGAGCGTCTCCTAGGTGGACAGTCCTTGTCCCCAGAACTCAGAGCATCTCCCAGGTGGACAGTCCTTGTCCCAGGGTTCGGGTTCGGGTTAGAGCATCTCCTTGAGATACCTGGGATCCAGTGAGGCACACACAGCCCTGTGGCCCCCAAAGTCTTCCAGCCAATGCTGATAGCATGTTCAGGTCTCCTCACCCAACAACGACATCGATAGCCACATAAAACAGATTTGGTAAACTACAGTCCATGAGCTAGAACGACTTTTACTTTTTTTTTTTAGAGTATGAGCTAGAAAAGAGAAAAGTATACGAGAGACAGGCAAAGCTTAACATGTTTACTGTAGCATTGCCCTATGTTTCCTGACCCCTGCGCTGGAGAGAAATGGTTGACTCTTGCCTTGGACAGGCCTAATTGCCCACGAGCATAGTGAAATCTCTGACAAGTTCTGTAGGGATGAAACCTGTTTACTCTGCTTGGAGCCGTAATTTCCCACAGTTAACTAGTTTCTGGGACTCCTCATTCCTCTAGAACATAAGTAAACATCCCTTGGGACACCAGCTCTGGGTCTAAACCACTTAGCGCCACATACCAGTCCCTTCAAAATCTGACTTGAGGGCTGGAGCGATGGCTTAGTGGTTAAAGTGCTTTCCTACAAAGCCTAAGGACACAAGTTCCATTCCCCAGTGCCCACGTAAGCTAGATGCACATAATGGCACATGTATCCGGAGTTTGTTTGCAGTGGCTAGAGACCTTGGTGAACCCATTCTCAATCTCTCTATCTTTCTGCCTTTTTCTCTCAAATAAATAAACGAACTCCAGGTGCATGTACCACCTTGTGTATCTGGCTTACGTGGGTCCTGAGGAATCAAACCTGGAAACTTAGCTTAGCGATTTAGGCATTTGCCTGCAAAACCAAAGGACCTAGGACCCACATTAGCCAGATGCACAAGAGGGTACATGCATCTGGAGTTCGTTTTCAGTGGCCAGAGGCCCTGATGTGCCCATTCTCTCTCTCTCCTTTCCCTCTTAAATAAATAAGTAAAGTAAAATATTTAAAAAAAAATAACAGGCTGGGTGTAGTGCCAACACTTGGGAGGCAGACTGTGAATTTGAGGCCAGCCTGAGACTACATAGTGAATTCCAGGTCAGCCTGGGAGAGGCCCTGCCTCAAAAAACAAACAAACAAACAAACAAAACCCAAAAAGCATAAAAGGAAACTCTAACTCCCCAGTGACCAGTGCCCACAAGTGGCTGGTGACTACATTAGTGTAGGTACAACATGAAGGGCCATTTGACTGCCCTGTTTTAGATGGTTCTCAGAGAGGAAAGATACCACCTCCTTATGCCTTTTTCTTTTTTTAAACTAGGAAACATCAGAAAAAACCCTTGTGAGGTGCAGGAGTGGCTGGGAGCTCTGGGGCTCCTAGAATGGGTCACTTAAACCCCAGAGAAAGGGTGCATGCAGCAGGGAAGGGAACATACCTTTTCTGAAGGTCTCATTCTGTCCCCACCAGGATGACATCATCCTTCTGCGATCGCAGCAGCAGTCCATCCATGATGACACCCGGAGCATCCTGAAGCAGATGGAGGTGAGACTGGTGGGGAGGAGGCACGAGGGCGTCTCCCCTCTGTCAGGAAGCCTGTTGCAGGGTTCAAGGAGCATAAAGATGTCTGTCCTAAGACTTCAGGTGGCCTGAGTCCTAGTCAGACTTGGCTGCACACTTTTGTCCCTAGGGTCTCTCTCTCTCTCTCTCTTAAATATTATTTATGAGAGAGAGAAAGAAAACGCTGTGGCCTCTTGCCTCTGCAAACAAACTGCAGACACATGCTCCACTTTCTGCATCTGACTTTATTTCAGTTATTTATTTTTTTAAATCAACAATACTTTTTTTTTTTTCTTTATTTACTTGTGAGAGAGAGAGAGTGAGAATGGATGGGCGCATCAGGCCCTCCAGCCACTGTAAACAAACTCCAGATGCATGCTCCCCCTTGTGCATCTGGCTTATGTGGGTCCTGGGGAATCGAGCCTGGGCCCTTTGACTTTGCAGGCAAGTGCCTTCACTGCTAAGCCATCTCTCCAGCCCTGCATCTGACTTTATTTGGACTCAACCCCGGGCCTGCAAGCTTTGCAAGCTAGTGCCTTTAACTGCTGACTTACCTCTCCACCTGCACTCCCCCAGTGTCTCTTTATTGGGAAGAGGCACCCCTTTCCAGGGATCATTCCCAGGCCCTGGGGTTGTAACTTCATCCTGAGATTACATTTATCGTTGCGTACATTAAGTTGCATTGCTGCTCCGGTTTCTCTTCTGTGTCCCCTTTAGTCTGGCTGCACCCTGTTCTTGTGATGTCAGCAATCACAAGCCTGTCTTCCTTCCGTCCTTCCTTCCTTTGTATCTTTCCTCCTTGCCTCCCTTCTTTCTTCTCCCCTCTTTCATTTCCTCCATTCCTCTCTGTGCTGGGATTGGACCCCGGGTTTCCGGTGCCATGCCTGCACTCAACCTTGAGGCTCAGCCCAGCTGGCAGCAGGCGGCGGACATGAGACCCTGAGCTACACGCTCTGCTCTCTCCGTCTCGTCTCAGCCCTTGGATGGTAGGTGTGGCTGGTCTGTCCTCCTCACAGACAAGGCCACCAAGGCTGGCAGAGGTAAAGTCACGCGGCCAACCTCAAGGAGCCGACATGCTGTAAATGTGTCATTGTCTTCAGCTGCCAGTAACAGGGACCCAAAATGACAGTGGCCCGAGCAAGATGCAAGTCTACTTTTTGTTCAATAAGCCTGGAAATTGGCACCTTGCAGCAGGCAGGGGGCGGTCATGCCGTCATCTATGACCCAGGCTCCTTGTAGCTTTTTTTAAAAAAATACTTTTATTTTTATTTATTTATTTAAGGGAGAGAGAGAGAGAGAGAGAGAGAGAGAGAGAGAGAGAGAGGGAGAGGGAGGGCTCACTAGGGCATCCAGCCACTACAAATGAACTCCAGACACATGTATACCACCTTGTACACCTGGCTTATGTGGGTCCTAGGGAATCAAACTGGGCCCTTTGACTTTGCAGGCAAGCACCTTAACCTCGAATCCACCTCTCCAGCCCATCCTTGTAGTTTTTTAAAATATATTTTTGGCCGGGTGTGGTGGTGCATGCCTTTAATCCCAGCACTTGGGAGGCAGAGGTAGAATGATGGCTGTGAGCTTGAGGCCACCCTGAGACTACATAGTGAATGCCAGGTCAGCCTGGACCAGAGTGAGACCCTACCTCGAAAAAAAAAAATAAATAATAATTTTTGTTTATTATTATTATTTGGTTTTTCGAGGTAGGGTCTCACTGGCCCAGGCTGATCTGGCATTCACTATGTAGTCTCAGGGTGGCCTTGAACTCACAGTGATCCTCCTACCTCTGCCTCCCAAGTGCTGGGATTAAAGGCATGCACCACCATGCCTGGCTTTTTTTTTTTTTTTCAAGCTAGGTATGGTAGCACACGCCTTCTTAAAATTTTTTAAAAATTTATTTGAGCAAGAAAAAGAGGCAGATAGACGGGGGGGGGGGAGAGAATGGGCGTGCCAAGGCATCTAGCCACTGCAAATGAACTACAGACACATGCACCACCATGTGCATCTGGCTTACATGGATTCTAGGGAGTCAAACCTGGGTCCTTAGGCTTGGCAGGCAAGTGCCTTAACTGCTAAGCCATCTCTCCAAACCTAGTTTTGTTTTTTTGAGGTAGGGTCTCACTCTGGCCCAGGCTGACTTGGAATTCACTATGTAGTCTCAGACTTGCCTCAAACTCACAACAGTCCCCCTACCTCTGCCTCCTGAGGGCTGAGATTAAAGGTGTGAGCTACCCCACTTGGCTTCATTTATTTATTTATGAGGAGGGAGGGGAGAGAATGGGCATTCTAGGCCTCTGCCACTACAAATGAACTCCAGACACATGCACCACCTTGCGCATCTGGCTTTACATAGGTACTGGGGAATTGAACCCGGGTCCTTAGGCTTTTCAAGCAAGTGCCCCAACCACTGAGTCATCTCTCCAGCCCTCCTTGGAGCATGTTTTCTTTTGGTATGTGTGGCTTGCATCTCAGTGGTGCTTGTTGATTGAAGTATCATGCCACAGGTCCAGCTAACACATCCTAGATGGGAAGAAAGCGGGGGAGGGAGGAAAAGATCCTGTGTCAGGAAACATAACAGATGTTTCCCAGTATGCTCAGCCAATGACGTCTGTCTTCACATCTCACCAACCACCCCTATTGCAAAAGAGTTGCCACCCCAACGACAATCAGGGTCTTATCATTATGGTATGAATGGAGAATGGGTAGTAAATTCAGGACCGCAATTGCTCATGGTGGCACACACCGGTAATCCTGGCACTCAGAGGCTGAGGTAGAGGATAGAGAGTTCAAAGCCGGCAACCAGTCCTGGCTCAGGATGTATGTGGCTGTTTCTCATGGACCAGGCCTGCGGTGCTATTCCCCACTGGGCCACTGGAGGGCAGCAGATCACATGCCTTGGACCAGAAGCTGAGCGTGGCAAGGCCCAAAAAGAGGTTCCATACTTGGTCCCACACCCTCGGCTTTGGGCCACCCAGCGTGCAGACCGTCCCTGCGACTGAGACTGGCCTACCTTCTATCAGGGTTCTGGAAGCCTCTGCCTGGCACCTGCTCTCCTGCTTTGGCTCTGTCCCCATGGAGGGTGTGGGATCCCCTCCTTAAAGTACCCTAAGTAGAGTTCATCTCAATAGTGCTGGGCTCAGGGTTGTTTCTCACCTGCTGAAGGTTGCTCCCACCTGCTCTGCCAGATGCACAACCTTCCCCATCCCTCACACTAAGGGGCAAGGGTAGAGGAATGAACTCCCCTAAGTGGTTTTATTATTGTTATTATTTATTTGAGAGAGAGAGAGAGAGAAATATAATAGGCGAGCCAGGGCCTTTAGCCACTGCAAACAAACTCCACATGCATGAACCACCTTGTCCATCTGGCTTACGTGGGTCCTGGGAATCCACCCTGAATCCTTTGGCTTTGTGGGCAAGCACCTTAACTGCTAAGCCATCCCTCCAGCTTAGAGGTGTTTTTTTAAACATTTTATTGACAACTTCCATAAATACAGACAATATACAGTGACCATAATCCATTTCCAACATTCCCCTTTCCTCTTCCTAAATTCTCCCTCACTGAATCCCTTCTCTTCTTCTTTTTTTTTCTTCTTTATTTGTGCTTACTTTATTTATTTAAGAGAGAAAGAGGGGGAGAGAGAGAGAGAATGGGCACGCCAGGGTCTTCAGCCATTGAAAACAAACTCCAGACACATGTGTCACTTCGTGCATATGGCTTATGTGCGTCCTGCCCCACTAATCCATCTCGCCAGCCCCTGAATCCTTCCTTCTTTCCAACTAGTCTCTCTTCTATCTTGATGCCATTATTAATTTTTTTTGGTAATTTAATGAGAGGTGGGGGAGAGAATTGGCACACTAGGACCTCCATCCACTGCAGTTGAATTCCAGACACGTGTGCCACCTTGTGTGCATGTGTGACCTTGAGCACTTG
This sequence comes from Jaculus jaculus, assembly GCF_020740685.1. Lineage (NCBI taxonomy): Eukaryota > Metazoa > Chordata > Mammalia > Rodentia > Dipodidae > Jaculus > Jaculus jaculus. Next base: position 22,729,395 of record NC_059114.1, read on the forward strand.
AGTCACCTTGTGTGTCTGGCTTACATAGGACCTGGAGAGTTGAACATGCCTCCTTAGGCTTTTTGAGCAAGTGCCTTAACTGCTAATCCATATCTCCACCATGCCATTTTTTTCTTTTTTTTATTTATTCATTTTTTTAAATTTTTTATTAGCATTTTCCATGATTATAAAAAAAAAATCCCGTGTTAATTCCCTCCCTCCCCTCCCACACTTTCTCCTTTGAAATTCCATACTCCATCATATTACCTCCCCATAACAATCATTGTACTTACATATATACAATATCAACCTATTAAGTACCCTCCTCCCTTCCTTTCTCTTCCCTTTATGTCTCCTTTTTAACTTACTGGCCTCTGCTACTGAGTATTTTCATTCTCACGCAGAAGCCCAATCATCTGTAGCTAGGATCCACATATGAGAGAGAACATGTGGCGCTTGGCTTTCTGGGCCTGGGTTACCTCACTTAGTATAAGCCTTTCCAGGTCCATCCATTTTTCTGCAAATTTCATAACTTCATTTTTCTTTACCACTGAGTAGAACTCCATTGTATAAATGTGCCACATCTTCATTATCCACTCATCAGTTGAGGGACATCTAGGCTGGTTCCATTTCCCAGGCCATTTTTTTTAATATTTTTTAAATTTTTATTTATTTATTTATTTGAGAGCGACAGACACAGAGAGAAAGACAGGTAGAGGGAGAGAGAGAGAATGGGCGCGCCAGGGCTTCCAGCCTCTGCAAACGAACTCCAGACGCGTGCGCCCCCTTGTGCATCTGGCTAACGTGGGACCTGGGGAACCGAGCCTCGAACCAGGATCCTTAGGCTTCACAGGCAAGCGCTTAACCGCTAAGCCATCTCTCCAGCACCATTTTTTTTTTTTTTAATAGCAGTTAAGAAACCAGAATCTCAGATTCTGGGTAAACTCTCAGAGCAGTCACTTTCTAGCTGAATGACTGAAAAAGTGGCTTCACCTCTCTGAGCCTATGTATGTTTAGGGCTTCAAACGTGGATTAGAGTCCCATATTCTGTGGGGACACACCCCATAAACTTCAAGGCTGAGAGCTATAATGGGAGCTATCGTGTAATCCAGAAAACGTCACCCCACCACCACCACCACCACCTGGGCACTAAATGGTTGCCTAGTTATACATGAGCTGAAGGTCAGGTTCTCAGATGAGCTGATGCTGGGATGTACACACAGTTTCCCTTTCTCCCCTGACCCCTGTTTTCCTTAGTGGGAAACCCGGGAGGCTGACCTGTGGTGGGAACGTGTCAGGAGCTGGATGGCACTGGCTGACACTCCCAGGCAGTCGCAGGGTGCCACGAGGCCTGGGACCCCACAGGCTCACTGGGGTTCCCCCATTCATGGACCTCAGCATCACCTGGAGGTTCACTAAGGCCCAGGGAGATGCCCGGTGGGTAAAGTGCCTGCCTTGCAAGTGCGACCACCTGAGTTCCATCCCCAGAAACCACCTAGAAATGCCTGGCATGGTGACACACATTGCCCGGAACCCCAGTGCCAGGGAGGTTATGGCAGGCCGATCTTCAGAGATTACTGGACGGCCAGCCTGGTGCAATTGGTGAGCTGCGTGCCAGTGAGACCCTCTCTCAGAAAAGTTGGACAAGGAAAAGAAAGGTGGACAGCGCTTGAGGGACAACACTGGAGGTGGTTCTCTGGCCGCCATATGCACACGTGCGCACACACAAGTGCGCACACACATGCACACACCCACACACACAAAGACCCAAGCAAATGGGTATGTGCCCGGGATCCCAGCACCCCGTGGGCTGAGGCGGAGGCAGAGGACTGTGAGTTTGAGATCAGGGTCGGCTACATTCAGCAAGGCCCTGCCTCAGAAAGACAAAAGAAAACAACTGTGATCCAGCCACAGGAAGGCCTGTGTCTGTGTGAGCGCGACAGATTAATAATGCACACTTTCTCCTCTGGCTCTTAACGCAAGGTAGTATTTTCTCGAGTTCTTTCCTTCCTTCCTTTTTTCCTCTCTCCCCAACTCCCTCCCTCCCTTCTTTCCTTTCTTTTTTAAAAAGGCAAAAGATTTATACACCCTAAAGAGAAACCAGACTATTCCTTTATTTTTAGATAGGGTCTCATGTAGCCCAGGCTAGCTTCAAACTTGCTATAGCTGAGGATTGACCTGAACTCCTGGTCCTCCTGAAGGCTGGGATTGCAAACATGCACCACCACAGGAGTCTATGCAGTGCTGGGATTGGGACCCAGGGCTTCATGCATGTTAAGCAAGCATTCTACCCACTGAGCTGTATCCCCAGCACACTTTTATCTGGAGGGATTTTGAGGTGTTTTTCCACTCTAGGCCAGGCTGACCTGGAACTCAATCTGTAAGCCCAGGCTGGCCCCGCTCTACACTGATCCTTCTACCTCTGCCTCCCCAGTGCTGGGATCAAAGGTGTGAGCCACCACTCATTTTTAAAATGCTGATGAAAGCCCAGCCTGTTACTTTTTTTCTTATTTGCAAGGAGAGAGAGGAGAGAGTGAGAGAGAGAGAATGAGAATGGGTGCACCAGGGCCTCTAGCCGCTGCAAACAAACTCCAGATGCCGGCTCCACTTTATGCATCTGGCTTTACATGGACACTGGGGAATTAAACCCGGGTCTTCAGGCTTTAAAAGCAAGTGCCTTTAACTTCTGAGCCAGCTCTCCAGTCCACTGTTTTTCTTCCTAAAAACCTTTTGTGGGCTGGAGAGATTGCTCAGTGGTTAAGGTGCTTGCCTGCAAAGCCTAGTGACCCAGGTTCAATTCCCCAGTGCCCACTTAAAGCCAAATGCACAAAGCGGCACATGCGTGTGGAGGTTGTTTGCAGCAGCTTGAGGCCCTGGTGCACTCATTCTCTCCCTCACTCTTTGCTTAACATATATACATGTGTGTGTGTGTATGTACATATACATATATTTTTTATTATTATTATTTTTATTTTGGTTTTTCAAGGTAGGGTTTCACTCTAGTCCAGGCTGACAGAATTCACTATGGAGTCTCAGAGTAGCCTCGAACTCACGGCGATCCTCCTACTTCTGCTTCCTGAGTGCTGGGATTAAAGGTGTGCGCTACACTCAGCCCCGTATATGTATATGTCTGTATATATATATATATATATATATATATATATATATTTAAACTTTTTATTGACAACTTCCATGCATACACAATGTGCCCTGATCATAATCATACTCCCCTCCCACCACCTTCCTTTGTCCCCATCCCCCCTCCACTGAATCCCTTCTTTCTAGGTAGTCTTTCTTCTCTTTTTTTTTTTTTTCAAAGTAGGGTCTCCCTCTAGCCCAGGCTGACCTGGAATTTACTATGTAGTCTCAGGGCGGCCTCGAACTCATGGTGGTCCTCCTACCTCTGCCTCCCGAGTGCTGGGATTAAAGGCACATGCCACCACGCCCAGCTCGGCCATAGGCTTTTGACTACTTTTCAGTAGCAGGCGTGGATGCCCTGCAATGGAGCCGGCCTCCAGTCCAACCAGAGAGAGAGAGCGGCTGGTTTCCCCCACAGCAGCCATGGCACCATCGCACCAGTCCACACGTTGTACCCAGAGAGCTCACGCCTTTGATGTTACACCCTGGAAAGTTTGAACTCCTGCATTTGGGGGTTGCTGCCCCCAGAGAGTCCTAGAGCCCTTTGCAGAGAAGTCCTTGCCCTCAGACTGAGCCGGGGAGGCTCCCCTGGTGTGTCTGCCCGCAGGAGAAGCTGAAGAAGACCACAGAGGAGGCCGATATGTACGAGAAGAAATGCGAGGAGATGAACAAGACCTTGGAGCACCTCAAGAGCTTAGTGGAGAGGCTGTTTAAGAAGATCAACTGTGATGCCACCAAGATCCTGGTGCAGCTCGGGGAGACCGGGAGCATCACCGACACCAACCTCCTGAAGTATTTCGGTGAGTGGGGGGCTGCCCAGCCCCTGCTATCCCTCTCCTGTGTGTTCTGTCCACAAGAACTTGTTCTTCAGTCGGTAGTAAGCAGGATGGGGAAGCATGGGGTCCTAAAGCCAGTCTTCCTGGGTTCAAGTCCCGGCAGTACACTTGTGAGATGGGTGATGTGAAGCATGCTTCGGAACCTCTCTGTGTTTCAGTTCTTTTTTAAATTATTTGTTTATGTATTTACTTGAGAGAGAGAGAGAGAGAGAGAGAGAGAGAGAGAGAGAGAGAGAGAGAGAGAGAGGCTGGAGGTGGGGAGAGAATGGGCATGTCAGGGCCTCCAGCAAATGAACTCCAGACGCATGCGCCCCCTTGTGCATCTGGCTTACATACGTCCTGGGGAATAGAACCTGGGTCATTTGGCTTTGCAGGCAAACGCCTTAACTGCTAAGCCATCTCTCCAGCCCTGTTTCAGTTCTTTCAATCCCAAAATGAGAGTAAACACAAGAGTTACCTCATAAGGTTGCTATTAATATTTTATTTATTGGGCTGGAGAGATGGCTTAGTGGTTAAGTGCTTGCCTGTGAAGCCTAAGGACCCCGGTTCAAGGCTTGATTTCCCAGGACCCACGTTAGCCAGATGCACAGGGGGGTGCACACATCTGGAGTTTGTTTGCAGTGGCTGGAAACCCTGGCACACCCATTCTCTCTCTCTTTCTCTTCTCTGATTCTTTCTCTCTCTGCCTGTATCTCTCAAATAAGTAAATAAAAATAAAATAAACAAATTACAAAAAATATTTTATTTATTTATTTGAGAGAGACAGAGAGAAAGGCAGACAGAGAGAGTGAGTATGGGTGTGCCAGGACCTCCTGCCACTGAAAATGAACTCCAGATGCATGTGCCACTTTGTACATCTGGCTTTATGTGGGGACTGAGGAATCCGACCTGGAATATTAGGCTTTGCAAGCAAATGCCTTTAACCATTGAGTCATTTCTCCAGCCTCCTCACGAAGTTCTTTCCTTCCTTCTTCCTTTCTTTCTTTCATTTTGGTTTCTCAAGGTACATTTGAGGTAGGGTCTTGCTCTAGCCCAGGCTGACCTAGAATTCACTCTCTAGACTCGGTGTCCTTGAATCATGGTGATCCTCCTACCTCGGCCTCCCAAGTGCTGGAATTAAAGGCATGCACCACCATGCCTGGGTCCTCATAAGATTTTTGTTGCTGCTGTTGTTTTTGTTTTTTGAGGTAGGGTCCCGCTCTAGCCCAGGCTAACCTGAAATTCATTATGTAGTCTCAAGGCAGCCTCAAACTCATGGTGATCCTCCTACTTCTGCCGTCCAAGTGCTGGGATTAAAGGCAGTGCTCTCATAAGATTTTTTTTTTTTTTTTTTTGAGGTAGGGTTTCACTCTAGCCCAGACTGACCTGAAATTCACTATGTAGTTTCAGGGTGGCCTTGAAATCACAGTGATCCTCCTAAGTGCTGGGATTAAAGCTGTGTGTGCGCCATCATGCCCAACTTTTAATAAGTTTTTTAAGCAGGTTACGAAATGACTAGTTCTTAGACAAAAATTTTGTGATGATCTCAGTTGATACAGAAAAGGCATTTGATGAAATTCGATACCATTCATGATAAAAATAGAAAAAGCCTGGGGCTGGAGAAATGGCTTAGCAGTTAAGGCGCTTGTCTGTAAAGCCCAAGGACCTGAGTTCGTTTCCCCAGTGCCCATGTAAAGCCAGATGTACAAAATGGTACATGCATCTGGAGTTTGTTTGCTGTGGCTGGAGGCCCTGGTGTGCTCATTCTGTCTCTCTTCTCTCTCTGCTTGCATATAAATAATTTAAAAGAGAAAAAGAATTGAAAAAAGCTAGAATTAGAAGGAAACTTTAACTTAGCAAAAAGGCACACACACACACATCCATACACACACTGAATTTAACATTTAAGCTGAATGCTTTTCTTATAAGATTGGAAACAATTCTGCTTTCACTGTGTTCCTTGCCAATTCAATGAGGAAAGAAAAATGAAAGAAAAGGCGCTTTGATTGGAATAGAGGCGATCAAGTGCTCAGAGCTGTAACAGATGCTTGTTAACTACCATACATATTTCATGGTGTGAGCCCTCACCTCAGGGACACAGAGGGCCTATTAGTCAGTGTTGCAGTCCAGTTCACACTGCTGGTAGAAATCACCCAACCAAGAGCAGCTTCTGGGAAAAAGAGATTTATTTTAGCTTACAGGCTTAAGGGGAAGCTCCACGATGGCAGGGGGAAACGATGGCATGAGCAGAGGGTGGACATCACCCCCTGGCCAACAGAAGGTGGGCCATAGCAACAGGAGAATATGCCAAACACTGGCATGGGGAAACTGGCTATAACACCCATAAGCCCACCCCCAACAATACACTCCCTCCAGAAGGCATTAATTCCCAAATACCCATCAGCTGGGGAACCTAGCATTCAGAACACCTAAGTTTATGGGGGACACCTGAATCAAACCAGCACACCCAGATTATAACAACTTGCAGTGAATGGTACCCACTGTTCTTAGAATTCAACCTATCAGGGCTGGAGAGATGGCTTAATGGTTAAGGCACTTGCCTGTGAAGCTTAAGAATCCAGGTTTGATTCTCCAGGTCCCACATAAGCTGATGAACAAGTTGGCACATGCATCTGGAGTTCATTTGCCATGGCTAGGAGCCTGGCATGCTCATTCCCTCTCTCCCTTCTCTTTCATAAATAAATAAAATGCATCTTTTTAATAAAAGAGTTCAACCTATTGGAACCCATGTTTGGGAGGTCTCCAGATAGCGCTGGAGTCCCTGCCCCTTTCAGCAGTTCTTTTAAAGAAGGTTCCTAGGACTCGGCACGCAGCTTCACTCGTGGCTGTGGTTGGTTCCTGGGAGAGGGCAGAAGATAGAGTCAGTGAAGGAAAAAAAGGAGTGTGGCGTGCTTTGACCTCCTCAGCCACATCAGACAGTTTGGACAAGGTGAGCCACTCATCAGCTAATGGAGGCAGGTACCCTCTTCAAATCTAGTTTTCCTTCTTTCTGTTTAAAATGTTTTTTTTAAAAATTTATTTGCAAGCCGGGAGTGGTGGCAGACGCCTTTAATCCCAGCACTCGGGAGGCAGAGGTAGGAGGATCGCCATAAGTTCGAGGCCACCCTGAGACTCCATAGTGAATTCCAGGTCAGCCTGGGCTAGAGTGAGACCCGACTTCGAAAAACAAAAACAAACAAACAAAAAAAAATTATTTGCAAGGAGGGAGGGAGGAAGGGAGAGAGAGAAAGAAAGAAAGAGAAAATGAATGAGTGCACCAGAGCTTCCAGCCACTGCAAATGAACTCCAGATGCATGCACCACTTTGTGCATCTGGCTATACATGGGTACTGGGGAATCGAACCTGGGCCGTTAGGCTTTGCAGGCAAACAACTTAACCACTGTGCCATCTTTCCAGCCCAAATCCAAGACCATGCTGATAGATGGCCTATCCAAAAAGAGCGAGGCCTGGAGCCTGCTCTGAGAACTGCGCAAGCCTCCTCACAGCCTGGGCCCCCCTCGCGGTTCCTCTCTGGTTGCGGACCGTCCCCGCGGCTCCCCGCCTAGTCCAGCAGTTCTGTCCGTCCCCCCAACCCCCTCTGCCCCGTTGCCTCTCATTCCTGCCTCAGCGCCCTTGCTTGGGCAGTGCCTGGAGGGCTTTCCCTCTTCCCAGCTCCTCTTCATTCATTTGCCCTGTCTTCAAGCAGCCCCCCAACTCCACACCCCCCCCCCCGTCAACTTTTGGTGCTCCTGTGTCTGACACACGGAGACAGTTTTTACTGTCTGTGTTCACAAGACCCCTCAAGAGAATATATAGCGAGTTTCCGACGCAAATATTTTGGGCTCCTGGCTTTCAGATAAAATAGTTTATTGAAGTTAAAAATTATCCAAACTCAACAGCCATTGAGTCAGGCAACAGACTTTCATTGGCTGTCTGGTCCTGCTTGCTCTTCTCTGTCCCTCTGGGCACACTGGGACTTTCCCAGGACAAGGACGCATCTCTCTTGTCTGCTGCACTGAACCCATCATGGTGCCTGACGCGGTCAGTTTATTAATCAACCAAGGAATGAATGAAGGAGCGAGTGAGTGACTTCCTTCTAGAAGCACAATGAAAAGCAGCTCGCACAACCCAGGCAGGTCAAGGAAGCAGTCTGTAGGTGGTAGAACCTCTGAGCCTTCGAAAACCAGCCAACGCCATTCAGACAGGGTCTAGGGAAAGGCCTTTCAGGGTCAAAGGAGCCCCAAAAACCCTGGAGGTTGGGGCAGAGAGTGGATTTGGGAAAAGATGGAAAGTTTAAGCACAGCTTTGCCCCCAACTTCTGATTCCCAGTGTGACAGTGTTCCTTGGCCTTCTTGTCATTGTCACTTGGTGGGGAGCCTTTTTAGACATCCTTTGCTAGAAATTGCTGCTCCTGGTGAGGTTCCCATGCCCCAGTGCCGCTGCATGCCTGGGTGTGCACTGTGGGCATCAAGGAGGGTGTCTGTGTCCCGCGAGGTTGCTGGGGTGACGTGTCCCACTGGGAATGTCCTGCGACCAGCCAGTGTCCTCCCAGGAGCTCCGGACAGACACGCCAGACTCCTCCTCACTTTCTGCCTTGCAGTAGTGGCAGCCACCTAGGCAGGCAACTGTGACCTTGACCCATGACCTTGTTGCCAACCTCTTCCTTCCAGCCATCATAGAGGAGAAGACCAACGACCTCCTGCTGTTGGAGACCTACCGGCGCCTACAGGAGGCGGAGACCTCAATGGCTGAGGTCCGTATGCCCTTTGACAACCCCTTCTGGGGCGGCTCTGCACTCCTCAAGCCCCCAGAGCCCATGAGGATTGTGCCCCCTGCGATTGGCACTGAGCCCTTAATCGACAAACTGGATGACTGTGAGTTCTCAACAGCGGCCTGAGGAGGCCTCAGGGTTGGGTCCTCAGCAGCCTGATCCCCCTGAGGGCCTGTGTGGCCTCATTTTGGCCCTTTCACTTCCACTGGTACCATCTTAGTTAAGGTCATATCCCCATGACATGAGTCATCGGCCTTAGATCCCCAAATTTCATTATCCAGGAGGTTTTGGAAACAATTATAACTGGACTGAGACAGTGGCTCTGTGGGTAAGAGTGCTTGTCACACAAGCATGAGGACCTGAGTTCAAATCTCCAGAACCCTTGTAAATGCCTGGCCTGGTGGTGCATACCCCCTTACTCCCCCCAATCTCCCCAGTGCTCACTGAATTCTTAGACTAGCTGAAGCTGTGAACTCTAGGTTCAATGAGGTCCCCACCTCAGTAACTGAGGTGGAAGGAGATGCCTGACCTTGATCTCGACTGCCACACACAATGCAGCTGCACGTCCACAAACATGTATGTGCACATGCACACACCACCCACACACGCACATGCAAAACAATCTCTACTATTTTGTGATGACTTAAAAATGAATACCCCAAAGCTAGGTGGGGAGGCACATGCCTTTAGCCCCAGCACTCGGGAGGCAGAGGTAGGAGGATCGCTGTGAGTTCGAGGCCACCCTGAGACTACACAGTGAATTCCAGGTCAGCCTGGGCCAGAGTGAGACCCTACCTCAAAAAAACCAAAATAAAAAAAAAACCAAATACAATTAAATTAAAATCTCCCAAATATTGAAATGGTATAGGTTGGCAAGCTGTGGGTATATGCAGGTTCTGGGATCTTCCCTCCCCCGCCTCACTCTAAGCCTTGGAGTCTCTCTCCCCCACCCATGATGCTCCCAACCCCTGACCCTCTCTGTGTCTCACACCCTATCCTTGGGTCCTCCCTGTCTGTGTCCCCCAAGCCTATGGTAAAACCAGTGTGTGTGGCTGTAATCCAAAAGTGACACGCTTCACTATGACCCTCCTGGTCCAGCTGTTTCTGGGGTTCCCAGATAAGCCCTGAGCAGGAATCAAATCACCCATTTGCAGTTTAAAAGCACAAAGGGGAATTGGCCCTTGTAGAAAATATCATAAAGGTCAGAGAAGAAGTAGGAGGTGTTCTCTGCCACCCCAAACCAGAAACAAGAAAAATGCCCCCCATTCAGGGTTAAGTAAGCCACAGTTCACCCAAGCATAACACGGGGTGCTTCACAGCCACCAAAAAAAAGCATGCCCCGGGCAATATGGGCTCTTGTGGGGGTGTTCAGACCAAAAGATGAAGCCACCACATTACAAAACAGTATGTCTGGTATTATTCTGAAAAAAAAAAAAAAAGTCACGTGTATCTGCAGTACACAGGCACGCATACATTCTCCCTCTCTCCCTCCCTCCCAGTCCCCTCTCTCTGGCAGCTCCTATTCCATTCGAGTGAAACACGGGGTGAATAGCTGGTCAGCACCACCTTAGCATGGCTCCTTTAGCCCTTCTTGTCCCTACAAGAAGGTGGGACACAGTGCTGGGAATCTGTTTGCAATGGCTCCGGAACCTTGGCTAGTGGCTTTCCCTTCAGCCCACGAACATGGCCATCCACTGGGTTCCCTGAGGTCACTAGCTCTCTGCACCACAGCAGTGACTTGGAAGAAATGCCCTTTCTGGGTAGATCAATCAGGGGAGGCATTCCTCTGGGCAGACATGGCTTAGAAGTCGGGTGGCAGTCGGGCTGAGCCCATGGAGTGGTCTCCATCCTTCATAGTGCACATCCTGACCAACCAACCATACATGATAGCTTTGACTCCTTGATATTCAACGGAACATCCTACACGTTCTTGTGGTCGCCTGTGCACCTCTGAGAAGTGCGTTCTGCCCTTGATCTCTGGGGGTGTTCTTACCCCACTGTCAGTGCCCCAGAGGGACCTTCCCTTTGGGGCAGCCAGGAAGAGGCTGGAGCAGCACTGACCCCGGGGAAGGACCCCCCAGCTGGATATTGCCTCCTTGTGCCTCACGTATTTCTGTCCTTGGCAGTTGATCAGCCCTTGGACCATGATTCCCTCCGGCAGCTGGTGCTGGACAATTACTTCCTGAAGGAGGCACGCGGCAGGGATCTGGGCAGCCTGACAGAGAAGGGAGACGAGCCGAGGTCCAAGAAGAAGGCGACGCTCTGAGCCATGGGGCTGCCTTTGTCCCATACCCAGAGAGAATAAATGTTTGTTTGTTTGTTTGTTTGTTTTCGGTAACCCCTGGGCCTTTTCACCTGCCATGCTGAGGAGCTCAGAGGCTGGGAGCCAGCTGGGAAATGAGGCGGGGCGAGAGTCATATGGAGTGTGTGTGGCCCTCAAGGACCTGGGGAGGTGTGGTGTGAATGGCCCTTCACCAAGGACTTTCAGAGCAGGGAGCAAAGAAGTGTGGGACCCTCTGTCTGTGCCCATGTTTCTGTGCGTGCATGTGTGCTTGTATGTGGGTATGGTTGGATGTGTGCATCTTGTGGGCAATGACGTCACCACAGAGCTGAGACCTGGCTGCCTCTCTGCAAGCCCAGGAACGAGAACCCTGCCTCATTTTCTGGATGGACCCAGAGGCCCCGGGGCCATGGACTATGGCAGAGTGTGGGTCACCCTCCTTGTCTCGCAGCTTCATACTGGCTTGATTTGGCAAGGGGTACCACGCTCTGCAGCCCAGGGGGCCTCACTGGCTACAGAGCTGGGCCTGACTCCAGGCTCCTGAGGGTGGTATGTGGGCTTCCTTCTTCCAAACAACGTCTCACTTTGGAGCCCAGGCTGACATTGAACTTGTGGAGACCCTCCTGCCTTAGGATCTAGCGTGCTCAGACCACAAGCATGTGCCCAGTTGCAGATTATCCTGAAGTCTGCCCCCCACCATTCTTTTTGTTTGTCTTGGGGCCTCCCTTCGTCATCCCCAGACCATGCGGACCAGGAGAGGGCGAACCTCAGCCTCAGGCTCAGGGACTGGCTCAGGTCAAGGCTGGTTGGGGAACGGCAGAGATCCCACCAGGCCCCGCTGGAGGCTTTCCTGGAGCGGAGGGGAAGAAGCGAGCTGGCACAGATACGAGCTCCCTTCTGCCACCCCTCGCGTGGCACCACAGAGAGCAAGCAGCTCTGAGGAAGGGTCACCTCAGCCGCTCGTGACGCCTCAGCTCCTGGGTGCAGCTGTGCCTGAAGCCCGCGGCCGCCTTAGCCACGTGGGCCATGGGCTTTCCAAGCCTGAGCTCGTGTAGCGCAACCCCGGAGGCTTCAACAGTAGCTCTGGTGACCCAGAGCCGGTGACCCCCAAGGGCCTGCCTTCTGGCGCGTGTCTAGGCAACGTCATGGCCAGGTATATGACCTTCTTTTTATTTGCAAGTAACCTGCATGGCTTCCACCTGCAGGCCAGGGGAGGCGGGGATGAGGCAGTTTGGAAGTGGGGTGCAAGGCCCAAGGCCGTGGGGCTCAGTCCTTCTCCTCTCCGTGAGTGATAACGTGCACGAGGTTCTTGTAGTCTAGGTTGCCCGTGACATCAGGGGGGAAGGCCGCGAACATCTGGTCGATCTGTGAGCCATGGGGAGCAGGGAAGCTGAGGGTGGGGCAGGCGCTGGGACCGGGAAGGGATGGCATTGTCCCCAGGACAGGTCCTGCCCAGGGCAGTCAGCACTGGGCTGTGCAGGCTCAGAGGGGACGGTCCAGCTCCAAGATCTCTAGCAATTCCTCCCAGGCCACCTTCCAGCCTGAATACCAGCAGTTTCCCTCCCAACCCACTCATACATCCTTGGATGCCCTCCCACCCTTCCTCACCAGGGTGACCCCAAGCTCCCTCCAGACACCCTGCAGGGAGGTGGATGAGTGTGTGAGAGGGCCAGGTGAGAGGTGGGGTGCAGGCACAGTGTGGCAACATCTCAGACCAGGTCTGAGATGGGTGAGAAGGTTGCCTTCTGGGAGGGAAACTAAAATTCAGATTGTGTTTTACATGCAATTTCCCCATTTAAAGAATATTGGGAGCCAGGCATGGTAGGGCACACCTTTAGTCCCAGCACTCGGGAGGCAGAGGTAGGAGGATCGCCATGAGTTTGAGGCCACTTTGAAATTGCATCATGAATTCCAGGTCAGCCTGGGCTAGAGCGAGACCCTACCTTGAAAAACCAATAAAAAAAAAAAAAAGGAAAGAAAGAAAAAAATCATGGGGGTTGGGGGTGCTGGAGATGGCTTAGTGGTTAAGGTGCTTGCCTGAGAAGCCTAAGGACCCAGATCCAATTCTCCAGTACCCACGTAAAACCAGATGTACAAGGTGGCACATGCATCTGGAGTTCATTTGTAATGACTAGAGTCCCTGGATCACCCATTCTTTCTCTCTGCTGCTTTCTCTCAAGTCAATAAATAAGTAAATAATTTTAAAAATAATATTGGATAGGGTTTTTTTTTTGGCTGATGTTTTTGCAATGCTGAGGATTAAACCTAGAGTCTCCTATATGCCAGGCAGGCACTCTACCACTAAGGTACAGCCCAGCCCTTTTGCTTACTATTTATATATTTATTGGTTTTTGGAGGTAGGGTCTCACTCTAGCTCACGCTGACCTGAAATTCACTATGTAGTCTCAGGGTGGCCTCGAACTCTCAGTGATCCTCCTACCTCTGCCTCCCAAGTGCTGGGAATAAAGGCATGTGCCACCATGCCTGGCTTTATATTTTATTTTTAGTATTGTTTTGTTTTATTTTTCAAGGTAGGGTCTCATTCTATCCAGGGCTGACGTGAAACTCACTCTGTAGTCCTAGGCTGACCTTGAACTCACTTCATAGCCCAGGCTGGCCTTAAACCTGCAATCCTCCTGCCTCCACCTCCTGAGTAGCTGGTATGCCAGGCTGGCGCCACAGGGCTTTGCTGTCTTATTACCCTTTTAGCCTGCACACACATGGACAGTGCCCTCGTTCCAGACTGGCACTCTGCACAGTGAGTGAGTTCAAGTCTCAGGTGTGTGTTGCAGTGGGCACTTTACAGATGGGAAACTGAGGCCTGGTGAGGTTAAGGAGGTTGTCTGAAGCTGTGTGTCTGGTAGGACATTAGCTGCTTCTCTCCCCGCATGGGGCTAGGTGATTTAGAGTCCCTGAAGGGAAACCCCAGGGCAAGGCAGTGGGGCACCCCAGAACCCTGTACCTCCTCCTGGGAGAACCTCTCAGCTTGCGTGGTCAGCATCTCCCGGACGCTGCAGGAGGAGGACAACAGGTGTTGGTAACAGACAGGGAGTGGGGTAGAAAGCGAGGGTCCCTTTCCCCAGAACCCACTCACTAGTCAGCTTTCAGGGACCCTTTGCCTTCAGGGTCAAACACCTTGAACGCGTTGAGGATGGTTTCCTCGGGATCTGCCCCTGAAATGAAGCACGGGGCTCATTCACCTGTAGTGGCTGGGACCAGCAGGGCCCCAAGCAGCAAACCCCCAAATCCCAGGTTCAGGGGGCCAAAGCAAGACCACCTCCCTTGGGGGAGACCCATGCTTTGAAAGAGAGGTCAGTGAAGCCGACCAAAAGCCAGGAACGACCTACGTTTCCAAAGACGCAGGTGTGAGCTCTGACCCTGGACTTTACAGGCCGGGGCCTTCAGGCAAGTGGACTTCTCTGATCCTCAGTCCCCACCCACGCTGGGGAAAAGCCGAACCGGCCTGCGGGTGTCAGGAATGCAGCATGAAGCCAGCCCTGGCCTGGCAGAGATCGCAGAGCGGTACCCCAGTTAGGCCTAGGCTGTTTTCCAGTAGTCCTTTGAGCCCTCAGGAGCTGCCCATTTCTGCCCACCCTGTCTCTCCAAGTTCCCACCTCAGGCTGGAGATGGAGACATGCTCACACTTGAGCTTACCTTTGAGTTTCTCCCCAAACATCGTCAGGAACACGGTGAAGTTAATTGGACCAGGAGCCTCCTTGATCATTTCGTCAATTTCCTCGTTTTTCACATTCACACGGCCTGGTGTGGGAGACACAGAGACTCGGAGCTACGAGACGAGCCGTGGGGGCATCAGCATTCGGAATCCTGCTTCAGGAAGCTAGCCCCTGGGACTCATGGGAGGTTGGTGAGAATGGACAAAGAAACCCAGGATGGTCTCAGTGGTGCTCATCACACCAGCCAGGTTAGCTTTGAAACTCTCTGTCTTGGGCTGGAGAGATGGCTTAGTGGTTAAGGTGCCTGTGTGAAGCCTAAGGACCCGGGTTCAATTCCCCAGTACGCACAAGCTCGCACATGCGTCTGGAGTTTGTTTGCAGTTGGCTGGAGGCCCTGGCATGCCTATTCTCTCTCTATCTGCCTCTCTCTCAAATAAATAAGAATAAAATGATTTAAAAACACACACACACACATACATTCTTTTGAGGTACAATTTGTTTGATATCCCCAAGAAGATGACCCCTGTTATCTGGAAAACATGTATAGGAAAACCTCCTAGGAGACGGAATGCTGGCAGCGGAAGGGTGGCCTTGGGTCATACACAAACCGCTTTCTCCTTTGAACATTCTGAGTTTTCTACTTGTGACCTGATACTGCATTCAAACTTATACATGAAAAAGTAGTTGCAAAGGGAAAATAGGGGGCTGGGGAGAGGGCTCAGCATTAAAGGCAACTACTTGCAAAGCCGGATGTCCCAGGTTCAATTCCCCAGCACCCACAGAAAGCCAAATACAAAGCGGCGCATACATTTGCGATTCCGAAGTGTGTGGGAGGCAGAGGCAGGAGAATCCCAGGCTGGAGGGCCAGCCAGGCTGACGTTCGTATGTGGTAAGAGGTCCTGTCTCAGGAAGGTGGAGCACAGACACCTCAAATTATCCTCTGACTTCCACACCCGTAAAAGCACACATGCACTCACGCATGCAAACGCACACACACACACATATAAAATGAAAGACTCGCAAAGACCCTTGGGGACTGGGTGCTTTTCGTTCACCTTCTGAAGTTTTCCCAAAGGCTATGATTAAGCTGTTTCTTTTTTCTATTAATATATTATTTATTTACTTATTTATTTAAGAGAGGGTGAGAGAGAGAAGAGTGGCAGATAGAGAACGGGCACACCAGGGCCTTCAGCCACTGCAAGCCAACCCCAGACTCATGCGCCACCTTGTGCATCTGGCTTACATGGGTCCTGGGGCCTCAAGCCTGGGTCCTTTGGCTTTGTAGGCAAGCACCTTAACCACTGAGCCATCTCTCCAGCCCTGAGCTGTTTTTTGGACAGTGACAGCCTTTTTTCTGATGTCCACTCTCAACCCAGGTGTGGGGAGGAGACCTTTGTACAGGGCCACTGGGGGAGGCACATACCCAAGGCTGCAAAAGTGTCCCTCAGGTCGTTCTTGTCAATGAAGCCATCTCTGTTCTGGTCCATAATGGTGAAGGCCTGTGAGGGAATGGTGTTGGTCAGTCCTGAGGGGAGGTGGCACGGACTAGAAACAGAATGTCTTCAAGTCTGAGACATCAAGTCACGATGACTCCATGGTCTTCCTGTTGGGGACACACCGGGCAGAACCGTAAACACGCCCCCACCCCCCACCCCGCTCACAACAGCATTGTTCATGAAAGGCCCAGGATGGACATGTCCTAGTGTCCTCCAAGGGATGGAGAATCAAAACCAAGAATCAAACACACAACGGAGTACGATTCAGGCCTGAAAAGGAAGGACTCCGAGACCTGCCACAGCGGGATGAAACCCTGAGGGCAGGACACTGACTGAGAACCCAGGGCACACACTACAGTTCATGCCGCAGAATTCCGTTTCTGTGAAATGTGGGCCAACCCACAGATGGTGAATTGGGGCCACTGGCTGCCAGGGATGGAGTGGGGTGAGGAATGACTAATGTTCTCAAGGTTTCTTTTGGGGTGATGGAAACATCCTGAGGTTAGATAGTGGTGACAGGTGCAAAACATTGTGACTATACTAAAACCGCACTTAAGAAAGAATTTGGGCTGGAGGGATGGCTTGGTGATTAAAAGCACTTACTCGCAAAACCTGACAGCCCAGGTCTGACCCCTCAGTACCCACGTAAAGCCAGATGCACAAAGTGGTATCTGCATTTGGAGTTTGGGGTGGCAGAGGCTCGGGCGCACCCATTCTCTTTCTCAAATAAGCAAATAAGTAAATAAATATTTTAAAGAAGAATAATTTTCTAGCCAGGCATAATGGTGCACACCTTTAATCCCAGCACTCAGGAGGCAGAGGTAAGAGGATTGCTGTGAGTATGAGGCCAGCCTGGAACTACAGAATGAGTTTCAGGTCACCCTGGGCCTTTGTGATATCACTTTGAAAAACCAAAAAGACACACAGAAAGAATTTTATATGTGAATTTACTTCAATAAAGCTGTATTTTATCTTTTTTTTTTTTTTTTGAGGTAGGGTCTCACTCTAGCCCAGGCTGACCTGGAAATCATTATGTAGTCTCAGGGTGGCCTTGAACTCACAGCGATCCTCCTACTTCTGCCTCCCATGTGCTGGGATTAAAGGCATGCACTACCACACTTGGCTAAAGCTCTATTTTAAAGCTAAAGTCAGGGGTCCTCCTCTACTCCCAGCCCTAAAACTAAGCTATTTGGAAAGTGGGGCCAGAATTTTTCCCACCAGCTGTCAGGGAGACCCCAGATGTCCCCATCCCCATCCACCTCACCCACAGCTGGTCTCAATGGGGGCTGCTAAGGAAGTGAGGGTTGGATTTTTAATTTTTTTTCAAGGTAGGGTTTCACTCAGGCTCAGACTGACCTGGAATTCACTATGTAGTCTCAGGGTGGCCTTGAACTCACAAGGATACTCCTACCTCTGCCTCCCGAGTGATGGGATTAGAGACAGAAAGCAGGGTGGGGCGTGTGTGCACACCAGGGCCTCCAGCCACTGCAAACCAACTCCAGACACATGCACTACCTTGTGCATCTGGCTTACATGGGTCCTGAGGAATCGAACCTGGGTGCTTAGGCTTCGCGGGCAAGTGTCTTAACTGCTCAGCCATCTCTCCAGCTCTCTCATTTGATTTTTGAGACAAAGCAGCCCAGGCTGGTTCCTACTTACTATGTAACTGAGGCTGGCATTGAACTCCTCCCACCTGCCCGATGCTGGGATTACAGGTGGAACACAGTACCCTTAATAAAGAATACCTGCAAGCTTCCCTCCCTTCCCCCCCCCCCATCTCTCATCCATGCCTGGCCTGAGACCGACAGGGCACTGAGCTTTCCTGGGCTAAAAGTAGCTACATGGTACCTATTCTGTTCTTTGTGCTTTTCAGGAAAAGTTCCCTAGATTCTCAACAAGGCATATGCTACTGTTAGCTAGCAAAGTTACTAAAACCAATCATGTCTTTGGAGACAGACAGACACACACACACATACACACACACACACACACACACACACACACACACACAGTTAGTCCCAGTGAACTTGGAGGCGCTGGAGATGAGAGCCTGCACGGAAGGTGGCCAAAAGCTGCACCCACCTCCTTGAACTCCTGGATTTGCGTCTGTTCAAACATGGAGAACACGTTGGAGCTGCCGCCCTCAATCCTCTTCTTGGCTTTCTTTGGTGCCTGGGGAGGAAGCTTGGGTAAGAGGCAGCGCAGAGGCTGTGGATGGAGAGCAGGAGCAAGCTGGTCCCTGTCCCCCAGCTGTGAAACGGGTCACAGCAGAGCCAGTGGAGGGAGGAAAGGATACGAAAGAAACTAAAGCGACTGTGCGTGCTGGAAGATGCGTGGCATATCTGTGGTCTGCAGGCATCCCCCCCCACCACCACCACCGCAGGGCCAGCTGGCGGGCCAGCCAGAGCAGGATGTATCTGCACCCCTCAGGTGAGACTGACTGAAAGAGTCACAAGTTAGGGTCACTGAGCCACGGGGAACTCTGAGACCAAATGGTGCTTGACAGCAGAAACCCAAACACTGCGTGCACATTTATTTCATACAGTCCTCAGAACTGCTCCAGCAAGCCCACATAGCGGTGATCGTTCTCACGTCCCAGAGGAGGCACCTGAGGCCCAGAGACAATAAGCTACTTACCCAAGGTCACACAGCCACAAAAATCTTGAGCACTCTGTGTGCCTAGCCACTATCCCACCATCGCCCCAAGTTAGAGCTGCTGGAGAGGGGTACACTATCCAGAAAATACAGGAGGAAACCTCTACACTCACAAGTTCCAAAGGTTGGCTTAGGGGTTAAAGCACTTGCCTGTGGAGACTAAGGACCCAGGTTCTATTCCCCAGTAACCACGTAAGCCAAACGCACCTGGTGGTGCCTGTGTCTGGAGCATTTGCAGTGGCCAAAGACCCTGGAGCACCAATCTTCTCTCTCTCTCTCTCTCTGTCTGTCTCTCAAATAAATTAATTTTAAAAAATTTAAAGGTGAAAACAAGAAGATTCCCCTAGCACTTGAATAAGGGAAATGAATTGCAATTCTTAGGTGTTCAATCCCACTTGGCAAGTACTGGGATTTACCGATTCCTTGAGAGACTAGCAAGCAGGTCAGAAAAAGCCAACTTGCCTACACTGGTGCCCTTACAGGCTGTTGACTGGCATTGTTTCTTGTGCACCTAGAGTGTGGAGCCTGTCCACCCAAGGCTGGGCTCCTAGGGAACACCTCTTCCCCTCTCCACACACGTGCTGGGCTTGAAGGGGGTGTCCCCTTCCCGCCCACCCAGCATCTTCCCTTGCTGACCTGAAGCCACTCACCATGGTGGGCAGGAGCGCTGAGCTGCCTCGTGGGAGAATTCCACAAGCTGGCTGGCTCCCCTCTGCCTGGGAACAATAAATACCTTGTCCCTTGGGTTAAAAATAACCCCATGACCACTTTTGGCTGTCCTAGGTGTGGTGGACGTCACCTACCCCCCCACCACCACTCCATACCGTTCTTCTGAAGTAAGGGCTGCTCACTGGCTGCCACCGCTGGGTGATACATGAGACCCAGAAAGGGCCTCAAGGTCAAAGAGACAGCAAGCAGCTAGGGTGTGGTCTGGGGAGAGATGCTGTGGACTTTCCGTTCAGTCCTTGAGTGTCTAGAGGGAGAACAGATGATCCAGGAGCAGGAGACATTGTTTGACTGTCCCAGGCACCCTGGCCCAGCCCTCTCTCTTCTCTCCTTCCTATCTCTGTTCAAATGTTGCCCTTCCTCTGCCCTCCCTCTCTATCTTTCCTCCCCAGTGTTCATCGCTTTGAAGCAGGTGGGCCAGTTCACCTGCTATTTATTTCGTTGGGTGTCTGGACAGACCACTCACAAAGGCGGAGTCCGCGGGGCTGTCCTTACGCTGTCCCCCAGCTCTCAGAGCCTACCTGGTACAGTTTCTCAGAAGCGGAAACATGTCACTGGAGAAATAGCACATGTCAGGCTGGAGAAATGGCTCTGTGGTTAAGGTATTTGCCTGCAAAGCCTCATGACCAGGGTTCAACTCCCTAGTACCCATGTAAAGCCAGATTCACAAGATGGCACGTGTGCCTGGAGTTCATTTGCAACATCTGGAGGCCCTGACATGCCCATTCTCTCTGTTTGTCTCTTTCACTCTCTCTCTCTGTCCTTGCAAATAAGTTAAAATATATTTTATTAATTTACTTATTTATTTGAATGAGGCAGAGAGAAGGAGAGAGGGAGTGAGTGAGTGAGAGAGAGAGAGAATGGGCATGCCAGGGCCCCCAGATGCTGCATAGGGATTCCAGGAATATGCGCTACCTTGTGCATCTAGCTTACGCGGGTCCTGGGAATTGAACCTGGGTCCTTTGGTTT
Organism: Jaculus jaculus; assembly: GCF_020740685.1. Taxonomy (NCBI): domain Eukaryota; kingdom Metazoa; phylum Chordata; class Mammalia; order Rodentia; family Dipodidae; genus Jaculus; species Jaculus jaculus. The sequence goes on from NC_059114.1 coordinate 22,749,899, forward strand.
GCAGGCAAGTGCCTTAACTGCTAAGCCATCTCTCCAACCTCCATAACCTCCATGTAAAAAAATTCTTTTTGAGGTAAACCCAATAGACTGGCCTTTTTTTTTTTTTTTAAATGCCAGAGAGAGTGTGTGTGTGTTTTGGTGTGTCAGGGCCTCTGGCCACTGCATTCGAACTCCAGATGCGTGTGTCCCTTGTGCACATGTGCGACCTTGTGAGCTTGTGTCACATTGGGCGTTTAGCTTACGTGGGACCTGGAGAGTCAAACATGAGCTCTTAGGTTTTGCAGGAAAGTGCCTTAACCGCTAAGTCATCTCTCCAGCCCTAAAAATATATTTTTTTAAAAAAAAGAAATGACACACATCTCATATTCCTATTCAGACTTCCAGGCACCCTGTGGACAAGGGACCACCTTATCAATTGTGCCCTCATCTTCCATGTGTAGAAACTGAGGTCTGGAGAGGCGACATAAGCTGCCTGGGGCACACACCAGTGATATATCTGGACACATAGAGAAGACTTTGCCTCCAGAGTCCAGACTCGGCAAGGACGGTGACAATAAAAGCTTGGGGCTGGGACTCAGTGGATACAGTGCTTGCCTAGCATGCACCAAGTCCTGGGCTCATCCTCCAATACCACATAAGCGAGGCAGAGTGGTGCACCCGTAATCCCAGCACTTGGGAGGTGGAGGCAGGAGGATCGGGAACTCAAGGCTAGCCTGGGCTACATTTGACCCTTTCTCACAAAGCAATAACAAGGCTGGGGAAATGGCTTAGCGGTAAGCCAAAGGACCCCCGTATGATTCCCCAGGACCCACATAAGCCAGATGCACATGGTGGAGTTCATTTGCAGCAGCTGGAGGCCCTGGCAAGCCCAATCTGTCTTTCTCTATCTCCCAATCTCTCTATCTCTGCCTCTTTCTATCTATCAGATAAATAAAATAAATTATTTTTTTTAAAGCAACAGCAGAAGCTGGGCGTGGTGGTGCACGCCTTTAATCTCAGCACTTGGGAGGCAGAGGTAAGAGGATCACCGTGAGTTTGAGTCCAGCCTGAAACTACATAGTGAATTCCAGACCAGCCTAGGCTAGAATGAAACCTTACCTCAAAAAAAAAAAAAAAATGCCACGGGGGCTGGAGAGATGACTTAATGGTTAAGACATTTGCCTGCAAAGCCAAAGGACCCAGGTTCAATTCTCCAGCACCCACATAAGCCAGATGCACAAGGGAGCACATGCATATGGAGTTTGTTAACAGTGGCTGGAGGCCATTCTCTCTGGTGTGCCCATTCTCTCTCCCCCCTTAACCCCCCCAGCCCCAGCCTATTTCTCTCTCTCAAATAAATAAAGAAAAAAATATATATGTATATTGGTTTTTGAGGTAGGGTCTCACTGTAGGTCAGGCTGACCTGGAATTCACTATGTAGTCTCAGGGTGGCCTCGAACTCATTGCGATCCTCCTACCTCTGCCTCCCGAGTGCTGGGATTAAACACGTGCGCCACGACGCCCAGCTCAAATAAAATATTTTTAAAAAGCAACAACAAAAATCAAGCAAACCAATAAACAAAAATACCAAACAAACAGAAACCCATTTTCCTGACTAATTGGAAGCAAGGGTGGGTTTTGTCAAAGCCTTGGTGAGTGGCCTGGGAATGCAGTCTTCCCACAACAGACTTGGCACATGAGGAGCTCGGGTTCAGAGGTTACCATAGGCCCAGGCCCCACAGAGACGGCCTGTCCAAGCGGGTCCCAGGGACGCTTGTCCACTGGGCCATCTGAGGAGGTGGTGGGAAGAGGTGAGTTCTGAGGGGCTGCTGAGAGGTGAGAGTCCCAGAACCAAGTCCCCATGGTCTTCAGCTGCCTCATAGGAGCATGGAGACATGGGGAGGCTAAGTGAGCTCGCACCAAGGGAGTGTGGGAACATGGCAGCCTGAATTCGGCTGTAGGGCTGCTGGGGTCCTCAGTGTCAGGCCTTGACCTCTGTGATGGAAGCTGGACGTCCAAAGGTTATCTATCTCCCCACATCCCTTACCCAGAGACCAGACCCTGAAATGAAGGATGCTGGGAAGGTCTGCCTTTAAGTGGTAGAGGGATCTCAGCGACCCCCACCCCCCGGAGTTCCTGGGAGGGGCACAGGTGCTGTGACTGCTCGGCCCCCAGACTGGTGGCTGTCACCCATCCCCACCCCTCCACCCCCGCAGCACCTCCCAGAGACAGCCCGCCTCTTTGCTGCCTGCGAGCTTCCTGCGGCCTAGAAGTTTCCGAACACCAAGCCTGAGAGCCTCTGAGCCTGAGAGAGAGTCTGGGCAGAGCAGTGAGAACAGGAACTTCTAGAACAAGCAGGAAGCAAAGCAAGAGGCTTGCTTTCCAATGGCTGCAATAAAAATACCAGCATAAACCTGGCGGCTTTAAGCAGCCAGTCTTATTACCTGGCAGTACTGGCCGACAGAAATAGAAAATGGGCCACAGGCTGCATTCCTGCCCCGGCTGGGGGACCGTCCCATCCTCAGCTCTTCAGCTCCCCGCAGCCCCGCGTCCCTCCGCTCATGGTCGGCATCAGTCTGCCTTCCGCATCCAGCCTTTGGCCGGTGGGCATCCCTGTGACTGGGGGGGGGGGGCATGCGATCACAAGCTCTAGGGATTGGGACATGTGCATCTTTGAGGAGTCTTTTCTGGCACCCTCAACACCTCAAGAAATATGTGGTGACTGACACATGAGCACGTTGAAATGAGTGGAAATACACACTAAGGAAGAAAACCAATCCCCCCTCCAATCAAAACTCAGGGGGCTGGAGAGATGGCTTAGAGGTTAAGGCACTTGCCTGCAAAGCCTAACAACTGAGCTTCAATTCAGACCCTGGTGTGCCCCATCTCTCTCTCCCCTCTCTATGTATCTCTCCAAGTGCAAAGAAAATTTTTTTTTTTTTTTAATCAAAACTTGCTGGGCGAGGTGGTGCATGCCTTTAATCCCAGCACTGGGGAGGCAGAGGTAGGAGGATCGCTGTGAATTCCAGGCCACCCTGAGACTATGTAGTGAAATATTTCAGGTCAGCCCCAGCTAGAGCAAGACCCTTCTTCCAAAAAATAAATAAATAAATAAATAAAAATAAAAAATCGAAACTCGGGACTGGAGAAATGGCTCAGCCAGCAAAATGAATGCCACACAAGCATGAGGACCCCAGAGCCCACATATAAATGCCCGGCATGGTGGCACCCACCTGCAATCCTAGAACAGGGGAGGTAGAAACAGGATTCCTGGGGCTCACTGGCCAGTCACTCTAGCTCAGTTGGTGAAACCCAGGCCAGTGATGGACCCTGCCTCACAGAAGGTGGAGGGTGCTCCTAAAGGGTGACATTCATGGTTGTCCTTTGCTCTCCACATTCACATGCACAGAGGTGCACACACACACACACACACACACACACACACACAGAGGCACATACACACATTTTACAAAATGAAGCTCAATTTTATTGAGTGGTGATTTTAAAACTTTACTCATGGAAAATTTTAAGAGATTAGGAGAAGAAAAATGTAAATTATATTTATGGATGCAAGAATGAGTTTAGTCAAGCACCATGGCACACACCTTTAATCCCAGCACGCGGGAGGCTGTGGTAGGAGAATCGCCATGAGTTTGAGGCCAGCCTGGGCTACAGAGTGAGTTCTAGGTCAGCTTGAGCTAGAGTGGGTCCCTGCCTTGGGGAAAAAAATGAGTTTAACTCTCAGTTCAAAGGGTTTTAATTTGGGGGCCTTACTGTATGGCAGGACCTGATGCATCAGGAGGAAGTGGGTACCAAGGGTTGGATATGTCACTCAGAAGTTCATGGGCTGGAAATTTAAGCCTCAAATTCCTATGTTGCTGCTATCAGGAGGTGGGGTATAGGGAGCCAATTGAGGTTAGATGACATCATGAGGATGGGGCCCCTGTATGGTGTTAGTGGCTTAATAAAGTGAGGAAGAGTGCCCCCAGCTGGCAGCTTGCCTTCACTGCATGATGCCCTCCGAGTTACAACCTCAGCAGCGGGATAAGGTATTTCTTGACTTTGTAAATGACCCAATCTATAGCATTATATTATATTATAGCATTATAGCAACACAAAATGACTCAATCTGAAGGGACCAATCAGACTAACTTTCTTTTTTTTTCTGGGTATATCCTTTATGTTGTACTATTTTTTTTTAATTTTATTAGCATTTTCCATGATTATAAAAAAAATCCCATGTTAATTCCCTCCCTCTCCCCCCACTTTCTCCTTTGAAATTCCATTCTCCATCATATTACCTCCCCATCACAATCACTGTACTTACATATATACAATATCAACCTATTAAGTACCCTCCTCCCTTCCTTTCTCCTCCCTTTATGTCTCCTTTTTAACTTACTGGCCTCTGCTACTAAGTATTTTCATTCTCATGCAGAAACCCAGTCATCTGTAGCTAGGATCCACATATGAGAGAGAACATGTGGCTCTTGGCTTTCTGGGCCTGGGTTATCTCACTTAGTATAATCCTTTCCAGGTCCATCCATTTTTCTGCAAATTTCATAACTTCATTTTTCTTTACTGCTGAGTAGAACTCCATTGTATAAATGTGCCACATCTTCATTATCCACTCATCAGTTGAGGGACATCTAGGCTGGTTCCATTTCCCAGCTATTATAAATTGAGCAGCAATAAACATGGTAGAGCACGTACTTCTAAGGAAATGAGATGATTCCTTCGGATATATACCTAGGAGTGCTATAGCTGGGTCATATGGTAGATCAATCTTTAGCTGTTTTAGGAACCAGACTAACTTTCAATTTGAAACATGGGAACTTGGGTTCAGCTGTACATGGGATAACAACCTTCAATTCTAAAACTATAGTGGTGTATTGATGCTATTTTTTGTTTGTTTGTTTGTTTTCGAGGTAGGGTCTCACTCTAGTCCAGGTTGACCTGGAATTCACTATGTAATCTCAAGGTGGCCTCAAATTCACAATGATCCTCCTACCTCTGCCTCCTGAGTGCTGGGATTAAAGGTGTGTGCCACCACGCCAGGCACCATTTGTTTTTGATACAGGGTCTCATGTTGCCAAGGCTGTTCTTGCTCTCATTATGTAGATGAGGATGACCTTGGGCTGGAATGATAGGTGGGTGCCACTATATCTGGATATTATTATTGTTGTTTTCTGAGGTAGGGTCTCACTCTAGCCCAGGCTGGCCAGGCCCTCACTCTGTAGTCTCAGGGTGGCCTCAAACTCACAGCAATTCTCCTACCTCTGCCTCCTGAGTGCTGGGATTAAAGGCGTGCACCACCATGCCCAGCTATAATAATATTATTATTTTTAAAGCCTAAGTATTGCTTCACTACACCAAACAAACAAACCAAATCCACATGCTAAACCTTAGAGAAATTCAAATGAAGCTCAGAACTGTCCCATTGGAGTCGTATACCCTGACATTGAAGAACTCGATTACAGGAATGGGCCTGCCTTCAACAGCAGTTAGGCTGGAAATGGGTTCTTCAGAGCAAGACAACGAACACTTATAGTCAGTGACCATTCCAGCCACGCAGGTCCAAACCTCAGCACACTGCACACAGAGATGCTCAGCCTCAAGCAAACGCTCTGTAGGCCGCCAAGCCTGCCACTCCACGCACGGAACAGCGAGGGAGGAACACACCGGGACGTGACAAACAAACTCCAGCGATTATGGGAAATACCAATGCACATTCTTGGCAGAAAAAAAAAGTCATCCAGGTGGACAGGATCATACTGGTTTGGCAATTCCAGGCCTCACGAAAGGGAAGGACGGAGGCCTTTAACCCATGGACCCTCAGTGTGACAAGATATCCCACTAGATTGATTCCCCTTACCTAAGCCCAGCCTTGTATCTCAGAACCTTAACATCAGCCAGGCCAACCTTTGTATCCACGCCAGGTGTGTGACCTTAGGCAGGTTTTTGGACTCTGACCCTCAGGTGGTGGGTATGTCTAACTCCAGCTCCGGGGAGGCGGGGTCAAGAGCATACCTAGGAATCACTGGCTAGATAGTCTACCTTAATCAGTGAGGCCTGGGGTCGGCCAGAGGTGGAGAGTGATTGAGGAAGACACCTGATAGTAACTTCTGTCCTACACACATACACACACATACACACACAGGTACACATACCATATACACATACATGAAAAATTAATTTCTCAGCAGAGCCCACATCTGAAGTGTTTCCCTGGATCACCTCACAAAGGAAGCTGTGTAGTACCGGGGCAGGATAGCCCCCTACAGCGGCTCCCTGAATTCTTCTGAAAGCAGGCCCACAGTGCCCTTTAAGGAGGTGATGGAGTTGGTGTCTCTGCAGAGCAAAGGCTCTGCCAGCTCTGTTATCAAAGATAGCCTTATCCCCTCATGTCAGGGCCCCCTGGTGTCAGTGACAAGCCAACCTGCAGGGAGGCAGCTGCTCCAGCCAGTCTGAGAGGGTGGAGTGCCAAATGTTTAGACAGGCATCATGGCTCTGTGCCTCAGTTTCCTCACATGGGAAAGATACATAGCAATCCTTAGGAGAAGGCTGACTGTTGATATCATTAATGTTCTAGACTGTTCCAGGCACAGCAATGGTCAGTCAGCTCTTACTTCAGACGTTAGCTGGACATGTTACATGTGTATATATTCTCTTGCCTCTCCTTCCCCGGTATCTGTTCGATCACCACTTTCTCTCTTGGGTTCCTAGACTGAAATCTTCAGCCATCTTGATTCTGCCCCTTGTGAACACTGTCTTTCTATTCTGCTCCCAAGATGCATTGCAAATCCATTTCCCTCCAATCTTGCTCCAGATCACAGTAGTAATTCCCAGTTAGCTTGGGGTCTCCTCTCTCTCACTATCCTACCCCACTTATCACACACACCTCCTCCAACTCCTTCCCCCATCCACGTCATCTCCTGATGTCTCCCCAACTGTTGCAGTCAGGTTTGATTGCTGCCAAAAAATACCCAACCAAGAGCTGATTGTGGAGAAAAAAAGGTTTATTTTGGCTGACAGACTTGAAGGGAAGCTCCATGATGGCAAGAGAAAATGATGGCATGAGCAGAAGGTGAACATCACCCCCTGGCCAACATCTTATGGACAATAGCAACAGGAGAGTGTGCCAAGCACTCACTGGCAAGGGGACACAGGCTATCACACCCATAAGTCCACCCCCAACAATACACTGTCTCCAGGAGGTGTTATTTCCCAAATCTCCATCAGCTAGGAACCTAAGTTTATTGGGGACACCTGAGTCAAGCCACTATATTCCGCTCTGCCCCCCCTAAACTGATAACCATCCATGATGTAAAATGCAATGCATTCAGTCCAACTTTAAAATTCCCCATATATTTAATCAATCCTAATGATGTTCAAACATCTCCCTAATCCAAGGTATTTTAATTGATCCATAACACCAAAAAAAATCAATAAAAATGCTATAATGGCACAGAATAAACATTCACATTGCAAAAGATGGCATTGAACATAGCAAAGAAATATTCAACCAATACACAATATAAACAGGGCAAACATCAAACTCTAACTCCAAGTCCAACAACTCTAGTCAGTGACAAATCTCCACATCCAATAATTCTAACTGGCAACAAGTCTCTGGAGTTCCACTTCCACCCTTGCAGCTAGGCTACTCACAGTCCTGGAAAACTTTATCTGGGGCTGGCAGCTCTCCTTAGCAGTCATTTCGTGGTCCTGGCATCTCCACTGGGTCTCCACTGCAATCCACGGTCCATCCTAATGGCTCCGTCAGATCTCCATGCAGGCATCCAGCAAACCTGCTTCACACTGTCCATGGCCATTTCCAGAACATAAGCTTATGTTGCAAATTCAATGACCCTCTCCTTCATTTCTTATACTGTACAATACCAGGGAGGATGTCAATTTGTAAATCCAGGGGGCGGGGGGTAAAGCAGACTTTGAATAACAGGACACTCCTTGAGCACTCAGGCCCCTTCAAAAGTGCCTACATTTTTCTTGTTGCCCCAGTGAAGGTCAGCTGGCCCAATCTCAAAGGTTGTAATCTCTCATATAATTGCAGCAGAACAGGCAGAAGTTTCAGCCCAAAGATTTCATTTCGGTGCCATATCCCTCTGCTCACACCATGCCATTTCTGCGCAAAGCAACCCTGCACAAATTGTCAGGACAGGGGCATAACAGCAAGCCTCACACAAACTGCTTCTAGCCCAGTCCAAGCCAAGCTCTTTCTCACCCTCATAAGCCAAACCTCACAGTCCATAGTTCTTACTGCATTCAGGTCTTTCAATTCTGACCAGAATAGTCCATCAAGCTGTACTTACAGCACTGCAAGGCGTCTCTTAGCCCAAGGTTTCAAATCCTTCCACATTCATCTTGAAAATCAGCTCCAAAAGGCCAAAGCCATACAGGTGTCTAGCAGCAACCCCACTCTTGGTACCAACTTTACTGTTGCAGTCAGGTTCGCATTGCTGCCAGAAAATACCCAACCAGGAGCAGCTTGTGGAGAGGGAAAAAGGTTTATTTTGGCTTACAGATGCAAGGGGAAGTTCCACGATGGCAGGGAAAATGAAGAGGGTGGACATCACCCCCTGGTCAATATCGGGTGTACAACAGTGACAAGACAGTGTGCCAAACACTGGTAAGGGGAAAGTGGCTATAACACCCACCCCCAACAATACACTCCCTCCAGGAGCTGTTAATTCCCAAATCTCCATCAGCTGGTAACCTAGCATTCAGAACACCTAAGTTTATGGGGGACACCTGAATCAAACCACCACACTAACAATGACTCCAGAACCTTCAATGGCTTCCTGCTACCCCAGGAGGATGTCTCCCATGGCTTGACACTTGACACTGGCCTACCCGAGTGGTACAAGGATCGAAAGTTGTACCAGGGGGTCCAGGTCAACCTTCCACTTCCTCGACTGTGGGACCCTTCATCATCAGAGTCTTCACTTGGTGAATGGGCGGACAATAATGCTGGCTTTAGAAGATGGTTGTTATTAAACCATAGTGGCTAATAGCTATCACATGCTTACTGTGCTCCAGGCACGGTTGACAGAGGGTCACATGGTCTCCTATGCATGACTACAAATGCCCATGAGCAGTTCTAGACATGGAGGCTAAACAAACGAAAAGCACATGAACACACATGGTGGGGGGGGGGGCACAAAGAGAGAGAGAGAGAGATTATTATCATTAGTATCTGACTTCCTGTCCCACTCCCACTGCAAACTCCTTACTCACAGTTCTTGGGGACAGATGCCCCAATCCAGCTGAGTTCAAGTGGACATGTACTGGCTCCTAACCAGGGTTTTCAGGGGTCCTACCCACTACAGCACCCCCAGTTGGCCTCTCCAAGGTCTCAAAGACATCGAGTATCATTGCCTGCTTGCTTGCCTCTCCTCGCGTCAGGCTCTGTGGCCAGTGCTCTGCTCCATCCCAGTTCACCCCCAAACAGCGCTGCAAAGCAAGGGCTTGCACCAGACCCTCTTTCTAGATGAATAAACTGAGGCTTGGGCTGGAGAGAAGCCTTAGTGGTTGAGGTGCATGCCTGCAAAGCCTACGGACCCCTGTTCAATTCCCCAGGACCCACGTTAGCCAGATGCACAAGGGGGAGCACATGTCTGGAGTTTGTCTGCAATGGCTGGGGTCCCTGGCGCGCCCATTTCTCTCTCTTTCTCTCTCTATTTATAAAACCTTTAAAAGAAATAAAATCAAGTAAGCAGAGGCTCAAAGCAGCTCTGATACTCACTCCCTACCAGCCCCATAGCTGGTGTCTAGCAACACAGGATGCCACCCCAGGCTGTCGGGTGCCTCCATGCATTTCACCTTAGCCTGGGATTCAGCTGTCACCCTGTCCCTCAGCTCCTGCCAAGCCCCATCAGAGGCTTTTTCTTCCACAGTGTTTTCAGCTTTGGGCCCCCTGCCTTGCCTGCTGGGGACAGAGGTGCAGACAATCCCATTTTAACGATGCCCTTCAGATGCCCGCGGCCAGCTGTCATGGTGGCGTGCCTGACGTTCCAGGGCATTGTCCTTTCTGCGAAACCTGGATGCTGGTGACAGCTGTGCTGATCTCCCCTGGCGGACCCTTCACTGAAGAACGTGGCACCATGACAGCCCCGTTGGTTCCCCCACGCCCGCCAGAGCTATATAAAGGCCACACTCTTGGCTCCTTAGTCATACGACCCAGGGTCATGGGGTGAAGGACCTTTCAACACATCTTTAGCCAACACTCAGCTCTGAGGCACTGGGGACAGCGCTGCCCCACTCTGGTGAGAGGTGGAAGCTCCTTGTTGCAGGACATAAAGAGGCTCCTGCCACACTCACAGCCAGGAGCAGCTCCCAGATGGCCACAGCCAAAATGACCACAAGTCATTGTGATCCCAAAACTTGCTCCCAGGGCCATTTCGGCTACCTGCGAGGATGACAATTGGGAACCCCCCTCTCCCCTCCCCCACTCACTCTTAGGCAAAGGTCCAGCCCACATTGCTACATCTATAACATGGAGCCCAACAGCCACCAAGGGTCAAGATGCAGGGAGTGTGGCTCAGTGACCTCACCTCCTGCATAACCCCATTACCACCATTCTCCCCAGCCAAGGCCACAGAGGGACCCTGCCTGTGTGGGATGTGGCCTCTGGACTGGGGAAACAGACTCTCCTACTGCAGTCTGAACCAATGTGTATCATCAATATTGGTCACGTGGAACCCATTCGCCCTTTCTCCATGGCTAGGCTGTCTTGCACCCTGGGAGATCTGGCCGTTGTCTCTAGATGTCACTCAGTCATGACAATCAACATGTCTCTAGACATGTACCCTGGGGACAAAGTCTCTCCCTCTGGCGACCTGCCTCTCTGGTTCACTTGAGTACATTCTTGCTCCCCTAACACTCAGCTCAGCTCCCCGCCCATCTCCACTGCTTATTTCCTTGGCCGACTGTGTGATGCACGTCTGACTCCCCGAAGCCCCTTTCCAAGCAGGAACCACACCTGTGTTGGCCACCATTGGGTCCTGCAGTTGTCAGCACATGATGGACGCTCAATAGATGTTACTGAATAACTGAACGACGGTCCCTGGCAGCATTCCGCTCTGCTCTGCTTCATCACCTTGTCACTCTGTCTCCCCTAGAAGTTTCCAGGACAAAGGTGAGGAACTAGCCATCTTTCCAGGGCTCGCACTCTACTATGAGACATAGTAAGGGAGCACCCATGGGACTGGGGCAGATGGAAGGACATGGCCATTCTGTCTCCCCGGGAAAGCTGGAGAGAAGCAGCCAGGTTGGCCTCATTTTTCTGTAGACTCTGGACAGGGAACAAGCGGCTGAGGGATTAGGCGAGGCTATGCTAAAACCTCCGTATCCTAGTCCAGGACCAGAGGACAAAAATAGACAGGATGGAGAAGAAAGACAGAGGGAGGGATTACAGAAGCCATTCTGGAATGAGGTGTGCAGCCAGCCATTCTCCGAGTGACTCATGGGTTTCTCAGGGGAACTGGCCCCAGACCGGCCACTGTGTCCAGACTGAACCCAAAGGAACCAGGAAGCCCTTAGACCAAGGGAGAAAGCCAGTTGCTCTTAGTTCTGGATGGGAAGCTGGAAGATTGGGTGAGTGAGAATGGTGTGAGATGTGGGCTCAGGAAGCCATCCACACATCTGAAAGCAAAGGGATTGACTTCTGCAATGAGGGTGGAGGAGGTGCGTGATGGTCAAAAGCACTTCTTGCAATGTCTGCTGGTCTGGGTTCAATTCTCCATCACATAAAGCAAGATGCACAAAGTGGTGGGTGCAGGCATCTGGAGTTTGCAGTTGCAGACGACCCTGTTGTGCCCATGTTCTCTCCCCCTCTCTCCCTGTCCTGCAAAAAAAATAAATAAAAACACTAAAAGAATTTTTTTAAGTGCAATAACAATGAGCTGGGCACTGGGGTCCTGGGCTGTTCAGTAGCTAAGCAAGTCAGGTCCTGAGCTTGCGTCTGTCTTCCTTTCAGGCTTCAAGATAGTGTCCATCTGCTTGTCACTTGCTTACACCGCCAGATCAAGGCAGGAAGGCATGACTTCATTTGTGTACCCGCTTCTTGTCAAGAAAGAAAACATCTTCCTGGGGACTTGTCCAGGACACTATCCACTCATGTCATGGGCCAGATCAAAGTGAGTGGCCCGGTCTACTTCGAGCCTAGTCGGCATTCTTTGAGATCAAAGTCTCAGGCAAGTGGATCTGGGGTATGCAATAAATGCTTTTATGATCTCCCCCGTAACTAAAGCAGTGTTTCCCGGATGTATGCAGTGGAACACAAAATGCTTCCTCCACCACAGAGCGAGTTGCGTTCAGTAGCGCTCCACTACAGGAAGACTTCTCGGAGTCTTAGTAACAATGGCCATTTATTGGGTAAATGCTGCTTGTCCCGTGTAGCTGAGGATGACCTTGAACTTCCGATCCTCCTGCCTTCATCTCCTGAGTGCTGGGATTGCAGGCTTGTGTCACCACACCTGATGTAAGAGGTGCTGAGGATAGAACCCAGGGCCTCATGCTGGTGAGGGAGGTGAGGGAGCCTCTCTACCCACTGAGCCACCTCCCAAAGGTCAAATTCTCTCAACAGGAAAGATCTATTCACAGCTAGATTGTCGCTGCTTGGACCCAGACTCCTCGGGACCCTAGAAAGGCCCCCCATGTACTCGCTTGGCTTTCCCAACCTGGCCACTCTACACCTGTCCATCTGGGTCCTTTCTCGCCCACGAGGTTTGTGACCAATGCACAGGCTGAGCCTCCGTCCTGCAGTTCTCCAAACAGGCCAGCAGGGGCAGCACTGCTTCGGTTCCGCACAGGGCGGGGCCTGGAGAAGGAGGGAAGAGGACCCCTGTCCCACCTGTCCTGGCCCTGCGTGCCAGACCCACCGCATCTGTGACCCACGCTGCTGCTTCTGGAAGCCTGAAGGGTGAGGATGGGCTGGAGTCTCGAGAAAGGAAAATATCCGTGAATTGACTTTTTGTTCAGTCATTCCTCAAACATAAAGCTCAGTTTACCTTGCGTCCTCACCCACCTTGAATGACAAATATACTGAGTCCCGGACATAGTAGGGATGTAGAAAATGGCATTTAAGCACAGATTTGGGGGCTGGGGAGATGGCTCAGTAGTTAAAGGCACTTGCATATTAAAAACAAAAAAAAACCCTACTGACCTGGGTTCAATTCTCCAGCCACTAGGTAAAGCCAGTCATTCATTTGCAACAGCAGAAGACCCTGGAGTACCCATACACACTTGCACATGCGTGTGTAAATTAAAAAAAAAATGTAAGGGTTGGAGAGATGGCTTAGTGGTTAAGGTGCTTGTCTGTGAAGCCTAGGGACCCAGGTTTGATTCCCCAGTACCCACGTAAGCCAGATGCACAAGGTGGCATATGCATCTAGAGTTTGTTTGCAGTGGCTAGAGGCCCTGGAGCGCCCATTATCTGTCCCCCACCTCCTCCTCTCTCAAATAGGTGAATTTTTTAAATTAAAAACTATTTTTTAATACACAGGCCTGAGGGAGGCTGAGACTGTTGGGAGCAGCGCTGGGAGGAGGGAACGCCAAGGCCAAGGTCCTGGGGGTGAATCTCTTAGGTGCTCCTTTACTGTCCGTTTGAGGTGCTAGGTCAGGCTGCAGGACAGCTCCTTGGGTAAAGTGTAAGAGAGGCCTGGCTCCCTCCTAGCCCCAAGCAACCAGCACAAGGCAAGGTGATATCCATGTATGTGAGGAAATCAGACATAGAGAAAGAAACGTTTTCCTGTGATCCCCTACCCGGAACAAGGACTGTTAACCCAGTGCCATGTGATTTTGAGGTCTATTTTTTTTTTTTTTTTTGGTTTTTCGAGGTAGAGTCTCACTCTAGTCCAGGCTGACCTGGAGCTCACTATGGAGTATCAGGCTGGCCTTAAACTCAAGGCAATCCTCCTACCTTTGCCTCCCGAGTGCTGGGATTAAAGATGTGCACCACCATGCCCAGTTTAAATAAATATTTTTTTTTAATAGACATCAGGCGAGGCGTGGTGGCACACGCCTTTAATCCCAGCACTCGGGAGGCAGAGGTAGGTGGATATCCGTGAGTTCAAGGCCACCCTGAGATTCCATAGTGAATTCCAGGTCAGCCTGGGCTAGAGTGAGACCCTACCTTGAAAAACAACAGCAACAACAAAAAAAATGTTTTTGATTGATTTATTTGCTAGGAAAGAGAGAGAGAGAGAGAGAAATGTGTGAGTCAGGACCCTAGATGTATGTGCCACCTTGTGTGTCTGGCTTTACATGTGTACTGAGGAATTGAACCCTGGGCCAGCTGGCTTTGCCAGCACCTTTAACTGCTGATATAGCTCCTTAGCACCTTATCTATGTGTTATTTATTTATTTATTTATTTGCAAGCAGAGAGAGCTAGAGAGAAGAGAGACAGACAGAGATAGAATGGGTGTGTCAGGGCCTCCAGCCATTGCAAATGAACTCTAAATGCATGCACCACTTTGTGCATCTGGTTTCAGTGGGTCCTGGGGAATTGAGTCTGGGCCATTAGGCTTTGCAGACAGCACCTTAAAGCTTAGCTGAGCCATCTTTCCAGCCCCACCTTGGGTGTTTTTAAGCTCACATACTTAGTGCTTACCTACTTTTCCCTTTCCCTCTCCCTCCTGTCTTTCTCTTTTTAAATTTTTTTTATTCATTTTTATTTATTTATTTGAGAGTGATAGACAGAAAGAGGCAGAGAGAGAGAATGGGCGCGCCAGGGCCTCCAGTCACTGCAAACGAACTCCAGACGCGTGCGCCCCCTTGTGCATCTGGCTAACGTGGGTCCTGGGGAATCGAGCCTCGAACCAGTGTCCTTAGGCTTCACAGGCAAGCACTTAACCGCTAAGCCATCTCTCCAGGCCCCTCCTGTCTTTCTTTCCTTCCTTTCTCACTTCTTCCTTATTTTATTAAAATGAGCCAATCTTTCTAACTTCCCTCTCTCTCTTCCTGTTTCAAATAACTTTTACTATTTTAGTAACATGTTAATTATACATAACAATGGGTTGCATTGTGACATCTATCTGTTTTATTTGTTTATTTATTTGAGAGAGAGGGAGAGAGAGAGATGCACAGAGAATGAGTGTACTAGGGCCTCCAGCCACTGCAAACGAACTCCAGACCCATGCGCCACCTTGTGTATCTGGCTTATGTGGGTTCTGGGGAATTGAACCTGGGTTCTTAGGCTTTGCAGGCAAGTGCCTTAACCACTAAGCCATCTCTCCAGCCTTGCATTGTAATATTTTCATACATGTACATAATGTATTCTGAGCATATTCACCCTTCCCTGTTACCCTCTCATCTCCTTCCCAATGGTTAATCAAAAAATGTTTAATGAAAATGAGTCATGCCACATGTAGCTTTGTAACCACTCATTTGCTTAGTAATAGGACAAGACAATCAATCATTCTACATCAATAAATATTGATTTCCATTATGGGATCACCCGTGGGTGTTCCATTGTGTGGATATCCATACAAATAAGGAAGCTAGGGTCTTTCCCGGGTTTATTCGTTGGGGGGGGGGCATTTTTATGCTACCCGTAGCTGATGTTTCTGTGTGCTGTCTTGTCTGTTTGCAGTACAGGGAATAGAATGCAGGGCACCCCACCTGCCAGGCAAGATCTCACCACTGAGCCATACTGAAGCCCCTCCTCAGCTTCAAGAAGCAGGGATGCTGTTGGGCTTGCTTTCAAAGCCAGCGAGACCTCTGGGGCCTCAAGGGATCCTGGAGTCACCAAGGACGTGTCCTTGTGGGGGTGGGCTGTTTGTTTGTTTTGTTTGAGACAGAGCCTCACTATGTAGCCCAGGATGGCCTTGAACTCATAGCCCTCCTGCCTCAGCCTCCTGAGTGCTGGGATGAAAGGCCTTTGGTATCGAATCGCTTGTTCTGAAGAGGAATAAGCTCCCTGTGGCATTTGCAGGGCTTGTCACTATGGTCTGGCCTGGGAGATGATTTTTTTATTTTAATTTTCTTCTTTCTACATTAAGTTTTTCTACACTGGGAATGCATTACTTTGTCAATTAATTTTTCTCATAAAGACAATATCAGCTTATTATAAAAATCCAACACATGTGTATCAATTAAAAAATAAATTAAAGAACCAACACAAGACAGAAGGGAAGAATGTAAAGTAGAAAAACAAGATTTCTGGGCTTAATAAACGACATTGCAGTCATTGTGTATGAACGGTTTCCAGGAGCTATGCCAGCAAACAAACAAACAAATGGCATGGGCTGGAGAGATGGCTCTGCAGTTAAGGCTCTTGTCTGCAAAAACCAAAGACACAGGATCAATTCCCCAGTACCCATATAAAGCCAAATGCACAGAGTTCATTTGTAGCAGCTGGAGGCCCTGGTGCGCCCATTCTTTCTCTCCCTCTCTCTTCCTCCTTCCTTGAAAAATAAATAAATAAAATATTTTGCGAAGGCTGGAGAGATGGCTTAGTGGTTAAGTGCTTGCCTGTGAAGCCTAAGGACCCTGGTTCGAGGCTTGATTCCCCAGGACCCACGTTAGCCAGATGCACAAGGGGCACACTCATCTGGAGTTTGTTTGCAGTGGCTGGAGGCCCTGGCACGCCCATTCTCCCTCTCTCTCTCTCTATCTGCCTCTTTCTGTCTGTTGCTCAAATAAATAAATAAAAATTTAAAAAATATTTTGCGAAAGAAAGAAAAGACAGACATTGGCGCACGCCTTTAATCCCAGCACTCAGGAGGCAGTAGGAGGAGGATCGTCATGAGTTCGAGGCCACCCTGAGACTCCACAGTGAATTCCAAGTCAGCCTGGGCTAGAGCAAGACCCTACCTCAAGAAAAAAAATAAACAAGAAAAGGAGAAAGAAAGAGAGAGAGAGAGAGAGAGAGGGAGGGAGAGAGGAAGGGAGGAAGGAAGGAAGGGAGGAAAGAAGGAAAGAAGGAAGGAAGGAAGGAAGGAAGGGAGGAAGAAAGAAAGAAAATAACAAACCTGGCTGGGGAGATGGCTCAGCAGTTGAAAGCCCTTGCTTGCAAAGCCTATTGGCCTTGAGTTCAGTCCCCACCATCTATGTAAAGTCAGTTTAAAAGTGGCACATAGAGGTCTGGGGAGATGGCTTAGTGGTTAAGGCACTTGTTTACAAAGCCAAAGGATCCAGGTTCTATTCCCCAGGACCCACATGAAGCCAGATGCACAAGAGGTGGCAGCTGTCTGGAGTTCATTTGCAGCGACTGGAGGCCCTGAAGCACCCATTCTCTCTCTCTCTCTCTCAATCTCTCTCTCAAAAAATAAAAAAGCAAATATAAAATATAAATAGATATTTTTATAAAAACAAAAAACAACCACAAACCAGAGACCAAACACTACTTGATTTCAGGCCTGACTACAAGAAACAGGATATAGACGAGGCTGTTCTTAAATAGAAACGACACCCAGATATGGATAACTGATTTTAGAAAAGGGCACAAGCAACTGCATGGAGAACAGGTAGCCTTTGACCAATTTTGAAATCTGGTCGTTAATTTTATAATAAAGTTGAGTCTGGGGATATAATTTTTATTTATTTATTTGCAAGTAGAGACTAAGAGAATAAGAGAGAATGAAAAAGAGAGGGAACGGGCATAACAAGACCTCTTGCTACTGCAAATGAACTCCAGATGCATGTGTCACTTTGTGCATCTGGCTTTACATGGGCACTGAAGAATTGAGCCTGGACCACCAGGCCTTACAAGCAAATGCCTTTAACCACTGAGTTTAAAAAAATTATTTATTATTTTGTTTTCATTTTTCAAGGTAGGGTTTCACTCTAGCCCCAGGCTGACCTGGAACTCCCTCTGTAGTTTCAGGCTGACCTCAAACTCACAGTGATCCTCCTACCTCTCTGCCTCCTAAATGCTGGGATTAAAGGCGTGCGCCATGTAAAGAGAGAGAGAGAATGGGAATACCAGGGCCTCCAGCCACTGCAAATGGCTCCAGATGCATGTGCATATGGCTTTTTATGGGTGCTGGAGAATCAAACCTGGGTCATTAGGCTTTTCAGGCAAGTGCCTTAAGCATTGAGCCACCTCTCCAGCCTGCAGAGAAAAGTTTTTTCAAATAAATTTACCATGAAAACCAGTCTTTCATAAGCTATGTGCTTTGCCAGTATTTTCTCCGTTTTCTTTTAGTTTAGTTTCCCAACCATGTATTTGAGAGAATGGGGAGGTCTATATTTTGATAAATCCTAATGGATTGTTTATTTTTTATTTACAATTTGTGTTCTACATGACAAATCTTTGCCATATTCAAGCCACAAAGATCTCTTCCGTGCCACCCGTAGACGTTTTATAGTTTTAGGTTTTGCCTTCAGTCGATGACCCATGTCAAGTTAGTTTTGTAGGGAGATCCAGGTGTAAGCTGGAGCCTTTTATTTTATTTAGTTTTTGCTCACACTATCTTTTTTTTTTCTTTACTTTTGATGCCCCATTATTTGTGCATAGTTTCTGAAAGAGCCATCCTTTCTATATTGAATCGCCTTTGCGCCTCGGTTGAAAATCAGATGGTGGAAACTGAGGGGTCTGTTCCTAAGCTCCATTGTCCCCTCCACCACCCCACTGATCGGGGTACCTCTTCTTCTTCCACCACAGGTTGTGGGGCTCAGGCTATTGTCTCTGGCTCGACCAGCAGGGGCTGCTGTAGGCTGCTGGGCTCTGGTTGGACCAGCAGAGGGTGCTGCAGTCCGCTTGGTTGGGTCTGGACCAGCAAGGCATGTTCCTTCCTCTGTTGGAGAATGTTAGGTGTTTGAAACCTGGAAGCCAGGAATGAGGAATGGTTCTGCTCTGCTCTGTTTTCCAGCAGTTCAGACTTAATTTGAGGCATTTTAAAGGATTTATTTGGAAGGTTTTTTTTGGGGGGTGTGTGTGTAGGCTGGCCTTGAATGAAATATGTAGCCAAAGACAGCCTCCTGCCTCCCCCTTCCTGAGTGGGATTTGCATGTGCTACCCACCAGACCTGACTTTTTTTTTTTTAGACAACTTTATTATGTAGCCTAGGCTGGCCTTGAACTTGCTGCAATTGTGTCTCAGCTTCCTGCAAGCTATGGTTATAAGTAGCAAGAAAAGCCAGATGACACTTTCTGCATTTGAGTTCATTAGGGACATTTCTTCTTTCTCACGTTACTGTGGTGACCAAGCATTCTGTCACTACAGAACAAAGATTCTCTTTCAGGCTGAGGAAATGGCTTAGTGGTTAAGGCATTTACCTGTGAAGTCTAAGAACCCTGGTTCAATTCCCCAGGACCCACATCAGCCAGATGCACAAGGGGGCGCATGCATCTGGAGTTCGTTTGCAGTGGCTAGAGGCCCTGGCATGCCCATTCTCTCTTTCTATCCACCTTTTCCTCTCTCTCTCAAGATAAAATATTTTTTTAAAAAAGATTCTCTTTCCTCCAGTTGACAATCACATTGTCCCCAAGTCTGTGCTGATGCCCTCCTCAAGGCTTTATAGACTCACAAGTACTCCAGGGCCCCAGGACAGCCTCAGGGACTAAGATCTAGCTACTGTCCTTGTACACTAAAGTTCAGTGTCTCTAGTACTGTTGGCCTCTGGCAGAGGCTGGACAAGCAGGGGCCACTGCTAGCTGCTGGTCTCTGGCTGGACCAATAGCGGGTGCTACAGGCTGCTGGGATCTGGCTACGTCAGAAGGGGGTGCTCTCTATTGCTGATCTCTGGACCAGCAAGCTATTGCTAATTGCTGGTGTGTGGAGCCTAGCCAGCAGGGGGCGCTGCAGACTGCAGGTCTCTCTCACGGAGACTCAGGGAATCCCTCTACATAAGCCAGCCAGGGCTTCCCTATGCGTGGTGATCTCGCCTGCAGCCAGAGGTGTCACTAGTGAGTCCGCAACGCATAAGGAAGGAAACATGCCGTCATCTACCACTTGTCTGTGGAAGCCACGTCTGGATGGACCCCACTTATGCCATCTACATCTGTCCAGGAAACTCCCTCTGGATAAGAGAGTGACAAAATTCTAAGAGCATCTGAGAGACTGTTGTGGCCATGTCGAAATCTATGATGTAACAGTCTAAGGAAATCCTTCCTTTATGAAAAAAGAAAAAAAAAAATTCTGCTTAATTAAAAAAAAAAATCTCTCATGTCCCATCATTACTGAATGTATTTCCTCATTTAATCTTGCTTGAAGTTTTCTGGGGAAATTAGGGATCAAAGCTGGTAATGTGTGGAGGTGGTTCACAGTGGCTGACAAATTCTGGGGAGTTCCGAAAGCCAGTTGGTAAACACAGCAATTACTTTAAATTATATAATCTCACACTTAAGTAGATTAAGTTAAAAGGAGGCAATACATACCACAGAAAAGCTCTCCTTTTTTTTTCAAGGCAGGGTCTCACTCTAGCCCAGGCTGACCTGGAATTCACTATATAGTCTCAGGGTGGCCTCAAACTCACAGCAACCTACCTCTGCTGGGATTAAAGATGTGCACCACCATGCCCAGCTAAAACTCTCCTTTCTTTAAAAAAATTTTTTTTATTTGAGGCAAGCCCAGCAAACTGGCCCCTTTTTTGTGAGAGAGCAAGAGTGAAAGTGAGAGAAAATTGACAAATTGGCACACCAGGGCCTCCAGCCACTGCAATAGAACTCCAGATGCGTGCACCACCTTGTGTGCACGTGTGACCTGTGCGCTTGCATCACCTTGTGCATCTGGCTTATGTGGGACCTGGAGAGTCAAACATGGGTCCTTAGGCTGCACGGACAAGCGCACCTTAACCACTAAGCCATCTCTCCAGCCCTCTCCTTTTATTTTTTTATTTATTTATTTTTCGTTTTTCGAGGTAGGGTCTCACACTAGTCCAGGCTGACCTGGAATTAACTCTGTCGTCGCAGACTGGCCTTGAACTCACGGCGATCCTCCTACCTCTGCCTCCCGAGCGCTGGGATTAAAGGAGTGCACCACCACGCCCGGCCCTCTCCTTTTTTAAAAAATAAAAATAAAAAATAAAAATAAAAAACTTATTGACAACTTCTATACATATAAACAATATACCATGATCATAATCCTGTGTCACCACCCTCCTTTTCTTCCTTCCTGAGTCCCCCCTTCACTGAATCCCTTCTTTCCAACTAGTACTGTTGGCCTCTATTAAAATAGTCACTTATCAGGTCAGCCTGAACCAGAGTGAGACCCTACCTCAAAAAAAAAACAAAAAAATAAAATAAAATAGTCATTTATATTCTGATGTCATCATTTTTCCTTCCATTATGCAGGTCTTGTATAGATAGCACCAGCCACTGTAAGGTCAAGAATACCATGGCTACTTTGTGTCTGGAAGACAGCCTTCTCCTGCCTTCCGTTTGGCTCTTACATTCTCTTTTTTAAAAATTATCCATAAGATTAAAAAACTTTAAAAAAAATTTTATCCATAAGAGAGAGAGAGGAAGGGAGGGAGAATGGGCATGCCACAGCCTCTAATCACTGCAAAGGAACTCCAGACGCATGTACTCTCTTGTGCATCTGGCTTACGTGGGTCCTGGGAAATCGAACCTGGGTTCTTAGGCTTCATAGGCAAATACCTTAACCACTAAGCCATCTCTCCAGCCCCATTGGGGCTTACATTCTTTCAGCCATCTCTTCCACAATGGTCCCTGAATCTTGGAGGTTGTAACAGAGACATCTCACTTTGTGCTGAACGCTCCACGATCTTTTCTTCCCAGCACTTTGATGAGTTTTGAGTCACTCCAGTGTTCACTGCCATCTGAAAAGAGAAGCTTCTCTAACCCAAAGTGAGAGTAACATTAATATATGGGCATAAACATAAGTGTTTAGAGGGCAGTTTGGTGGGTATAATATATCCATTTAGCCAGACAACAGTAGTAGTTTTCACCCTGGGGCTTATGACACCTTCCTAGCCATAAACTTTTCATTAGGTTTTCCGTACCAAGCATGAATTCCCTCCCATGGAGTGGGCCTCGAGTCCAATCAGAGAGCAACTGGTTTTCCTCATAACAGGCTACCATTGCACCAGTTGGTACATTTGGCCTGGCTGGCCAACCATAAAATATCTCCTTATTTATTTATTTTTCTCTGAGGTTCAGTTATGTTTAGCCCAGGCTGACTTTGAACTTGAGATCCTCCCCTTCAGCCTCCTAGGTGCTGGGATTACAGGCATGTGCCAACATGCCCTGGAAAACCCACTCCAGTCTTCCATCCAAGTACCATGCTTAGCTTCCAAGATCAGATGACATCAGATGCATTCAGGGCAGTATGGTTATGGACAAAACCCACTGGTTTCTAACCATGTTATAGACTTTGCCCTGCATCCATGCTCTTGTTTTGTTTTAATTTGTTTGTTTGTTTTTGGGGTTTTTTGATGCAGGGTCTTAGCCCAGGCTGAGCTGGAACTCACTCTATCACCCAGGCTGGCCTTGAACTCCCATCCCTTCATCTTCCTCAGCCTCCCAAGTGCTGCCTAACTCCATGCTGTGGGAACAAGTGAAGACTGCCTGTTGCAGTCCAGTTCGCATTGCTGGTAGAAATCAGCCAACCAAGAGCAGCTTCTGGGAAAAAGATTTATTTTGGCTTACAGGCTCGAGGGGAAGCTCCACGATGGCAGGGAAAACGATGGCATGAGCAGAGGGTGGACATCACCCTCTGGCCAACATAAGGTGGACACAGCAACAGGAGGGTGTGCCAAACACTGGCATGGGGAACCTGGCTATAAAGCCCTTAAGCCCGCCCCCAACAATACACTCCCTCCAGGAGGCATTAATTCCCAAATATCCATCAGCTGGGAACCTAGCATTCAGAACACCTAAGTTTATGGGGGACACCCGAATCACACCACCACACTGCCCTATCTGTGGCTGAACCTCTGCCGCGGAGTCTTGCTCTGTGTCTCTTCCCAGCTCACCCCCGTGACTGCTTGGTGGCTGGTTATCAGGCCACAGTGGGATCTTTACACCATGGAAATTAGCACAGGCTTCCAACATGCTGGTTGAGCCAGTTCTCATAAGAGCTTGAAAAGGTGTCAAGCCTTCAGATGAACCCCCAAAGTGTGTGGCACCATACCCTTTCCACAATGAGTAACATTAAAAATCAGGTGAATGGGCTGGAGAGATGGCTTAGCGGTTAAGCACTTGCCTGTGAAACCTAAGGACCCAGGTTCAAGGCTCGATTCCCCAGGACCCACGTTAGCCAGATACACAAGGGGGCGCACGCATCTGGAGTTCGTTTGCAGAGGCTGGAGGCCCTGACGTGCCCATTCTCTCTCTCTCTATCTGCCTCTTTCTCTGTCACTTTAAAATAAATAAAAATAAACAAAAAATATTTTAAAAAATCAGGTGAAGTCTTCCAGTATTGCAGATGCTTATCCAGGTCAGCGGGAAGCCAGTGAGGGTGTCCAGTGGCTCTGGTCCACTTTGTTCATGATGTGGATGGAAAAACCAGCATGACCGGGTCCAGGTGCCACGCCATCTGCCAGCCACGGTGAGTGGAAATCATAGGTAACGATTTGGAAGCCAGAATGGTGACACAAGCTTGCCGTGAGCGTGTCACAGAACCAAGGTGGCCCTTGCTGCACAACCCAGTTGCCCTTCCGTCTTCTCTAGACCAAGGTATTATGCAGGAGTGCCATGGGTCACATTTCTGGTGACATGCCATTCCCCAAAGAGGAGGCAACAAGTGGGTGTCCCAACACGCTCATCGTAGTAACTTTCTCATTCCTGGGACTAGCTTTGACCATGGGGGGGAGGGGGGATGCTCCTAGTGGTCTGCTCTGGAGCTGCTGCTGGTTCGAATCCTGCCTCCACTGCACAGCAGCTGTGTGACATTGAGTTGATTAACCTTCTGTGCCTCAGTCTTGTAATCCATCATGAATGACGGAACTTAATTCCTTCCCCACAGGCTGGGCTAGGGATAGGTGCTTGAGATCGTGTGTGTGCAGACACAGGACCCGTTCTAGCAGGTCTGGGAGTTTAGGAGACTTTCTGTGAGACTTCAGGACAGAAGGGGCTGGTCAGGGCCTTCTTGCACACTGCTGGTCCTCCTGGGTCCCCACCCTTTGTCTCTCATTTTGTCCCTGAAGCTTTAGTGTCTTTTCCTCGGTCACACAGGACACACCAGTCCTGCCTTCAGAAGTGCACCTGGTACCCAACACAAGACTACACCAACCTGGGCTCTTCTGCAAGGAAGCCCAACCCTGCTGGTTGAGGCCTTAGCCAGGGCCTTCTATAAAGGGCCACAGTTGACCTTTTTTTTTTCAAGGTAGGGTCTCGTTGTAGCCCAGGCTGACCTGAAATTCACTATGTAGTCTCTGGGTGGCCTTGAACTCACAGCGATCCTCCTACCTCTGCCTCCCGACTGCTGGGATTAAAGGCGTGTGCCACCACGCCCGGCTAATAGTCAGCATCATAAGTCTCGAAACCAGATGGTCTCAGCTGAGGTGACTGAACTCAGCCTGCATTTGTACCATGAAAACTGCTTTACTGCCTGCTACACACAGGCTTGCCCTGGTAAAGCTCACTGAGAACAGAGCAGTTGACCTTTCTGTTTCACTACTTGCTTTTCTTTCTTTTCTTTATCTGGTTTTTCAGGGTAGGGTCTCGTTCTAGTCCAGGCTGACCTGGAATTCACTATGCTGTCTCAGGCTGGCCTTGAACTCACAGCGCTCCTCTTACCTCTGCTTCCTGAGTGCTGGGCTTAAAGGCATGTGCCACCAGGGCCAGCTCTCTCTCTCTCTCTCTCTCTCTCTCTCTCTCTCTCTCTCTCTCTCTCTCTCTCTTTTATTTTAAAAGGTTTATTTATTTGAGAGAAAGAGGGAGGGAGAGAAAGAATGAAAGTGGATACACCAGGGCCTCTAGCCACTGCAAACCAATTCCAGATGCATGTGCCACATTGTACATCTTGCTTTACGTGGGTACTGGGGAATTGAACCCAGATCCTTAGGCTTTGCAGACAAGCACCTTAACTGCTGAGCTATCTCATCCTAACATTCTGGATTTTTTTTTTCTTTTTCCTTTTTTCTTTTTAGAGACAGAGAGAGATGAGGAGAGAGACAGAGAGGGAGAATTGGCACCCGAGTGCCTCAGCCGCTGCAATCAAACTCCAGACACACCACCTAGTGGGCATGTGTGACCTCGCACTTGCCTCACCTTTGTGTGTCTGTCTTACATGGGATCTGGAGAGCTGAACCTGGGTTGTTAGGCTTCACAGGCAAGCGCTAAGCCATCTCTCCAGCCCAACATTCTAGATTTTTACAGCTGGAGCTAAAAGTCCATCACAGAGGAGGGAGGACTTGGACCTGCCTGTCAGCACCAGCAATCCAGCACCTGGTTCTCCCGTCTTCCCCCAGGGCTGTTCTGGAAATGCCAAGCACCTTATCTCTCTCAACTACCTCGGTGAATCTGCCACTCTGGGTAGGACCCATGTGCCTCCAGTGACTGTAGCCAGACTCCTTGTTTCCTGCATTCCAACTCTACTCAACTCCTGCTGCTCCTTCCAAAACCACCTGTGTTTGGGACCCCCTTGGGCTCTCAGCTTTAGGGAATTTCAGGAAGAAAATGACTTGGCAATGAGTGGGAGCTTCTCTTCAGAACTTTGCCCAGGGGTCCCTTTTCCTGTCAAATGGCTGGAGTGGCTGGAGATCCCTATGACTGAACACCAAGTTTCCTTTCATTTTCTTTTCTTCTTTTCTTTATTTTTAGGTGTTCCTCATTTGCAGTTTTTAATTTTTAAATTTCTTTTTTTTAAATTTTATTTATTTATTTATTTGAGAGTGACAGAGAGAGAAAGAGGCAGAAAGAGAGAGAGAGAGAGAATGGGCGCGCCAGGGCTTCCAGCCACACTGCAAACGAACTCTAGATGTGTGCGCCCCCTTGTGCATCTGGCTAATGTGGGTCCTGGGGAATTGAGCCTCGAACCGGGGTCCTTAGGCTTCACAGGCAAGCGCTTAACTGCTAAGCCATTTCTCCAGCCCTAATTTTTAAATTTCTTAAAACAATTTTACTTATTTATTTATTTGAGACAGAGAAAGATATAGAAAATAGGCAGGTAGAAAGAGAGAGAGAATGGGCGCACCAGGGCCTCCAGCCTTTGCAAACGAACTCCAGATGCGTGTGCCCCCTTGTGCATCTGGCTTACGAGGGTCCTGGGGAGTCGAACCAGGATCCTTTGGCTTTGTAGGCAAGCGCCTTAACCACCAAGCCATCTCTCAAGCCCCTCATTTGCAGTTGTTTTTTCTTTTGGGAATCTTTGTCTGGAATATTTCTGACATCATAACCCAGATGCACAAGATGGCACATGTGTCTGGAGTTCGTTTACAGTGGCTGAAGGCCCTGGCACACCCATTCTTTCTCTCTCTCTCAAGTAAATAAATAAACAAAACATTAAAAACTTGTTAGTGTGTTTTCAAATTGTGGTTTCCATACACACATGTCACTGTTCTTGCTCACAGTTGACTCAGTTTTCTTTTCTTTCTTTCTTTTTCTTTTTTTTTTTTTTCAAGATAGGGTCTTACTCTAGCCCAGGCTGACCTGGAATTCACTATGTAGTCTCAGGGTGGCCTCGAACTCATGGTGATCCTCCTACCTCTGCCTCCTGAGTGCTGGGATTAAAGGCATATGCCGTCACACCCAGCTTGACTTAGTTTTCTTAAAATTGGCTTCTTTTCTTTTTTAATTTCAAAGCATTTATGTTGAAAAGGAATTTCAGATCACTGCTGTTGATGAGGGACCAGCCAAAAGTAGAAAATAATCTTCAAAATAAACATGTAGCTATTAAAAAAAGAGCTGTGGCTCTCCAGCCCCAGAGCTGTACGTAGCTAGGACCACGCTGCCTGTTTTGCATCCAGGCCTTCCAAGCTTCTGCAAGCCTTCCTGACACATCCACCCTACAGACCAAGAAGGTGTTGGGAGGGGCTGGGAAAACGAATCAGCAGTTAAACGTGCTTGCTTGCAAAGCCTGCCAGTCCAAGTTCAATCGCTCAATACCCATGTAAAGTCAGACATGTAAAGGGGTACATGCATCTGTAGTTTGTAATAGCAAGAGGCCCCTGTGCATCCATACTCTCTCTCTCCCTCAAATAAATAAATAAAAATATTTCCTTTAAAAGATCCTATTGCTGGGCTGGAGAGATGGCTTAGTGGTTAAGGTGTTTGTCTGCAAAACCAAAGGACTCAGGTTCGACTCCCCAGAACCTATGTAAACCAGACGCACAAGGAAACGCATGCTCACAAGGCGGTGCATGCGTTTGTGTGCATGCGTCTGGAGTTTGCAGTGGCTGGAGGCTTTGGTGTACCTCTCTCTCTCAAATAAATAAATTAAATTAAATATATATATATATATATATATATATATATATATATATATATATATATGGTTTTCTGAATTAAGGTCTCTCTCTCTCACACCACACACACACACACATATATATATATATATATATATATATATATATATATATTTTTTTTTTTTTATTTTTTTTTTTTTTAAGATCCTGTTACTGAAGGCAACACATGCTTTAACTGCAGGCCACTGAGAAATCAAGCTGGAGCTGAGCCGGAAGCCTCCTCCCTGTTGACTAGCTGTCAGGATGCTGGAAAGAGCTATGCAGCCTGCTGGAGGAGAAAAGTCATCAACAGTCTTAACCAGCAGTGGACCCTGCAAGCTTTATGGCCTGCCAATCAGGCTAACTGGCAAAATGGTGGCATGTCTGTTTTAGGAAAAATTAACTGCTCTCTGACTGGACTTGAGGCCCACTCCACGAGAGGAATTCTTGCCTGGTACTGAAAAACCTAATCAAAAGCCTATGGCCAAGCCAGCAGGAGTGGTGGCGCATGCCTTTGATCCCAGCACTCAGGAGGCAGAGGTAGGAGGATCGCCATGAGTTCAAGGCCACTCTGAGACTCCATAGTGAATTCTAGGTCAGCCTGGACTACAGTGAAACCCTACCTTGAAAAACCAAAAGAAAAAGCCTGTGGCCTAGGAGGTTATAAGTGCTAGCTGGGAATTACTGCTGTTGTCTGGCTAAATGGGTATATTACACCCATCAAACTGCCCTCTAAACACTATGTTTATGACCATGGATTAATGCTACTCTCACTTTTGGTTAGAGAACCTTCTCTTTTCAGATGCCGGTGCCCACTGGGGAGTCTCAAAACTCACTCAAGTGCTACAAAGTGACAGAGGAGTGTTCAGCATTGAGATATCTCTATCACATCCTCCAAGGCTCAGGGATCCTTGCAGAAGAGGTGGTGGAGAGAATGTAAGAGCTGGGCTGGAGAGATGGCTTATGGCTTAGTGGTTGAGGGGCATGCCTGTGAAGCCTAAGGACCCTGGTTCGATTCTCCAGATCCACGTAAGCCGGATGCACATGGTGGCGCATGTGCCTGGAGTTCGTTTGCAATGGCTGGGAGCCCTGGTGCGCCCATTCTTTCTCTCTCTTCCTTTCTCTGTCTCTAATAAATACATAGAAGTAAAAATAAAATCTTTTTTTAACAAAAGGGACATAAGAGCCAAAGGAAAGGTAGGACTGTTTACAATACAGTCTTCCAGATACAAAGTGGCCTTGTTATTCATGACCTCATAGTGGCTGATGCTATTTATGCAAGACCTGAATAATAGGAGAGAAAAATTATGACATCAAAATAGAAGAGAGACTAGTTGGATTAGTGGAGGGGGATTTGAGAGGGGGAAAGAAAGGGTGGAGGGAAGAAGGGATTATGATCATGGGCCATTGCTTATAATTATGGAAGCTATCAATAAAAATGTTAAAAAAAAATAAAAAGAAGGAAACAGTGGGGACCAGGCCCTCATCCTGAAAGAATTCATTAGTCTGCCTGTATCAGACTTTAATTTTTATTATTTTTAAAATATTATATTTTTAATTTATTTATTTGAGAGAAAGAGAGCCAGACAGAGAATAGGCTAAGCTTAGTGGTGAAGGTGCTTGTCTGCAAAGCCAAAGGACCCAGGTTTGTTTCCCCAGGACCCACATAAGCCAGATGCACCAGGTGGTTCATGTATCTGGAGTTCATCTGCAGTGGCTGGAGGCCCTGGCACACCCATTCATCTTTTCTCTCTCAAATAAGATTTTCTTTTAAATCCCATGTCCCAGGGGTACTTATGAAGTGGAGGATGTGAGGTCTGCCTTCTAAGTAACAAGAAAGAGGGGTTTTGTTGCTTTTTTTAGTTTTCCAAGATAGGGTCTCGCTCTAGCCCAGGCTGACCTGGAATTCACTACATAGTCTCAGGGTGACCTCGAACTCATGGCAATCCTTGTACCTCTGCCTCCTGAGTGCTGGGATTATAGGCGTGTGCCACCACACCTTGTTTTGCTGCTGTTTTTGTTTTGAAACAGGGTCTTACTATGTAGCCCAGGCTATCTATCTAGGAGCTTTGTGGCTCAGGCTAGCTTCCAACTCAGAGTAATCCTCCTGCCTCAGCCTCTGAATTATAGGTGTGAGTTATTATACCCAGTTTAGGAAAGGGGTCTAATAACATTGTTAAGGTTTGAGAAAAATGACCTAGTCCTTGTCCCCCTGAGAAGTCTAGCCCACCTGGTAGGGTCTCCCTCTAGCCCAGGGTGTCACTCTGCTGGGTGCCAGCAGGGGCAATGCACTGCAAACATAAGACTCCATATGGCCGCTGGTGCCGGGCTGGGAGCCTGGCCGGCTCTGCCGAGGCTGCAGATGGCCATGTATAATTCACGGCGTCTGTGAGCATCCGCATCTGCTCAGTTGCTCAGTCTTCAGTTGTAGACAGACATAATCTGGCCTCTGATTTTATAACACAGAGCTGCTGGGAGCTGTCAGGGGGCCCGGAGGATCCGGGAAGAACCAGCCATGCATGGACTTGCCAGCAGGATGGCACCCTAGACCCTAGGCCATACCAGATCATCAGGAAGGGCTGAATTTTGATCTCCACTCGGCCTTCCCTGAGCATTCTGGGTAACCCTGAGCAGCCTTGGGTCTATGTCATTTATGTAACCGGCCCACCTTCCTGGCAGGCTCTCCTGTGGAGAAGCTTGGGTTCCTACCTCCAGAGCACATTTCCCAGGGGTGATAGGGGCTGAGCCCTGCTTACCCGC